>NC_063045.1:29732219-30067219 GCF_018812025.1 Megalobrama amblycephala
ACGTTATGCTACGCTATGGCTTAAACATTGTGGTTTCAAACCTACTGAGGTTTATTTTATTCAAACTTTCCAGTTCAACAAACTCTCAAGGCAATTCATAACTGTTTTACATTTTGGCGTATTGGTGGCAAATTCATATGAATTTTTCCTACGATCTGCTTACGCCTCACTGATGGTTAGGTTTAGGGGTGGACCTTCAAGCTTATGTTTTTTTCCTAAAAATCGTACATTTCTGAATGAATCACACTCTATGAATTTATATGAAATCGCCACCTCATTAAATCGTTAGAGTTCTTTACACATTATATTTTCTGTCATTATACAAACTTAAAGGAATATTTCAGATTCAACATAATTTATGCTTAATCGACATAATGTTGATTACCACAGAAATAATTTAGACTCATCCTTTCTTTTTCTTAAAAAATGCAAAAAATTAAGTAACTATAAGCACTTACAATGGAAGTCCAAAATTTACAGAAATGTGAGGCATATAATTTTCTAAAACAATTTTTTTTTTTTTTTTTCTGTTAAAACTTGTGCATGAGTTGGGTTGTAAAGTCACTTGTAATTTTAATGGTAGTTTTTAGAGTTTAAGGCGTTACGTCATCATGGTAACAAAGCTGTAAAACTGGATATATAATTTCACATAAAAGGTTAGTAAGTGATTTTTTTCACACTAAAATCATGTTAATGCATATTGTTTTACATCTTGTGTCTATACTATTGAAACAGTGAGTTTTTTAACGTTTACAGCTTGGCCCCTTCACTTAAGTGCCTCACTTATTTTTCAAATAAGTCTAAATTACTTTTTTGTGTGTCATTTTTTCTTTAACTTGTATTGAGCACTGCAGTTACCAACTTTGTAAAAACTCCCTTTATTCACATTTCACAACAACAACCAAATATTTGAACAACTTGTTGTGCTTTTCAGACTTGGACACTGAAGTTTACAGACACTGTTTCTGAGTCAATGAAGTTTGTAAGGCTGTACATATGTTCACCACCTCTTCTCCCAACCATTCCAACTTTTAATAAGGTTTTAATGACCACTTCTAAAACGTACCCCATAGCTGAAGAGATGCTTGGGGTCTTTCTCCACCCACCCCTCTTGCACTCTCTTTACTCTCAGAGCTGCAAATCTGTCAGGCCCAGCTAAATTCTCACCCAGGTTGTCAACTGTGCTTCTCCAAGACAGGGTCACAGGGTTAAAATCGATTTCACAGGCCACCTGGAGAGCCTAGTCCGCAAACTGACTCAAAAAATTTATATCAGTCTTAGAATTGCCTACCACCCAGGGTTAGGTTGAGCTAGCGCTCCCCCAAAAAGTCCCAGGCTCAACAGAAGTTGGCACAGGCAGAGGCTGGGGTTGTTGACCCTGCAAGCTGACCTCTTCAAACTTCAACTGAATTGTTCTGGCAGTTTCCACGGTGACAGGCCACTCCAAGCTTATCCTGCTTAGGCTGAAAAGGGGCGCAAACTTTACTATAATCTGCCGAGTGATGATACAAACATTGAAAAAAAAGAGACTAAAAACATAAATGATTATTTAAAACATCATATTAATAAGAAGAAATTATGAAATACAATATTTTTCAAACCTCGCTAATGTGGTAGATTTGGTAAATCACTCACCAAAAATTGGACCATTCAGATCTTATTTCAGCTGTCACAATGAACATTATTTCAACACTGTTTTTTCCCCACTAAAACCCCATCTTGAGAACTTTGTCATGAACCAAGATTCAATCAGGAATTATTGAGAACTGACATGAGATTAAGAAAAGTGTCTGTATTTCCTGTTGGATGAAAGTTGAATCTTATGGGCATGCATTAACCCTGCAGCAAAGTGTCTTGCCTCTTAATCGAATGTGGATCTCATGAAGTGGACCATGAATTAATCTAATCCACAGCTGCACTGATTTCATTTTAAGAGGAAGCTCTACAAATACACAATTATTGATCATGCATCTTAGAGTTGACGTGTTATTTCAAATATTTAGGTGACCAAATATGGAATCATTATCAGATGATGTGATATGATATAGTAAATCTGTACAGCCCAAGTTGTCATTACACATTAATCTTTTGAGTTATGAACTTCATAATATGTTGGCAGGTGCAATTTCAAAAGCTGATAATCTGTTTCGTGTCATGTTCTACAGAAAGCAATAGAACATAAATGACTCTGACACATAATCAATACAAAAAGCTCTGCTATCTAGATTTACCCCCCATATATATATATATATATATATATATATAGTTTCATGTTAATTAAAAATGTAAATTAAAATGTTTTACCCTGATTTAATTATAAAATATAATAATAATTTAAACCAGTTTAATTATACATTCATTTATACATATCATTTTAACTTTTTGTAAGTATTTAAACTAATAAGCAAGCTGCTTAATATGTCATTATGTCTTGAAACCCTTTTAATTACACATTGTTGTTGTTCTTGATAAAGTAATTAATTAAATATAGCCTACATAAACTGTGCATAACATGGAAGTTCTACCAATAAATCAATAGAAAATAAAGTGGTAATTCAGGCTTTGTTAGGATACAATTGCCCAGAGGGAAACCAGCACTTGGGTTGTTGGCAGATAATGCCATAACTGCCCACCAACTGTTGCATGTTTTAATGGGACTCACTGTGTTTCTTATGTTAATTGGGCGGGTTGAGCGCAAAGACAGTGAAATCTCATCCTGCGACTAGATTGGCTTTTCAGAGGGAGATGTCATTTGGCTGAGCTCTGATCTCCTCGATAGGGAGATAGGCACCTGATTCAAATGGTTTGCCTGTTCCCTCTAGTCACTCGATCGGCGTGTGAACTCTCTTATTTACAATCAAATACCCTGACCGGGCAGCACACACTTCAGCAGCTCCCGTATCACTCATATAAGCAACAACACCCTCTTTTAACTCACATCACGCGTTTGATCACACCACCTTATTGGTCACATTTGTTTATTAGGATTTTTATTTATTTTAAACGTACATTTACGGGTCTAGAATCTCGTTAATTCTGATTCAGTAAAAGTGGTGAGAACCATTTTAGTTAGATGTAGGTCTATGCCTTAGCTTATGGCGCGCGCTCATTTTTGTCCGGATCTATTCAACTATGCATTTCATACAAAAATAGCTAGCCTATATATGCAATAATGACCGTTAATGATCTATGCTATTTTTGTGGCGCTTATATCAAATGATTAATAGATGTAACATTCCCGAGACTGCAAAAAATGAGAAAAAGAAGTCTTATTAAAAGATAAGTGGAAAGAAATGTTGTTATAAAATGTTTTAAATCATAATGTGGTACACCCAACATGCGGTAGGCTAATAAGTATCACGTTTCGCTATGTCAGATGAATTGATATTCAAAACACATGATTTTTGTACGCTTCGGTGTACACAATGTGTAAGGAAATTTTAGTTCTGTTATTTTAGTAGGCTCCTTTTTCTTGATGGTTACAACACTTGACATTTTTGGGAGCTCTCTTCGCGTTTATTCGTTTTATGACGTTTGACATGAACGAAATCTGGTGCGCTAAAAATAATAAATGTGCATAATTTCGAACTGTCCTTTGTTTGCTCCAAACGTGTGTCCTATTTAAAGCATTGCATTCCGTCACTTACAGGGAAATCTGGAGTAGCTCTTTGAGGCTGAATGAAAGAAAAAAAAAAAAGCTTTACATTCCAGCAGGGTCTCTGATGAGAGCACAGGGGCCATTCAAAGATTTTAGACCCACTAACCATACTTGAGAATTAATTAGACTCATGCAAGATAGGCATGGGGTGACCTAAAATGCGAAGCGTCGATTTTTCGTCTTCTTCTTCTTCTTCTATTTCTTTTGCTCTGTATACTCTGTATTGCCATCATTTGAAGACTTATTGTAATATGTCACATTAATATGAAAATTAACAACCAATTAAACCGAAAATTTAGAATGCATTTTAATAATAAATGCACTTTTCGATTCGAAAAGTAAACAACGGGATCGATTTTAAATAGCTTATTTTATTAGTACTGAAATATACTAGCGTTTAAAGGATATATTTAGGCCTACTGAACGTTCAAACAATGAGATCCTTAAATAGCCTGTTCTTGATAAAGACCTAATTACGAATTCGAATCGAATATCCAGCCAATTCAATTTAACGGCTCGAATTTAAAGTGAAAGTCTTGGGAAGTCCACGGCATGCAGATACCTTTAGGGCAGGAGGAGATGTGAACATTTTGAGAAAATTAGTTGTCAACAAGCCCACGCGTTCCATTCAGATGACACGGGGGTGACCAGAGAAACATAATGGGCCGGTTGAGGGGCCCATTCAACATCCAGACAAACCCTTTCTTCTGAAAGCACACATACGTCTGGTTGATCCAAAACTGAAAAGAGAAACGAGTTCTGGGAATATTCCCAAAACATTTCCTTTCCTTGTCCAATCGCTGATCTAATCAATCCATTTTAGATCGATATCTTCAGCTTTGGGACGTCTTAGAAATGGTCTAAATCAAGCCTAATGACAAACTTTGCAAACACATAACAGATTTAAATAGTGTAATTGGCGAAGAATATGATCTTTTATTAAGTAGGATGACCCAGTTGCTTTTGGTGTCATTAATCAACATATATGCTGTATGTACAAGTGAAGCTTGAAATTGGCGGAATGAGGAGAACAATGCTCTGCTGTTTCTGAGGGTCAGCTAATGACAACCTCCTAACAGCCCCCAAACCTAATGCTGGGAAACCAGGAAAAAGACTGATTTCACATGCTGAAGATCATCCATGCAAAAAGTGCGTCATATACACATTCACCTGATGACATTTCCTAGGAAATGGGAATAAAAACGAATAGAATTTGAATATGTTATTATTTTTGATAAGGAAGAAAGAAAAACTTTAGGAATTGCAGTTGATGCGTTTCCTTTACACTTCGTTGCAGCGCTTTAAGTCGCAGCTCTATCCACATATAGTTTACATTAAACTCATAAAGACATCTTTATTTTCGCTAAATAATTATACCGGACATTTTTTTTCTGAGCTTTGGAAATCTTTCCAAAACCTTTCAACCAAAAGTAATTTCCTTGTGTAAATTAAACGTGTTGCATATTTATCACTTTTGCCGCTATATGAACAAAAACAACAAAGCACGCATTTTAAACCATGGAAATTTTCTAAATCCGATCTGTGTTTCTATAGCCTATGCAATTTTTTTTTTAATTGCAGACAGCCTAATTAATATTTTATTTCAATATATTTTCAACAAACACTTTCCTCCAACTTGATATTAATGCAGTATACCCCCCCCCCCCATCCCCCATCCCCAGTCTATCTCAGTCTATGAGACTCAGTGGTGCATTAAAAGGATCCGCATTGCTGTGACTGATCTGCTGTATAAAAGCAGATATTGTTCCTCGCGTGGGATGAAATACTCGCACCTCAGCTTTACATATGGTCAAACTTGTTGCCCCGCATAATGATACAGGACAGAAACACATGGACTGATGTCATCTGTTGCACACTGACACGTTATCTGCGTGAACAGATTGATCTATACCGTTATCAGCATTTAAAAAACCTGCATAAACTATATAATTATTCCAGAGCTCAGAATTGTTGAATTTGAATGTTTGAAACTGCATTTGAAATCTTGTACGAAAATCACCGGTGATCAAGATAATGACAAATCAGAAAAACACTGTCCAAATGCAAAACTGTCCGAATGATTTTCCTTGATACATTGACCATATAAAAACGTAATAATAATAAAACTCAATTTTCTAACTTTAGAGATCTATCCACTATTATGCTCGGATTATTCTGCACACTGTAGATCTCCACTGTCGGACCCAATCCAAAGTTATTAATAAAGAGATGATTTACATTGATGTAGGGGTTTGACAAATGTAGCAAAGATGTATAAACACGCAGCAGACAATACAAACAATTAAATATATGATCTTTGTACAGTATGTTATGCGATGAACAATGTTCTTGAGAAAAATCAGGTTAAAGTCTTATTACATTTGCAAACAAGAAGGATCTAACTAAAAAGTAACTTTGCACAACAGAGACTCTGACTGTTGGAAAAAAAGGGGGGCTGGCATGCGTGAATATGATGACAAGCAGTTGTCGGAAGTTGGTTGAATTGGAGTTGAGTGCCAAAGTCTTCAGCATGGGTAGATGATATTAAACAACGGTTTTGTTTTAATCCATCCGATTTCAGACTGTTTACAGCGTTCTATTCCTAGACAAATTTACTCACGCGCACACACACACACAAATAATCGCTATCTATAAAATATAACTACTTTAGTTATGTCTCCAGCGTTGATAAAATGCCTCGATTTAACATACTAAAAATGAACATAATCAACACAAAAAGCAATGAGTGAAAAAGTAAACATAATATGTTTAAACATCTGCTTTTACACTGGTCATTTAAACGCACTTGTTGTATTCCTGAAATTAAATTAAATGCATCAAAAGTCGAAGTAGGCCAAAAAATGCCGCGCTGTTTTGTCAGGCTCGGTTCGGCCCGCGCCGCGAGACTGATGTGGTGCTGGCTGACAGTGTGTGGTCTCATTGAGACCCCCATCCCCCTGTTTCCCTGCACCTGCACTGGATCATTCACCCAATGAGAGACATCTCTGACAGTTCTCAATTCAGCCCATCTCACAATGCTCAGTCCCCCTCCATCACTGCCCCCCTCCAGTAAAAACGGCCACAAGAAACAACTTATTACTTTCTCCAAATAGTTTGCGCCTTTCTCCACCCATTTACTCTCCGCGCCAACAGACACCAAATTACAAACACAGACACATACGCTAGAGATGTTTACAATTTTAGTAATTTATGCATTTGATTTATCACATTATATTCTTTGTAGAATTAAAATAATGAGAATAACCCTAAAAATAACCTGTTAATAATTATTTTCCACTGCTAACTTAATATTAGGCCTAATAATAACAACAATGCTTTTATGAGGATTAAGTGGATTAAGTAGCCGACATGTCAATAAAATCAATAAATGGTTAATAAACTTGCATATAGACTACTAATACCATTAGTATATTATTAGCCTATATTATAATACTATTATTATACTACTAATAATAACAACAAAAAATAGCTATTGTTAATTTTATATCCACAATAGGTTATATTTTACATGCATTAATACTATTATTCGAAGTAGTAGTAGTATAGTATAGTATAGTATAGTATAGTATAGTATAGTATAGTATAGTATAGCATTTGAGGTTTATTCTTTGTCCGTTCCCATTGGTCAATCGGTCATATATGTAATCCCCTATTCAACTAATATTTGCTCACATTATAATGAAATCGGCATTGTCAAGACTTGTTTTGCCGCGCCAAAACATCATTAATTACATCTGAAGGGATGAATTAGTTTGGTGCTCTATTAGGCCTGTAAGTTTTTTACAAAATTATAGTCTGTGTTACTGTAATAAAATCCTAAAAAAAAAAAGCAAAAAAAAAAAAAAAAAAAAAAAAGCTCAGACTTCAACCATAAGCACAGACTGAAGATCTCATTTTATTCAGGTTCCTCACCGATGGGTTAAACAAGAGAGTTTTGAGTAAAGTCCTCGAGCGCTTACCACCTGTTGCTCTACAGATATCTGCTTCTCCACAACATCAGTTTTCGCGGGTCATGCCATCCCATATATATTTCTACTGATAAACGAGCAATTTCAACAAAAACACTTGCCATGATATTTTAATGAATTGTCGTTATATAACTAGGCAGTAAAATCACATACATGATAGCTAAAGCAACAATTTTCATGCTATTATTTTTAACCAGAATTCACCTCGCATTCCCTAAAGGACTACGAAATCAAATGTCATTATTTATTCGTGTCATTGTCTCAACATATATTATATTATATATATTACAGCAATATAATCCCCAAAACAGCAGCAGTTTAACATTAAATACATTCTTTTTTTTCCCCTAAACGCGCAAACATTCTCACAAAATTGTATTCCATAAGTGTATATGTCTAGCATCAAATGTCAATCATACAAGTTCTTTTAATCAGTATTTTTCAGCTGTCACTCTTGGGAAAATGGTTAGCTACAAATAGAGCCAGATTACGGTTAATCAATAGTAGGCGTTAAATGACTTTTTTTAGGTTACATATAAGGTACAGCTGTAAAGAACCCCAAATCTCAACATTTCAGCAAAAACAGTTTATTTAGGTAGATAACGGACCATTAGGAACGCTCCTTTTTAGCATTTAAACGCGTTCACTCACATCCAGACTTAAATTCCCAGTTTATCAAACAGATTCAGCCATTACAACCAATTCCTCTACTTGTATAAATAATGGATTCAAGCAGTGCTCCCTGACCCTTTGAGAGTCCGGCAGGGACACGTTTGTCGGAATGAGCCCTCGTCAAATATTCATTTAGCGCTTAATGTGAGCCCTTCTCCCCCGAGACCTGCTGTAATAGATGCCTCAGTGCCTTGGCAAGAAACAACACTAATCTACCACAGAGAGCAGCGAAATATTCGAACGCACTTCAGGTTTAAAACTCCTTACATCCACACTCTTCATTCATCTCCATAATCTTATCTTGAGCTTGATTCAAGACTGACACACAGCACTGAAAAGCAGCAGAAGCACTTTCTCTGTGCCCTGCGGCTCTAAACAGTGTCAAACACTAAACCAGTAGCCTGTTTTAATACATGAACATTAAATGTAAACGCAAAGCTTGTGGGCCTGTGAAGTGAGTAGAGAGACGCCTACTGTCATTTTGTTTTCATTCTGTAAAACACCAAATCTAATTTTCAGCGAACGACAGTATCCGATTGTGAACGATTTTTTTTATCATTAATATATATATATATATATATATATATATATATATATATATATATATATATATATCAGTATCTACTGTATCGATAATATACTTTAACAATACTTTAACAATACATCATATATGTTATAGAATTATAGGCTAGCATATTACAACGAGGTAAATGTTATTTATTTGTATTATTTTGTAGGCTATTACTATATGAATAACAGAGAATAAAAAACGCAACTCTAAATATTATCTTCGAAATGATGAAACTTCAAAAATGAAATGGAAAAACTCAATGTCATTTCCAAAAGTTGTGCGCGCACAAAAAAATAAATGTGCAGTCTTTAGAAATTCTGCAACAAAAATGGCCAATGGGAAATAAAGTAAGTGACTACCTTGACGTGCGTCTTCATTTCATTTGGGCCGTTTTATCTCCCCAAGCAGAGCAGAGATTTACAGGCAAGAAACTTAAACGCTGTGGTGTCGCTCACAGTCCTCGTTTCCACTAAAAAAATAAAAACGGTGTTAACTTAATGTTCACTAAATTTAAATAACATCTAACATTTCATTTGTTTGAATCAAACACCAATAAACACGTTGTCATAATTCTGCACATGCAATCCCAGTATACTTACTTTCAAAGAGCTGCACTCAAGTGTCAGTGTCATCTTATTAAGGCAAACTCGAGCGAATAATGCATATGTTTGTACTTTAAAATTGTGATTGAGTTAGAGACTCTGAATACATATTAAACAGTATAAGTGACAATGAATTTAGAATGCATAAATAGGATAATTAGATAAGAAAAGCAAACATCAGATTCGGATAGCAACCCAAATGTTAAATAAAATCAAAACCAGAAACAATTTCAAATATCCAAATTTCCAAAATTTATTCATTTCAAACTGCATATTGAAAAAAAAAAAAAAAAAAAAAAAAAAAAAAAAAAAAAACTCAGATTGTAACTGTTATAATGATGTTATTAGTTAAAATATATACATGGAGCGTTGGCAACTGCGTACAGGCCACATTTTACAACTACGAAAAATGAAGGTTTTAAAATAAAAACTTAAAATATCACAGAAAATGTACAGAAATTTTACAAACCATGAGAAAATAAAGAACACAAACTTCATATACCTAACAGATGAAGAGTGGGAGACCGAAAATAATAAAATCAAAGGTCTAAGAGAGTGCCTCTGTTTGTTCTCTCATTTAGAACTTAATAATAATAATAATAATAATAATAATAATAATAATGGTTTATTACTATGTACCTTAAATGAGAAACTCTTTTTATCCCGTTCTTTCATTTCAGCGTTTGCAGATTTTTTGGAGCATATACTGAAGCAGTAAACATCAGTTGTTGTGCCATCTTTTTTGCACAATTGCCTTTTATAAAAACGTAACTTCCTGCTGTTTACAAACATTACATCTGGTGTTATTATGTTTCTTTGATAAATACTGTACAAAAGTCGATTGCAATAATAAAACATTTGCTTCACTCTCTCCCATTTCTACTTTCCAAATCGCATACACCTTCTGGAATTAAAAAAAAATCAAGAAAGAAAGAAAGAAAAAGGGGAAAAAAAATGCAAAGCAAAGGAAAAAGAACAACAGAACGACAAACTGTGTGGAGTTCCTACCGTTCCTTTTTAAATAGAAAGCAAAAGTTTTGTGTTCTTCCCTTGAGCTCTATACAACTTTTCCCTCCCCAAAAAGTGTTCTGTACAAAAATAGTCCAAAGGAGTCCAGCAGTGTAGAAAAGTTCATTTACATATGCGATAAGGGAATCGTGCCGTTAATCGTCGTGCCAGGCACAGGTGCGCTCTGGTAATGTTGGGACATGTGCAGTCTGCTCTGGGCACTCTGCTCCTGGACTTCCGCCCCGGGCAGGTACATACTGATCATGTCCCGCAGGTCCCCCGTTTGACACTGTCCGGCCCGGGAGTGAGAGGACGACGTGACCACTGGCGGACTCGAACTGGATTCGGACTTGACCACCGAGCCCATGGAGCCCAGCGTCATTCCCGGCGTACTTTGCTGCGA
The DNA here is from genome assembly GCF_018812025.1 of Megalobrama amblycephala. Taxonomy (NCBI): domain Eukaryota; kingdom Metazoa; phylum Chordata; class Actinopteri; order Cypriniformes; family Xenocyprididae; genus Megalobrama; species Megalobrama amblycephala. The sequence continues at coordinate 29,743,123 of NC_063045.1, forward strand.
ATAGGACATGCTGTAGGTGGGCGATCCGTTCATGTAGGTCTGCGAGTTGGTCATGGAGTTGTACTGGAGGGCGCTCATGTCGTAGCGGTGCATGGGCTGCATCTGCGCCGTGTTGTGCGCGTTCAGTCCCGGGTGCTGCGGGTAACCCAGCTGCTCCTGCATCATGCCGTAGCCTCCGTTGGTCCAGCCGTTCATATGGGCATAACTGTCCATCCTCTGGTTGACCCCGGCGCCCAAGCCGGCCCCTACACCCACACCGGCACCTATGGCGTTGCCGCCCGGCGCCAGAAGCCCGCCCGGCAGGGTGTACTTGTCCTTCTTCATGAGCGTCTTGGTTTTCCTCCGGGGTCTGTATTTGTAATCCGGGTGTTCCTTCATGTGGAGAGCCCGAAGGCGCTTGGCTTCATCGATGAACGGCCGCTTCTCGCTCTCGGACAGAAGTTTCCACTCGGCCCCGAGTCGTTTACTTATTTCCGAATTGTGCATTTTGGGGTTCTCCTGTGCCATTTTCCTCCTCTGGCCCCGCGACCACACCATGAAGGCGTTCATGGGTCTCTTGACCCGGTCCGGGCTGTTTTTCTGGTTGTTTCCTGATGAGTTGGTGTTCCCCGTGCCCCCCGTGTTGGGCTGAGGCGCCGGGGGCTTCAGCTCGGTTTCCATCATGTTGTACATTTAAAACGATTTTTAGTCTTCCCCACCAGCAGTTAAAAACAAAAAAACACACCACAAGTCCAAAGTGGAGGCTGCTGAAGTTACCTTAGCAGTTCTGGTAACTTTGCTGAGGAAGTAAGCGCTATTAGGTCCTGTTGGTTCCACAAACTTATTTTCTCAGTCTTGAAGAATCGACACAAACTCGGTTTCCCTCCTCGCCAGAGCCCTTGTCAACTCCTGATACTTTTTGAACAAGTTAATAGACAACCATTCATAGAGCGACTGTCAGCGAATATAAATGGGTTTGTCGCTGACCAATCAGAGCGCGTCTGCTCCCTCAGCCACGACTGTGTGTCTCTTGGTTTTGCATAAAGGGGCGGGGTTACGGACGGTCAGCAGTGCAGGGCTAAACCACAGGCAGCACTTCTCCACCAATGAACACTGCGTGTGTGTATTATCAGAGCAAGAACTAAAGTGAGAATATTTTACACAAATGACTTTCTAATCAAAGTATATTACAAGGACGTATGATCTTAAGATTCTAAAACTAAACATTGGAATACAGGTCTGCTTTTTCTGTATTAAAAAAAAAAAAAAAAAAAAAAAAACTTTTTGGATTCGTCGCTTTGTTTTGAGTATAGCCAACACAAATTCACGTCTAAATGAACAGTTTAGCTGGACTTTTGGAAACAATACATAATAATAAAAAAAAAAAAAAAAAAAAAAAAAAAAACACAATAAAAAAAAGCTTTTTTAGTAAAAGTTCAAACATCATGTAAGCCTTATATAATATTAGCCTACAATCTTTTGCTTGAATATTTCTTAACACTCAAAGGCATAGAAGTATTTTAAATACATATGTATAATTACATTTTGTTCTGATATTATAGTTAATATTAATTTTGTGCTTACTCGCTTTTTTTGTTATTTGTATTATTAGCACAATATTGTATTATTTGTATTATTAACACATTTAATAGCCTAAACAACTGCATTTATTAAACTTTTTTTAAGTGTTACTTTATTTTTAAAACAATATCCATAACATGTGGTAAAATTGCTGCATTTATGAAGTAGACTTCAACTGGCTCAAGCTGAATGTGAATTAGAAAATGGAGAGCAGTCAATCATCACAAATAGGCAGTTTTGTCTCGGCTGTTGTCATTACATCACCCTGAACAAAAGCACACAAAAGCTGACTACACTGACCATCTGAGTTCTAAGGATTTGTGTTATTAGAATCCACTTCATGAAGAGTGACAAGGGGAGAGGATTTATTCAGCAGAACCTCCTTCAAAATAACATGAACCAACATGACAGGCCGCCTTATAATCATGCACTTTTTATTAAACCCAATTGTTACAAACGAATAATAACTAAAACACGCGGCACTAGTTTTGGTAAACATATAGCTTAAGAGTAAAGAGTCGATCATTCTTCTGCATAAGTTGACTATAGGCTACTCGACAACACGAAAGAAGTGGAACTAATATACAAACAGGCTTAATGTCAGGAAAACACGTCGGACCTTTTTTTTTTTCTACAATGCACGAAAGCAGATCTTATTATGTTTCAACAGCGTCCTCTTGTGGTGATATTAATAAGAAGAAGCTCAACGTAGACACCTATTTCCAACTACTTTCACGCATTTAGATTTAAAATAAATAAATAAAATAAATAAAAATATAGGCTACACTTAGCGATATAATTTGCAGCAAATCTAAAATAAATTACAAAGAGCAAACACAACAGAAAATATAAAGCTATAACTTATTTTAAAGATTTTGAAATGTACTATTGAAGAATGGGTGCCTGAATAAATAAACAAATAGTCATTTTCAACTTCTGTTAAGCGACTAAGAACGTGAGAATCTTAACACGATGGCACTGCAGCATGCGCCATTCTAATACAACTCTAAACTGCTCTCTCTCTCTCTCTCTCTCTCTCTCTCTCTCTCTCTCTCTCTCTCTCTCGATCTGCATTTGAGTGCCTTAATCTGCTTATGGAAATGTGTAGAACAGCGGGGAATCTCTAACATCCCAGAGTGGCTCCTGCTTTGGCTAAATTGTTAATTGTCACAGTTCTTCACAATAGTTGTGAAAAGACAAGTCTCTTAATGTTAACTAAAATATATTTTAATGATATCAATTGAATGGTTTTGACACGTTTTTTAAATAAATAAATAATGTGTATACAAACAAAAATTAATAATTATTAAAAAGTAAAATAAATAGAACAACATATATTGCCTACACCAATATTTAAGTCAACACAATCGTAATCCGGCAACCCTGATTTGATACCTTATTATTTACATTTTTTTTTTTAAAGTAATAATTTCTTGCACGTTTTTGATTTTTAATCCTAACAATAGGCTATGTCTAACCTAAATCATAGGATCTAAATTAATAAACGAAAATAACCACCAAAATTGTTTCAATGTTTTTATGTTTGCGTTCAATATCTCACAACAAATTCAGTCCATCTTAATAAATATAGCCTATATGTACATAAAAACAAACACAACAATTACACAGAACATTCTTTGAAAGTGAGAGTTAGAATTATTCAAGCATTAAGTCCTAAAATTAGGAGATTCAAATTAGTAAGAGAGGGAGAACGAGAGACAGAGAAAGAGTGTGTGTTTTCTCCACTAGGGGCCGCGCTGACTGCAGATCAAAATATGACAAATAACACACACTACTTTATATAGCCTAGACTTCTATCAACATGAAAACGGCATCCAGTTGATATAAATGCTTATAATATTTCGAAAAAACTGGGACCGAAATTAGAAACTTAAAACATTAAAACAAAAACTAAACTTTAACAATTAATCTCCACATAAAAATGTTTGGCCTTAGGCCTATCTATTTGAAATGTATCAGTTTGGCAGATGATAACAGATTACTACATTCATATTTATAAAATATTATATTTTCATAATTCCCATGACACAATATTGCAGATACAAACATATTTTTATGTGTGTCTGCGTGTGTGTGTTAACTGTCCTTTATTATAACAGGCATTTTAAATATTAAATGCCATGAAAGACACGCGAAGAAAAAACGTTTTTTTCTCTCTCTCACTTAAAGTTTTGCAAACAGCCGTGAACACTCAACAAGCAAGACATCTACTCTGTATATATATATATATTTAAATGTTGACTTAATATCAAACTATATATATATATATATATATATGCTAATAATAAACATGTGACACGATATTTACAGCCGTTAAAATCGATAATTAATATCCTGTCCCAGCAGACAGACACGCACAGACGCCGAGCATAATACCAGAGTTACTTACAGAGTTACTCAGTTTGACTGACACATCCAAAGTTCCGCTTGCCTCCCGGGCGGATCCTCACATGAGCGCCCGACGAGCAGGCGCTCTTCCCGGGCGCGCTCTCATGATCCATCAGCGTCCACTCGCTACGTGTGCCCGCTCAGAGTGCTCGCTGCGCGGCTGCTTTCACCCGCCTCAGTCCCTCTACAGCTCCACACCATCTGAAAAGGGGCCGATTGAAAAAGAAGAAGAATGCATCAAGAACAACAAAAGTCACTTATAGCAAGTCTACAAACCCCCCACCAAAATATAATGAGAAGGAGAAAGCTTTATATATTTTTTTTCACTGGGTATTCAGAGATAATTTCAAGCCATTGTTTCTGGCACAGATGGGTCTTTTTAATACAATAACACTGAGAGCTCCACCAACAATAAAAATCTAAAGCCTTCTCCTGAATAACAGTTTTTGTTCGCTCTTGTAAAGGGCCAACAAAAGCAGTCGTGAGGTAATGGGCTGGCTTTTTTCAAACGGAAAGAATGGCTATTTGATAAAGATTTTACTTCAGAAAATACACTGCCATGTCATGTATAGACGGGGAACATTCACTGCTTCCATAAATTTATCACAACAACAGCAACAAGAAACCACTATAAAATACATTTAAATAACAAATGTATAATAATAATAATAATAATAATAATAATAATAATAATATATTTCCATCTTCATAACCAATCAATGTATTTAACCTAAAAGTTATAAATAAGTCATGATGTAGGCCTAATACTTGTAAAAACAATGACAGCCACATAATCCAGCAATTTTATTGATTTACATAATCTTAATTCCATATCGACTTGATTTGTACACAGTGACAAATTCCACAACATTTCTACTATTTGTCAGTATTCGGTTTGCATGTATTTGCAGTGAAATGCACTGATGAATTTTTCAATTGCTCTGTATAATTACATAATAAGATCTAAAATATTCAACAACAGAAGCTTAAATTGAAAAAGATGCTTTGAAGCAATGATCCCGGCCACATTCGGTGTCGGTGTCACACTTTGGCTCTGGTCGGGTCAGTGCTCTTTATCAGTTTTGACAGGGCACTGGGGTAGAAAGGAACAAGGGGAAGACAAAAGGCCTCCGCGGGAAAAGTTGTTGGTTGGAGGCTGTGTGTTTGTCTACCTTTCTATAGGAATTATGGGCCGCCTCGTCCTCCCTATACCTCCGTTCTGACAGTAATCCACTGCACTGACTGTGGAGGCTTTGTCTGCTCATACAACATGGTTCAGTGTTAATCTCTACGGTGCTGCTACAAAAGAAAAGCAATAATGACTTCAATCAAAATACTACCCTGACTAATGAGCTTGCAAAGGTGCAGGAAAAGAAAACAGATCATGTGTAGGCCGTAAGAATAATAATCAAAACAAAACTAACAGTTATAGTTGATCATCCTTTTTATCAAAAGGTAAATAATTTTACCAAAGAAAAAAAAAAATTCCCTCCTCTCCTTTTTAATTGTTAATAGGATTAACAGATTACAAATTTACTGCCTTGCCGCAGATTGCCTTATTAAACTGTTCTTATGGCTGCAATCAAAGTGAGATGACGGGCTGATGTCTTCAACAACCATTAAACAAATGGCAGAAATGAGTCAAAACTTATGAATCTCTGTCTGTCTGCATTGCAATCGTAGAATACTAATGCGTTTCAGATGGAGTCGGTCTGCATTGCTGATATATGAATGAATGGCCGTTCATTTCCATATGCATGAGTGTGTTCTCACTGCTATTTTGTGCGCATTATGGTTACACAAGCTGAGCTTAATGGGAGGATGACACTTTAGACCCCTGTGCTCTTCCTTTTGGGCCCCGCTGAATCTGTAATCAAGGGGAAGCGTTTCAGGGTTCGAGACCTGTCAGTCACAGCCCGAGTGAACCTCCGTGTGAACTTCTTCAAGGGCTCAATGAACAGAGCTCCAGTGGGACTAGACGACCAGACACTCCCCATGTGTTATTAATGGATCATAATAACATTTATGTTATTAAATTAGCTCAATGTTGTGGCCATGTTACACAAATTGCTTAATCTGAAAAAAAAAAAAAAAAAAAAAAAAAAACTGGATTAAATTGCATTATTCACATATATGTAACATTCACTGAGGCATAAAACTTATCAAATAAATTCATTTGTGTGTGGTCTATGCATATATATATATATATATATATATATATATATATATATATATATATATATATATATATATATATAGATAGATAGATAGATAGATAGATAGATAGATAGATAGATAGATAGATAGATAGATAGATAGATATGATTTATATGTCCAGGTTGCATTTCACGAGAAATGTAAATGAAATTATGTTTTGCATTAAGAAAATTAAGCCTACAGTGTAAAAATGTAAAAACAAGATAGATTGTTGGAGGACATTTTACATGAAAATACTATTTCAGTCTTTCTACTTCAAAATTTCACATTTAATTCAATGTTACATGCCATTTTTTTAATAAATGTTTGTGAAATTTACTAGCAATATCTGAGTGAAAATGGTTTCTAAACCATTTTTTTTTGTGTATTTGTTTTTAGCAGTTTTTATTTTATTTAAAACACAGTATAGCAAATACAACCATGGTATAGTAATACTAAATGATACATCATTTAAATAATGTATCGTTTCATTTTCAGTACAAAAAAAAAAAGAAAGTAACAATTGTGAAAATGAAAATGCATTGCATTGCATATGAGATTAACACAAATTGGTACACTGTTTTTAATTTCCGAATTGATCATTATTCACTTGAGGCAGTCCATCACCATTCTGAATAAAATGCTAAGGCAGGTTTGTTAGTCGCAAGACATGACGGATGTTTTTAGGGTATCCATGCTTTCATGGTGACAACACTCTCCCAGACTAGTAAAGTGAAACTCATCATGCTTAACTAAAGGCCTGTAATGTTTTGTGTAAATGTAAATGTTTTTACATTTATATGACAGAAAATGTATGTCATTCATCGAGATGATCACATCTTTGTTTGTGATCTACCCTCTACATAGACTAAACATCCTGAAAACAGTTTAACAGCAGGAGAACACAGGATCAAAACCTTCAGAAGCACTTCCTTAAGTTAAAGGCACGGGTCAAGACCAAGTGATGAAAGCCTTGAGATTCATATATGGTCAAGAGGAAATGCAGGCGCCATTATCTGTAGAATAGGCTGTGGATACGGTTCAGGCTACCAGTACAGAGAGATGCTTTTGAGCTATATGTTCTTCTTCATTTGATTATATGTATGTGTTTTAAGTGGGAAAAAATCTATAACACCTTTATTAAGGAAGATCTCAAAGGTCAGATTCACAACACGACTGCAAAGACTTTTGCCGAGCAGTGCATATTAATTTTTTGTCTTAGGACCTCAAGGTCCTCTTGCTTTTGCTTTTTAATTAAATGACTTTGCCTCATCATCAGGAACATGAAACGAAAGAGTGAAAACAGTTTGCCCAACCTCCAGAACAACATAAAAGTCATTATTTGAAATCACCACCTACAGCAAATAAGGTGCAAAGAACATATGGTTTATATTTACCCATCTTGTCTCGCTCCAGTTGAATTCAATTAAAAGGTGTCTGACTTGAAAATACAGAGTGCCCTGACACTAAGCTGACACACTCTAGTGCCTTAAACTACACTGGATTTACCAACCAGTCTGATATCTGAATAGCCGTTCATTGTCTTAGCACAACAAACAAAGCACTATCATCAAGGTGTGAACAACTAACCCACTGGAAACCAATGGAACTTGCAGAAACAATGCTACTGCCAGGATTGCTGCTAGGGCATTGCTATGTGGTTGCTAGGGTGTTACTGAAGGTTGCTAGGGCATTTTCAGGATGTTTTGGATGGTTGTTAGTTGGTTACATTCTAGTCTACATCAAAAAAGCCACATCAAGGTGCGAACAACTAACCTAATATAAACCAAAGGAACTTGCCGCAGTGATTCTAGATGCTTGACAAGGCATTGCTGTGTCATTGCTAGGGTGTTCTTGATGGATGCTGGATGCATTTGCAGGATCTCATGAGTGGTTGCTAGTTGGCTGTATACTGGTCTACGTCAAAAAGGCTGCATCAAGGTGTGAACAACTTATCTATTGAAAACTAAACTTGTCGAATAATACTTAGCATGTTCTGGATGATTCCCAGGGCATTGCTATGTGGTTGTTACAGTGTTCTCAGTGTTTGCTAGGGAAATTTCAGGGAGTTCTGGGTGTTGATTATATACTAGTCTGCATCAGAAGAGCCTACCCTCAAGCCCAGGTCCCTCCTTAAACCAGACTTTTCTAAAGGTGATGAAACACGGGACAACTTTTTGAGCAATGTTGCCGAGCGATGATGTTTGGGCACTTTCCCATTAAGAATGGGCAACGTATTTCTATCTGCATACTTAAGATCGAAATTTGTTGCCCATTCTCAATGGGAAAGTGCCCAAGCAACATTGCCCGGCAACATTGCTCAAAAAATTGCCCTGTGTATCAACACTTTAAGACAAGTACCTTAGAAAAGTACCTTTCCTCAACAAGCCACATAAATCAAGGTATCATTTATGTCCATAACACAAAGTGCGTGACAGGTTATTTGGCAAAGTTTAATATACTTGGAGTTAGGGGCTGTTCAAAATCCCTAACTTTAAATATGAGCAATAGTAGTAGCGAGGTTGCTAGCCCAAGGCACCAATAATTACTGACTTAGCAGAAGTAAGAAATATATTTCACAACAAATTGGTGAACGCTTCTGAAAGAGTCTCTATGAATCATTGTGCCTGTAAATTAAAGACCATAGACACTAACACAAGAGAGAGGTGCTATCAAAAACTATAGATAAGGGGTCTGTAGCACAGAAACTGTACGGAAACAGAGCTCCAGCAACCCTCATAATGAATGGATAGATAATAGAACACTTGCTCACTGTAACGGCAATAATAGATCCGTATAAATTGCACGGGGTTGCTGATGCATTGACACAGTGCTTACTAGACAGATACTCCAACAGCAGACATACCGATGGGTTTTGTTTACCGGCCAATTTGAATTCAAATAAAGCTTTGCTTTCGCTGACTGCACATCATTATCCATGAGACTATAATCCCACCAGCAAATCCTACAGCTTCCAGAGCCAGACCTTTTGTTTGGGATTACTGGAAGCTTAGCCTATAACAAAGAGAAATGAGGCATTTCCCTCATCCTCCGTAATTAAGTGTGAAGAGTTGTTTCAAATCCAGACGAGAAACTGGACACACCGCAGGATGATACCTCTTAGACTCCGGTGACATGGGCGGCGGCATGTGTCCCTCGCATTTCTGTTTATGAGTATTATAAGATATAGGCTTAGAGAACAAATCATAAACGCTGAGGACACCTTGGCTTCTCTTAGTCCTTGATCATGTCTTTTGTTCGCCCTTTTTCTTTGAAAATGAATATTTTCATTTAAGATGTCAATAGATTTTCAAATTTGATTCTGGAACAAAGGTCAAGATTTCACTTTTTACCATTCAACCAATGGTCTATTGATAACTAAGAATTTTGGCTACATAAGGTTCTTGAGTTGCTGTATTATTCTTTGAAGATTAAAAAGTTCTTGTTGCACATAATGGGTTCTTCAGATTTAGAGTATTGCCATTTGGGTTCATAAATGTACCATAGATATTTTTTTCTAAAGAACTAGAGAATCAAAAGTTCTTTATGGAACTTCTGTTTGGAACCTTTATTGTTACGAGTACAGGACAAATAATTCTCCATCTTTATTCAGCATTTAACTTTAAACCAACGTTTCACTGAAACAGTACCATAACCTTCCTAAAACTGCATTCTCCTACAACTTCCCCTCAGACTGAAACTGTTAATTGGAGAGTTTCCACACATCATAATGGACTTGGGGACATGTGATTCACTCAATCTCTGGCCTCGTTGAAGTATTTCAATGGTCCGCTTGTTCCCAGAAGAGGAAACACACAGTGTTCCAGCACTGGCAGGTTGTGCGGAGATATCTGTATGGCCACTGGCTCTGGACCACCATCTGAGATGAGCAGAGGCTGGGTTTGATGGCTGTCCAGTGCACTGGATCAATACAGCTATCTTGTGGACTTTTTCCTCAAGCGAAGGGAAATCCAGCAAAAATAAAGACCGGCCTTTTGTGAATAGAGGAAGATCAATGTAGTGTCGCACCCCCACCAGATCTCAGACAAAAAGACACAATGGATGGTTTTTGGAGATGCTATTAGGCTGTTCTAAATTACATTGAAAACACATTTTTGGTGGTGTGGTTAGATAAGGCAACATCATCAACTGAACATTTTTTTTCAGGCTTTCAGTCAACATATCTATATGTATAAATATACAGTAGAACAATCATATACACTCATATACAAAATAAAGGTCTCAGTAAGGTTTTTTTTTTTTTTTTTTTTCTTCCAGTGATGCTATAGAAAAACTTTCCTGGGATCATTTCTTTTCTTTTCTTTTTTTTTATATTTATTTATTAATCTAAAGCAACTCTTTCCACTCTAAAGAACCATCAACCTTTATTTTCAAGAGTGTATATGAAAAGTATTATACATATATATTTGTATAGAATATGAAAAAAAGACTGGTGTGAAAGAAAAATCACAAATGAGACTTTAGATTTTCAGAAAAGATCTCAACAATATCACAAACTGTACTCATATTTTCCAAAACACAGAACTCTGAAATAAAATGCCAGACTTTTCAATAAACTCAACCTTTTCTTATCAAGTTCTTTTAAGAGCATATTATCTGAGATATGGTTTTCATATAAATGTTTAAACATCTGAGACAAAATTAAAATCTCATGAGCTATAAATAGCACCCTGTTAGAAATAAACAAGTTCCAGAAATAAATCTTTGGCAAACTTGAGCATATTTGAGTTATTATAAAGATTTATTCTTAAACTAAAGGAGACATATGAGATTTTTTTTTTTCTCAGGTGCAAAATAACAGAAGGCTTAAGAGCAAAAGTCTTAATTTGTTCTTCATTGCTGTCTATAAGAAACAATTGAGATGTTCAATAGTAACTGTAGTTTTTCTTTCCAATGGGTTTAACAGTTTTCTCTTTTGTAGTTTTATTCCTAAGGAATGTTAGGAAAAAACATCTAAGAACGACACTAAGAACTAAAAACCCCATTAAGTCTTGAGAGCAATGAAAGATCAACCTCAGAGCGATAAAAGTTTCTCTGAGGAGGTGTGTATTTAGTGACAGACACTAAGCTCACATGAAGGCTATAATTATTATCAGAAAATAAAATGACTTCAAAGCTTAACCAGTTTTTAGGACGCATTTAAGATATTGTTTCTGAAACTCCAAATAGTCTTCCTTAATGAACTCAAGCTCCTAATTGGATTTTTAAAAGTTTAATACAGGAAAAAAACACAATTAACTCCAAGAATCGAGTCAGACTTGAGCGCCTCCAGCGAGCAATATTCACTCACGTACACACACTTAATGACAGAACTGCAGGAAGGTCTCGTGCTCAGACGGACCGGCCGTGACTCCACACGCATTTCTCCATCCTGTGCTTTTCTTTCCTACTTGTTTATACTGTTGTTGTAGAATTTCACAACTAGCCCATAAATGCCACCAGCTCACGGGAAGATAAATCACAAGCGTTTGCCTGTGTGTGAAAAGCAAAGAAAACGTGAGTTATGGAGGTGTAGGAACGTCCATTCACACACAGCGAGACGTGGGGCCGCTGTGGGAAACGGCCTACGTTACGACACTCTCCTTTAAATGGCATCATAAAGCACACACGCGCGTTTACACTCGCTGACAAGTGCACGCAACAGTTTGCGGCATCTGTGTGTGTGTGTAAGCTGTTCCATCACCTCCCACTGTTAACATCTGCTCCGTTTAACGCTGCCATGTAACTCTGCCACACTGATACATGCTAATAGAATCAAATGAATCACGCTGCCAGTTCTTATCACGTTACATGCTCTGCTCATGCTCTGATAGATGGCATTAATACAGCTCTAGCGGAGAGAGAGTGCGTTGACATGAAGAGTTGACTCAGAAAAACTAGTTTTAGTAGAAACAAGATTAAAATGTTTTTCTCTTTAAGACAAATCCAAAGCTGTCGTTAAAGGGAACTGTTTGACAAATGACAATATTCTCATTTTTTATTGATAATTTGAACATAATTTGCTTCTATGATAGACCCAGTGTTATTGCTCATTAAGATGTTTTAGATGTATCAACAAAGGTTTCCCCTAAAAAATAGACACAACTGAGACAATTGTTGATGTACAGTACAAATATAGAGCTCAGATAGTTTGGTCTTGGAGTTTTAACAAATCTTCCTGTAAGAAAAATCACACATGAGATCTTAAAATGAGTCTTTTACATAGTTTCAGAGGAGATCTCAATGATTTCTCAAACTGTGTTCATATGCCAAAGCCTGCAATCAAAATTCAAAGATCTCAATAAGAACTTAAACATTTCTCCTTTAATTTGACTAAAACCACAAGCTATTATCTATCCTATTCATATTTAATTGTATACTCTGACAATACACTCCTAAAAATAAAGGTTCCAAAAAAGAGGTTTTCACTGTGATGTCAAGGAAGAACCTTTTTTTTTTTTTTTTTTGTGGTGTAAAGAGTGTTTTAAAATTCCAAAGATCCTTTTATGAAATAGAAAGGTTCTACCTAAGGTTCTTCATTGAACCATTGATGCCAATAAAAAAATCTTTATTTTTAATAGTGTAGAATAACCATTTTGGTTTCCCAATGAACCTTTGAGTGAACAGTTCTTAAAAGAACCAATTATTCTCAGTGTAAATAATCTAAAGAACCCTTGAATTCCCATGACTGTTGATGCTAAAAAAAAAAAGAACCTTTATTTTTAAGAGTGTATGTCTTTTGCTATTGCTCGAGATAAGTCTGAGACAAAGATGATAGTTAAATGACACACAACTGAGAACTCAGTCAAGACTCATGAGAAAGTCATCTTCTGAGCAATAAAATGTCCTGGTTGGTTTCTTTGGCTAGAAAGTGCAGTTTGAGACATTGTTGGGCTCTCCTTTGAAAGTGAGATTACTAGAGTCTATTTCTCAGGAGAAAAAAATATCCTCTACAGATTTTGTTTTTACTCTGAATTAACAAAGGTTTTGATGTAAACAAATGTTATTTTTTATCATTACAACCAAGCCACAACACCCAGGTCAGTTTTCACAGCTTCTTCAACAACAGAAATTTTTGTCTAGCCAAAACTCAGTCACTGAAGAGTTGTTGTTGTCCTCTAGATGAGGAGATCTCAAGAACGAGATCATCCATCGGCAGGAACAATGACAGCGTCTGACCCAGTATTGATGCAGCGGCATTTGGATCCTGTCCTGTCACACATCCAAGACACAAGGAGCACACGACCACCCCAGTCCTTCATTGATGTTTGTGCAAAATCAATAAAAATGATCTCGGGAGTCCATTCGCCATTTGGCAGCTCCATTTTGTGATGTCTTCTTAAAGAATATAGGAGACATACTGTACAATGGGCCAGTCGAGCGCATGTAATTTGTCAAGCTAATCTGCTGCAGTCTTACATTGATTTTTTTTCCCTTTCTTTTCGGACTTCTTAGCCTCTGGTCATTACAGCACAAAAACTTACTTAATCATACAGTGTGTTAATGTACGGGTCACAATAACGTCCATTTTCTTGCCCTCTGGTAATTTCTTTGCTTTCTTCTCCTTTGCTCAAGAATCTTTTTATGGGTCAGTGTTCCTCTGCAGCTAATGTTGGAAAGATGGTCAGGGACGAATGAGTTTGGAACAAGAATTCTTGAGTTTCAGTATTTGTCTGCTAATATATATGTCATCTATTTCACAATGAAATTAAATGGATTAAAATGCACTTATTTTGACTATATTATGAGTGACCACATAAAGGTGTTTTCTGAATTACACCACACCAAAGGGTCAGTTTATTTTTGTCTAAATCATAGTACATCTATTCTTACATAAAGGATTTACACAGAAATTTGTTTCATGAATGAGGCCAAATGATGTATCAGCCCTTTAAAGGTCTAAGCAAGTGAATCTCAAAGATACAAAATGGTTATTTCTCTAAATTCAAAAATGGATGAACCTATTCAACATAATATCAAAATACCAATAAATGTACACCAGTGATCATGACCACAACTGTAAACAGCATTCAGTTAATCTACTGTACTCTAATAATTGGCAGAATTTAAAGGAACATTCCGGTACAAGATAAGCTTAACTGTGACTTAATGTTGATTACCACAAAAATGATTTTGACTAATCCCTTCTTTTCTCTAAATAAGCAAACATTTAGGTTACAGTGAGGCGCTTACAATGGAAGAAAGCCTAGGCGTACTACTTTATTATAAAACATACTGCGGCGACATTGACCAGCAGTGCATTAAATGCATGGCGATAATGCAGTGACGCCCTAAACCCGGGTGCAAAACATGGCATTATGCTTCTCTCTGCGTACTCTAGCATGCAGTTTCCATAATGGCACAAACAGATGGGGAATTGTTACTATCTGGCATCTTTTTAAATAATCTAGGTATATCCATTGCACTTGGATGTTGCCGGCTTTTGAATCTGTGTTTGTCCTGTTTGCCAAACCTATCATTTACACCAGGGCTCTTAAAGGAAGAAAAGCCCCCCTCTTATGGCATATGTGTCACCCTCTCTCTTTAAGGCTTTACCCCTTGTGCTCTTATCTGCTCCAGTCAAATGTATTTCTTATCGGGAGGGAAAAAAAGTCAGTGAAGCTGCCTGACAATACGGCGTTATCAAATTTCCTCAGCCCAGTCGGCGTGTCATTCAGTCAGTCAGATGGTCTCGGGTTTGATTGATGGATGGGCTTCGTGACAAATAAAACCTGGATCAACAGCTTTGCACCTCTCTCCTCATCGGAGACCCACACGAAACATTCCGGCGTAACAAAGGCGGGATTACGGATGCATTAGCCCGCCATCGACCACAGGCCTTCTAGTGCTGTCAATACTTTGCACATAATAACCTGAAGCGACGATAAGGAAACAAAAGGAGGGGAGATAGGAGCGGCGAAAAGGAAAAATAAATCAATGGACGAGTGGGGGAAAGTTTTTCAAAGACACACATGCACCGTCAGAGCGGAGGGAAGAATTTTCCGCCACTGCCGCCGGATAATGGCCTCTGACACGAGGACAATGAGCCCTGAGGGTCCATCGGCGGTCAGTCGAGCGGCCGCGATGGGCTCCGATAAGGGCCGAGACGAGCGTCCACTCGTGCCGCCGCTTGCCGCATTCAATTACGCCATTAATCTCTGCATTAACTTGAGTGACTTTTATGCCGGGGCTCCGATGCGTCTCGGACGCCTTCCAGATATATCCTTTCATATGGATTAAATTATACCGCTTTATGCTCTACACCAACAGTTTGGTGTACAACTCACTCCAGATCTTATTCGGAAACACATTTACACAGCGCCGACCGCAGTGCCGCAGTCTCGCCCCGCGTGGCGTATCTGTAATGGCACTTCAAAGTACTTCTCAAATCGGTGAAGGCTTCAGCAAATGACTGACTGAGAGGGGCCCAAGGTAATTGTTTCACCAATCCTAATTAATTAACTTCCTCCACCCTGTTTGCGCCAGCGTTCACACGGTTAGGGGCCGCCTCGGCAGGTAATAATAAATAAATAACTGAAGGCAGGCTCTGGAAAATTAATGAGAAAAGAGAAAAGAGGCCCTACATGTTCTGTCTGCTGAGGACCGACACACAAAGACACAATAAACTGCCGAACAAACAGTTCCTTGAAAAAAATCACCCAGAAACAGTGAGCAAATTCAATTACAGAAGTAATTAGAAGATATAGGGCGAGACTGCCTTTTGGGACTGTGCCAGGAAACATGAATTAATAAGACAGAATAGGAGGAGGCCGTTGTAGTAATTAAGAGGCAATCACCTATGTCAATGAATACCTAAAAACAGGATGGAAAACTATTAATTCAGTGATCAAAAATATTTTCAAGATGATTAATACAGCAAATTCATTTAAAAAGACTAATTTCTGGAAAGATAGCAAGACAATTGCACATAATGTGCTCTTTCTGGCATTTATATTGCTAATTAAATTTCGATCATTTGCAGAGGTATTTTCGAATCTGTAAAACAGCACAGACAGCATTTGCCAAAAACGGTCTCAGGCACTTGCAGATACATAGAAATGCATTAGGCGAAGAATTTGCTTTCATTTCATAAAACAATAGTGTTTACATTCTGGGTCGGAGCAAAAGAAAAAAAAAAAAAGAAAAATTATATATTTGTACTTAATAGGGGTAAACTGATAAAAAATGTCTGCAAAACACAACAGCAGCATTAAAAATAAATGATCCATCTAAAGCTTTTGTTACTTGAAACGTAAACTTTTTTTTATTTCTGCTAGTTGCCAAAACAACGCTTCTCATTTTCATTTAGTTTAACCTGATGTACTAAAATAACTAAAACTAAAACTAAAACTGAAATAAAAAGTAATCATATAATATATATATATATACAAATACTAATCAAATAAAAATGAGAAAAACACACAACAAAATTACTAAAACTTTTACTACAATTAAAATGTAAACAGAAAACACAAAAATAAAAACTAAAGGTTCCACTGATGGTAAAGGCCTTCAAAAAGGTTCTATATAGAACCCTAGGGTTCTGGTCTCAATTTTAAAGAACACTTTATATGCCAAAAAGGTTCTATATAAGTGATTGCATAATACTTTGATGTTTACTTACGCAGAACCCTTTAATGTTCTATATTGAACCTTTTCTTTTTAAGAGTGTACAGCACAAAATATGAAAGAAATCACACAAAAAAAGAGACCATTCAGAATTATGTTTTAGTTTAAGCCATGCATTAAAATCAAATGCATTTCAAAACATCATCAGAAATGAATACGACTCCAAGCCAGATGGTCTAATTTCCAGAGGAGATATTAAAGAAAATGTAATTTAGTCATATTCAAATTCCTCCATCTAAAGGACAAAATAGATGCTAAATATGAGGGCTGCTTTAATTTTACCTTAAAGATCTTTGGGACGGATCAGTCATTCTTTCTGTAAAATGGCAGATTTCCCCACGCGACATTAACATATTCATATGTGTTAGCGGTTAAAGCCATTTTTGCAGATATGCGAGGCAAATTCCACTTAATATTATCAGAAACGAGAATCTGACGGCATAAAAGACCAATTGCCTGAGGGGAAGGGATAACACTAATATGCTTTCAAATTTCAGCGCAATACCAGCCGCATATTTACACCACGAGGTATATCATTTACTGCAGCGCGTCGGATGGACACGAAGGGCTATGTGGTTTATCGTCCGCTCCCCAACTTCAATTATCGCTTAAATGGACTTAATATTGAAGATCAAAACGATGAGCTTCGACTTGACTGAAGTCCAGAAGAGGCCTAATGCTCGGCCAGTCACCAAAACAAATGGACTTAGCCATGTGATTAGTGTTTAAGTATCAAACGCACGCTTCATTTCCGCCTGGAGATACGAGACAAAGTTTCTGTGCGCGATGTCAAACCCTTAAATGATTTATCCTGATTCAAGCCTTCGCTGAGACGCCTAATTTTCTATTCAAAGCTATTGGAGGCCCATTTGGATAAATGAGAGTGATTAAAACCAAGATTGCAACAACATAAGTTGTCGCTCAAGAACATTCGAGGGACATCTGGTGTCACAGAGACCTGAGACAGTTAACAGGGAGATGAGAAGTTTCCCTCTTCACAGCCTGGCATCCAATTGGCACACTGCGCTTTGGTTGAATGCCAGCAAGTCTGCCATCTGTGTCCTTTAACCCTAAAGATGACAGATGTGGAGGCAGAGTGATTTGAAATTCAGCTTCATAAACAAGAAGTGGTGCGACTCACAAGCATTTCCTGTCATTCACAACCAGCCTAAATGAGCTCCATCAATTAGAAAAGTGCTCAAATTAAATCCCTTTTCTTTTCAATACAGAAGAAATTGTGGTAAAATTGAAACTTGAGGGTAACAAATGATGGACGACCTTTGATTGGGATTTCACAGGAAACTACAAAATGGTAAGATTCACTCAGCTTAAAACATTATTATTTATATTAAACATAAACCGTATATTTATTTTATAGAATAATATTTAATAAAAGCCACTATTGCTATTGCTTTTACTAACCCTAATTCATTAAACATGAGTTTTCTTTTGGCGAACACTAAACACTAAACAAGCACCAACCCAGCAACTATATTACAACACCCTAACAACACACTAAAACATTCAGAACACCTTAGTAACTGCATAGCAAGGTCCTGGCAACAATACCAGTATGATGATGAAGTTTTGCTTGGTCAAATAATAATAATAATAATACTGATGCTGCTGCTACTACTACTACTACTGTTGCTGCTACTACTAATAATAATATTATTACTACTACTGCTGCTACTAATAACAATACTAATACTGCTACTACTACTAATAATATTATTACTACTACTGCTACTACTAATAACAATACTAATACTGCTACTACTACTACTACTACTGCTGCTGCTGCTGCTACTACTACTACTACTACTACTGTTGCTGCTACTACTAATAATAATATTATTACTACTACTGCTACTAATAACAATACTAATACTGCTACTACTACTACTACTACTGCTGCTGCTGCTGCTGCTGCTACTACTACTACTACTGTTGCTGCTACTACTAATAATAATATTATTACTACTACTGCTACTAATAACAATACTAATACTGCTGCTGCTGCTACTACTACTACTACTGCTGCTGCTGCTGCTGCTGCTACTACTACTACTACTACTGTTGCTGCTACTACTACTAATAATAGTATTACTACTACTGCTACTACTAATAACAATACTAATACTGCTACTACTACTACTACTACTGCTGCTGCTGCTGCTACTACTACTACTACTACTACTGTTGCTGCTACTACTAATAATAATATTATTACTACTACTGCTACTAATAACAATACTAATACTGCTACTACTACTACTACTACTACTGCTGCTGCTGCTGCTGCTGCTGCTGCTGCTGCTACTACTACTACTGTTGCTGCTACTACTAATAATAATATTATTACTACTACTGCTACTAATAACAATACTAATACTGCTGCTGCTGCTACTACTACTACTACTACTGCTGCTGCTGCTGCTGCTGCTGCTACTACTACTACTACTGTTGCTGCTACTACTACTAATATTATTACTACTACTGCTACTACTAATAACAATACTAATACTGCTACTACTACTACTACTACTGCTGCTGCTGCTGCTGCTGCTACTACTACTACTACTACTACTACTACTGTTGCTGCTACTACTACTAATAATATTATTACTACTATTGCTACTAATAACAATACTAATACTGCTACTACTACTACTACTACTACTACTGCTGCTGCTACTACTACTAATATTATTACTACTACTGCTACTACTAATAACAATACTAATACTGCTACTACTACTACTACTACTGCTGCTGCTGCTGCTGCTGCTACTACTACTACTACTACTACTACTACTGTTGCTGCTACTACTACTAATAATATTATTACTACTATTGCTACTAATAACAATACTAATACTGCTACTACTACTACTACTACTACTACTGCTGCTGCTGCTGCTGCTACTACTACTACTACTGTTGCTGCTACTACTAATAATATTATTATTACTACTGCTACTACTAATAACAATACTAATACTGCAAAAAGCAGCAGTATTAGTATTATCACTAGTAGCAGTAGCAGCAGAAGCAGTAGTAGTAGTAGTGCTGCTGCCACTATTACTACTGCTACTACTACTAATAATAATAATTTACCAATTCGTTACCCTGAATTACTACAGCTGTTGTTAAAGGCACCTGAAAAATCATTAAAGTCATTAATTACTCACCCTTATGTCCTTTAAAACCCATAAGACTTTAGTTTATCTTTGGAACACAAATGAAGATATTTTTGATAAAATCTGAGAGCTTTCTGTCCCTCCAAAGACATCTATGCAACTACCACTTCGACACTTCAAAAAGTTCATAAAGAGATTGTAAAACTAATCCATATGAATTGAGTGGCTTAGTCTAAATTTTCTGAAGAGACTCAATAGCTTTATACGATGAACAATTTAGGCTAATTTAGGCTTTTATTCACATATAAACATTGGTCAACGAACATAAACAGAAGCTCAATCAAACCTGCTTGACGTGTGAGAACAAACCTCTTCTGGAAGCTCAAACGTGCTGCTTAACACACGAGAATGAACATTATTGGTTCTCACGCATCTAGCAAACATACTTGAGCTTCTGTTTACTACAACTGATGTGTGAGTTGATTAATGTTTATATGTGAATAAAAGCCTAAATTAAATCTGTTCATCATATAAAGCTATCAAGTCTCTTCAGAAAATTTGGACTAAACCGATCTCTTTATGAACTTTTTTAAGCATCAAAGTGTCAGTTGCATAGCTGTTTATGAAGGGACAGAAATCTCTAAGATTTCATCAAAAAGATCTTCATTTGTGTTCCGAAGATGAACGAAAGTCTTACAGGTGTGGAACTTAATGACAGAATTTTCATTTTTTGGGTGAACTAACCCATTAATAATAAAATTCATGATGATTATTATTATAGATATTATTAATACCACCACCACTACTACTACAACTAATAATAATAATTTACCAATTTGTTTCCCTGAATTATTGCAGTTGTTGTTAATAATAAAGTTCTTGATTATTATTAAGATGTCACAACTTTATGAATCAGTTTATATGTGTTATTATTATTATTATTATTAAGATGTCACAACTGTAAGAATTAATTTAGTACAGCCAATATTTTATTATGGTTGCACTTTATTTTACAGCATGTGCACTTATGTCTACTTAGAGTATATTTACCTAAGAAAGTACTGGATAATATAAGGTAACTACATGGGTTAAGGCTAGATTTAGGGCTAGGTTCAGGGTTAGTACCTATAGTTATTACCCAGTTATTGCAATTACTATAATAAGTACATAGTATGTACATGGGGAACAGGACTGCAAAATAAAGTGCTACCAGTATCATCATCATCATCATCATCATCATAATGAAACATTTTCAAATGATGTAACATACAAAATAAAATTTTTATGGCAAAATATGATGATTAATGAGGATCTTCGAGAACTATGAGAATTGAGTCCAGCTTTATTTCACTGTAGCCAAAGTCCTGCAATGATATTGACTGTAGAGTCTTTGGACATGGTTTCGCTTTACAGACTTATTTTTGTTACAGTTCTGAGCACCTCGGCACAAAGCTCGAGAAGGCCTTTGCCTTCTGATTACAGTCTCATCTGCGGTTCGCTAGCACCTCAAAGCCCTGCCAGGTAAAATTGCTGTCTCCCCCTTGGCCCCCCTTTTGTAACATCAAGCTCTGTATCCCAGCCCGGCTGCACCTCTCGCTGCCTCATTCTTTACCCAAATGACAGTGTTTTTGGCCCAGTAATGGCTCTCATTTTCTCAGCACCCAGCGGTAGCCTCACTTTTCATCAGGCTGGATCACTACAGCAGGTCTTCCTCTCAGTTGAGCACTAAAGAGCCCCCAACAGCCCCTACAAACAAATACATCATCTACATCATCTCCCCCCCCTTAAATAAATACCAGCAGAGACACAGACTCAACTGCTAAACTGACAACACTGGGACTTGTATGTTACATAGATAGCACTGAAACGGAAATGCTACCTAGAAAGTCTGAAGCTTCGTATTGTTATTGTATCTTGCTTGTACATTTTGTATAAATAAATAAATAAATAAACAAATAAATCAACAACTGTTTCAGATTCCACCTAG
The DNA here is from genome assembly GCF_018812025.1 of Megalobrama amblycephala. Taxonomy (NCBI): domain Eukaryota; kingdom Metazoa; phylum Chordata; class Actinopteri; order Cypriniformes; family Xenocyprididae; genus Megalobrama; species Megalobrama amblycephala. Next base: position 29,765,047 of record NC_063045.1, read on the forward strand.
GCCTGCCCCCACTGAACCTTTTCTTCTAAGAATATTATATATTGTGCATGACAGAAATTTAAGTTTATAACACTTTCTATAGAATTATGTGCATCCAGATATATCAATAATGATATAAATCATATTAAATAATCATATAACATTAGAATATCTAATCTATGATGTCCCAGTTAAAATGAGCAAATCACAAAATTTGGGAATCTCTGGAAGAGAAATTCTACTCTTTCTATCTAATTTTTCAACTAACCGTTGAAAATTTGATTTCCTGCGTCACATACTTCATAAAAGTCCCATTTACTTGTTTTGACTCTGGGAAAAGCTTGACCCACTGGATATTTCCCAGAATGCCGACATGAATCAAATCCATACATCTTGATTTGGGTGACAGTCGCAGCCTTTGCGATTTGAAAGGCTCAATGGTTTCTTTTTCTTTTTCTAAATTAAACAACTGTTGTTGACCCTCATTATATGGGAACACACAGCTAGTGTGCTGTGGTCTTACCCTGGGGACTCACCATCCTGACCGGCCTCCCCAGAGAAAACTCAGAGGAATCCCTGTAATCTGACAACACACACACACACACTCTTGCACCCTCTCAACTACATTTGACATGCAAACAAATGTGTATCAATTACCACTCATCTACTAGGAAAACATTGCAATACATATGTTTAATTTTTAGATATATATTTATTGATTATATACATACTGATTAATAACTAATAAACATGATTTCTATCAATATCAAGTGAAAAAGCTATATCCCAGCAACTTTTTGGAATATCATGCTGTAAGATAAGACATGGTTGATCACTGTTTTAAAGAAAATTTTAAATTATTGTTTATTACCTTGTAATTACACATGTAAGTACTTTGTAATAACTAATGAATAACATGTATTAAATATATAATTATTAGCCGCAACTTCTAAATAGATTTTTTTGTTAGTGTTACTGTAATTATTATTAATTATATTTAGATTAAACACATGAAACAACAAAATTAATGAAAACTCTTAAAATATTTACCAAATATTTTCAATGTCAAGTAAGAAAAAAAAAAAAAAAAAAGCTCCCAGTACTCAACGTTTTTGGAGTATCGTGATGTCAAATCACAGATGTAAGATAACTGTGTTAAAGAAAATTCTGTAATGCTTTATTTTACTGCGTCCTTGTTACATGTTACATGTAGTTACTACAGTAATAACTATGCATAATTGCACGCAACTAACCCTAAACCAAACCCTAATCATTGTAATTACTTATGCATGTGTGTAATACCTAATGAACTACATAAAAAAGATAAATATTTTCTTATATGTAAATACAACAACATGTATTAGCGTTATTGTCAGTGCAATTGTATTTTAACTGTGTAACAAAATAACAAATAATTTAATGTAAAATTTCAAAAACTCAAGGATCAAATGACAAAAACATCCCAGCATTCTATTTTGGGAGTGTGGAGCTCTCAGATTCTGATCCAACATTCTCTGAATAAAGGTATTGTTGTTCAATTAACTGCTTATATGATTTTCCCTCTAATCCTATTTCTATCCTCTGTTCATCAGGGACAGTCTGAAGTGCTGGACATGGCTGTATTCCTGTGGCGCTCTCTGATATGTAGCGTTTGGCTGTGACAGTGAAGCTCAGATCAGGTCTTAACACTGTATTGTGTTCAGTCGAAGCAGATCTGCTCTATTATATTAACAGCAGTGCCTTCCCAGCATTCACAGCAGAGCACTAAACGCAGGCCAAACAGGGTAACAGTCCGTAAGTTCAGAAATTTGACCCAAAGAATTCTCTGCTTTATTCAGATTTTGAATTCATGTGTCAGATTTCAAATTCTATATATAATTTAATATTTGCAATTATTAAATCGTGTAGACATAGATTATAGACTATAAACTCATTCAGAACTTTATCATTAATAGTATAAGGGTGCTTGTTTTACCAGCTCTCTGCCATAAACTGTGAAATGGTAATGGGAAGACAAGCAGATGTCAGAGAAGAGACACATATGTTTCTGAAGCCCATCCACAAAGCATCAAAGACATGCTGATATTAAGCCGAGTGGACATATGTTCACATCCCAACAAGTGGGACACAAAGCCAAACAGCTAATTTAGTGGTTTCAGTTCAACAGTGCTCAAAAGAACGGACAGGATAAGTTGAAAACAAAAGTGGCTGAAAAATAAAGCCAGTTCCAGGGAGTTTAGGCCAGAAGAGTAGTATGCCAGAGCAGGAAGACACGGATGGACACACTGTATTAAACCCCCCTGGCCTGACTGCCTTTGTTAGCGGCACAGCCAAGAGGAAATGATGTGTGCTGAAAGCAGGCATTATTAATAAAGAAAGAATTTTAAATATTAATAGCTAAAGCATGAAAAATCATGCTATGATTTGTGTTAAATATCTTAAAGACACTAAATAAAAACAGTCTCCTTTCAGCCGAAGCAAAACATAAATGGAAAAACATTGTCTCTTTCTTGCAAAATGGATGAACATGATATTTAAGAAAAGTGTTTGATTTCACTAGCTTTAAAAGAATTAATATGTTTTCTGAAGCTCTGTAATAAAGTCAACCGTTTTGAAGTTGCCTTATAACATAAACGTAATTCCTGTGATCAAAGTGACTGAATTACACAAGTAAGCTGATCAGAAACCTCAATGAGATTAGGAAGAATAAAATGACAAACAAAAGTAAACAGAGAGGAGCTTAATATTACATTACAGCAAAATGTTTAATTTACGTTGCAAATTATATGTTGAAAGTAAATGCAATTTTGTTTTGATTTGCTTTAAAAGTGCAAACCATTTGGCTGTCCTAATCATCAATCACTTTAATACTGCCAAAATATAATCAGATTGTTTACAATGAGTTTTTTTGTTTTGTTTTTTTACAGAAGCACTATTGGCATTATTTCAGGTATTATTTATTTTTAAATAAATCACAATTGTTAACTACGTCCCAAACACCACACTCAAATATTACATTTACTGTAGTGGGTGTCTCTGACCACCCAGCCGCTTGGAGCTGGATGTTTTTCCACTTGTGAGCTTACGGCCACATGTGCTCTTAGCCTGACTTAATGTCTACCTTTAAAACCAGGCATCCAAACAGAACGCGATGAAGCTTTATAGACCGCAGCGTTCGCAAAAACATAAAAGACGGTGCATTTACTGTCCGCCAGGCTTACAATCACTGTACTACATTAACATCTCTTCCCTTTTGAGAGATGTTGCTTCCTTGCACAGCCGACAACTTGCTCTTTTGTTGCTTTCACTCACTTAGAGTGCATGTAATGGCAGAAATGGATAATGAAGAAGCAGGGGAGGCAAAAACACACACGCACAAAAGGAGATCTCAGAAAAGGAACCCCGCCATGCGCTACTCTGCCGCTCGGAGCCGTGGGGCAGGAGGCAGCATCTTTAGGGTGTACCCAAGCAGCACTAAACTCCAGTGTCCGTGGGCAATCAAGGCCATTTTTTACAGCCGCTGGGGTCCGGCATCCCTGCCTTTACACTACAGTGGAAACCCTTTGTACTAATTGCTAGATTGTACCTGATTTTCTAGTTCAGTTCCAGCCTATAATTGACTGACAATGATGGGTATGGGGGAACTTCAGACTTGAGCGCACAGCGGAGGAGATCAGACGTGAGGAAGAGCAGGTAGCGAAGGGAAAGAAAGAGGGCAGTAGTGGGGTAGGAAAAGGGGTGGTCAATGCTCTCATGTACCAAAAGTCCTTCAAGTCCCCCCAGTAATAAGTTATTCTTCCAGTGTGGCTCAAAGCCAACAAATCTAGCATCACAGCTAGTACAACTATAGTGTTTTGTAGCTCAAGAGAGATTAAGCAGGGTGCTAGCAATGCCAGGATGATGAGTTTGGGTGTTTTCTTGAAAAAAAGCGTGGCTTGAATCTTGAATCGTTTTGGATAAAAGACAAAAGCATTTCAAACCCCATGAACCCCAAAAGCTTAGATCTGCAGTGAAAACACACAGTTGCATTCAATTTGAGTTGACTCTACTCACTTTATCAAATGAAGTCAAACAATAAATAAAGAAAAAAAATCACAATGAGTTGAGTCACAAAGGTCAGTGTGCAGAATTGCATCATCCTTAGCATAACTCAAGCTAACACATCCCTAAACCCAACACAGCCCGCCCCCATCAGGCGAATTTCTCTTGCATTGCATTGATTAATCCTTAAGGCGTGACGGAAAGCTCGCAACAGCCAGCAAAGAGTAACAAACTATATGCCTAGCATTCTTTCTAATTAACGTGTGTCTTTTTGGCAAGAAATATTCTGTGCCTTAGTCTGTGACCCGAGGCACCTGCAAATCAAGAAGGTATAAAGGTACCAGCATGGATCTGTGTGTTTACAGGTGTTCACACCTCACACACCACTGCGGATTCACAGAGACTCTCTAAGAGCCATTAGCAAGGATCACGCGTCCCTAATCCCGACTAGACTCACTGCATCTCAGGTGGCAAAGTTATACGTGATCTGTCTCCAAATCAAAACAACCAGCATGCTCCTTTTGGCAGCTTTTCACACGCCGCCCCACATGCACCGGCTGACACACACCACACATAAATATACGCAGTCCCACCTGAGCACAAAGTTTCTAAACAAGGCCAACCGCATGCCATAAGATAAAAAGGCTGCTATGAATTTCTAAGAGTCAGCTTACCTTGCTTTTTAGCTTTCCCCTGCCTGCCTTTTCCAGCAGGCCCAAGACCCATATATATCCAGCGTTCCACCTGCTCGCAGAGGAGAGCCGAGCCGAGACCCAGCGTGTCTTCTCTCTGACTGTGTCTGTCTCTGTGTAAGGGGAGCTAGGAATGCACTGGCTATAGACTTTTGTCCAAGCTGTAGGTCTTTTTTAGTGAAGCAAGATTAGTTCATACAAAACTCAACAATACAGCACTGAAACCCATTGTTGATATTCAACATTTTTCACATAGCGGAACAGAATAGACAATACGGTAGCTAGGAAACCACGGGCTGGATCACAAGCTGATGATATCTCACTCTTTTCCGCGGCCTGTAATCCTGTTCATTCAGCTTGCAGACGATGCTAGATGTAAACCAAAATCAATATCAGTGGAAGTGGATGAGAAGAGTTTTGCTGGGGGGGGGTGGAGGGTAGGTTTTCCGGGGGCAGGATGTTTTCGCATTGTAGCAGACTACACAATAAACATGATTTTCTTTGAAGGGAGGGATTCAAATAGACACCACAAATCCAGGGCTCTACAACTAACTCCTGAATAGATGTCAGAAAGTTCAGCAGTTTTCTCCCCTTTCACAGTCAAACTGTAAAATATGCAATTGAACAATCTATACCTCAGTGCGAACATAACAATCATCCCCAAGAGACTACGCAGAGTTAAAACCACAGGAGGCTAATTGCAATTGAAAATAGAAATATTAAGTAAAACTGCTGTAAACATTAACTGAGAAATTAATAAACAAGAAACACATTTAAAGCCAAAGGTGGTCAGCTAAAATACAGTTACTTTGGCAATATTCCATTGGTTTAAACGTTTTAACTGTCTCTTCAGTAATATCGGTATCCTTTTAAAGTTTAAAGTCTTACCAGGTCTGTACCTGTGATCCTAATCCGCTCTCTTAACCCATCCAGCTGCCATATTTTCCCACACACTCCGAGTCCTCTAGGTAGCCAAAGAGGGGGAATTGTTCAAGCCCTTCCTTTTCATCACTTCTGCAATTGACCAATTGACAACTGATTGATGGTTATCCTTTCATACCTACAAAGGCAGAAATTACCATCACTAAGGCAACGTACTGTAAAAGCCTCAAGAGTAAATTACATGTTGCTAAAATTCCCCTTCACTCAGCCTTATACAATGGCAAGCAAACAAAAAAAAAAAAAAAAGTTTCCTTTTTGCCAGTTCTGTGGCACTGTAGATTTGGCCTTCCCTGCCAAGTGCAGAAAGAACTTGACAGCTTCTTTAAATGGTGCGGCACAAAAGCTCTTGAATGAGGGATGGTACCCGGGCAGGACTGCCATTCTGCAGAACCACGACCATTATTTGCATTGAAAACAGAGAGGCTTGAGAAGAACAGATAAGACATATATGAATATGAGCTGGGACACTCCAACTAACCTTGGGAGGGGGTTCTTAGTCGAGCTTCTCAATGAATTGTAATTCATTCCAAACAAACAGTGTGAAGCAAGAGGGAGAACTGGCCATTGGCGTACGAGTACCCTAATGGTTTTTATGTTAAATGCTAATTGGCTCTTTGTGAATAGATTCCATTTCTGATTTTCAAGGACTCAAAGATTTGAGGTTTACGCAAACACACTACTGCCATCCATATGAATCTTCACGCTTAAAAATAAACCAATCACACAAAAAGCTCAGATGAGGCCTTCCTTCCGAATGTGGCAAGCATTTTTTTATTCCTCCTTTTTTCTAAGCCTGCCTTCCTGAAAGGCCTGAGAAAGTGAGAATGGAATGGGAGGGGAAGTCTAGGGCCAGTGTGTCTGCCCAGAGAACTCAGCTGCCAACAAGAGATATGGGAACAATCCAAAAAGAAAACCCTTTTCAAGGCCTTTCAATCGCAGCAGATGGGACCCAACGAAGAAGGCATCAACTTTGGGAAAGAGTAGCCTATTCACTAATGGCAGTGGAAGAGGGGCTTCTATACTTGCAGTCCAACATTTAAGCGCATTACTGAAACAGAGGAGCTAATGTGGCCAACATATTTAAAGCCTCTCAAAGTGACCTGCACGTCCTGACGGACAGCAGAACAGACTTCGGCTCAAAGCAAAGACTTTCTCAAGTCTCAGAGAACTACACCATCTCTTCTGGCCTTTAAACCCAATGAAAGCTGCAATGCAAATGTCAGCGATTAAAAAAAAAAAAAAAAAAAAAAGCTGAGATCTTGGGAATATCCAATAAATTAAGGGCACAATCCAAAATTTCAGAGAAACTAGTTCAGGATGAATTATTGTTACACTTACTATGTATTGCCAAAAGGCTCTAAAACACTGAGCATTATTGAACATGATGATATTCAGATTAGATAATGTGCTCTTCCTCCAAAACATCTTTGATTTGTTTTATCTTTTGCTCTGAAGGATGAGATGTTTTTCCAATGTTTTATTAATGGATCTCAGTGGGGAACACTCAAATGGATATCAACAACTGGATAAGAGCAGAGGAGACGCCAGCGGTGTTGACACAAACCCCATGCTGGCTCCCACCTCTCGTGTGCCAATCTGTGCACTTTAATTGTTCATTCGCTCAGTGAATACATAAATAGGTTTCAGGATCTGGTCATGGAAATGAAGCTATTTTTAGACTCACATTTCACATTTCCATGGAAATCTTTCACCTCCCCTTTTTTTTTTCATTTCAGTTCATACATAATGCTCTCTAGTCCACAAACACATATTTGTTTTGGTATAATGAGCGTGAAACCACATTATGATTTAATGTGTATATGTAATAAAGTATAATGTAATAAAGTGAGAATCATGAAAAATGACTCTGATGTCAAGGCTGTAGTGATTTAAAAGCAATATGGTCTGGCTCAAGGCCGCCCATCAACAGGCTGATGAATCGGAGGTCAAGTCTGTCCCAGGCCCTGGCCTTGGGTCAGTTATAAGCCGTGCAAACACAAAGATACCATCTCCTCCTTCACTTCACATCCGCTAAATACCATTAAAATAAACCTTCATGACCATGACCACAGAATTTGATATCGGTACAAAATTAAATTTGCTGCAATTTAACCTCAATTCATTGGGTCATGGAAAAGGATCATGAATATATAAAGAAAAATAATTCCATAAGAATATATATTCCTTGCATTACCAACAACCTGTTTTACTGGTGATGGAATTTCACTTTGCACATACTAATAGTTTTATTTCAATATTATGTCTATATTTGACGTTTTAACGTTTTGCAAGGCTGCATTTATTTGAATTAAAACACAATAAAATATTGTGAATTATTACAACTATTTTTTTTTATTATTTTAAAATATTTAAAAACACAATTTATTCTTGTGCAGTTTACTCCAGTCTTCAGTGTGATGTGATCCTTCTGAAATCATTCTAATATGCTTATTTTCTTCTCAAGAGCCTTTTCTGATTATTATCGTTGAAAATGGTTTTGCTTATAATAATAATAATATGTTAATAATATAATAATAATATGTTTGTACAATAATAATCATCAATACATTAAATGCATGTCACACCTAACAAACACCACAACATATGTCCACATAGCATAGCTTCTCATACACACTGTAGATTGCCTTTTTATATTCATGTAGGTCAGGTGCTAGAACATTGTGATAACAATGACAAGAGTTTTATTCTCAGGCAACACACATACAGGGAAATGTATAATTTATGCATTTTGGGAAAAAAAAAAAAAAAAAAAAAAAAAAAAACTTCTGCTAAATGCAAACATTTACATTTATGTAGCAAATGAAATACAAATGAAAACATATTGAAAATTAAACTTGTATAAACTATATAATTATTTTCTAATAGTTATATAAACCTACATTAACAAAATTTAGCTACTTAGCATTAGCTCCCTACCCAGATCAGTAATACTTTGGTTATTATGTCCTCTCCTAACTCTTGAAAATGTTTAGACAGCAAAATATGTGTATATGTGCATAATGAAAAGGAAAGGTTAGCATCTGGGAGCTCTGTAGGTCTGGAACCAGGGGATGTGATTATCTGTGTGTGAACGAGGGTCCTGCTGCTCCAGAGGAAAGCATCTTACAGTTGAGAGGCACACTTTGACACCTCCCTTTAAGACTCTAGTCCAAACAAGCCGCTCGACAAGGTGAGGCAGGAGTCCTGCTTTTGTTTCACCCAGCGGGAATCTGAACATCATTCATCACTTACGTCAAGACTTCCAGCACCAAAACATTGTGTGATTAGCATGTCAAGATCATTATCCCTTATAACATGATATAGTCAGGCAGCTAGTAGGTGCTCCAGCTAATCAGTTAATCAAAACTTTATCTAAACAGAATGGAAATAATTATCAATATTGAATTATTGCACATTGCAAGTGATAAATTGAAGTAATATTTTGAACTGCAATTTAAAATTTTACACTTGAAAACAGTAAAGTGGTAATTTCTCAAATAAAGATACTTTACATAACTGTCTTGCTGGTGTAATTATGAAAAGATTACTGAAATCCTATTATGTAAACACACACTACCATTAAAAGTTTTGGGGTCTGATGTTTTTGAAAGAAGTCTCTTCTGCTCACCAAGGCAGCATTTATTTGATCAAAAATACAATAATATTGTGAAATATTTTTTTACAATTTAAAATAACTTTCTTTCTATTTTTAATATATTTTAAAATGTAATTTATTCCTTTGGCAACAATTAATTTTCAGCTTTTGAAATTTGCTGCTCTAGAAAAATGTATTTTATATATATATATATATATATATATATATATATATATATATATATATATATATATATTTTTTTTTTTTTTTTTTTTTTTTTTTTTTTTTTGTGGTAACAGTGATACATCTTCTCCAGAATTCTTTGGTAAATTTATTTGAAATAGATTTTTTATATATATGCATTTTTTTTTTTTAAATAAATGTTTTTAATGACACTTTTGGTCAATTTAATGAATCCTTGCTGAATAAAAGTATTAAAGGATTAGTTCACTTCAGAATTAAAACTTCCTGATAATTTATTCTCCCCCATGTCATCCAAGATGTCCATGTCTTTCTTTCTTCAGTCGAAAAGAAATTATGGTTTTTGAGGAAAACATTACAGTGCATTACTTATGCAGTTTCAGTGCAGCTTCAGAGGGCTCTACACAATCCCAGACAAGGAATAAGGGTCTTATCTAGTGAAACGATCAGTCATTTTCTATATATATATAGTTATATATTAGTTATTAGGACAACTTTGATTAACTTTTTTGACTTACTTTAAATGTTGCCTACTGTACATATATATTTTAAACCACAAATGCTCATCTTGCACTGCTCTGTGATGCGCCATACATTACATAATCAAGTTGGAAAGGTCAAGCATGAAGTAGGCGGAAGTACCGTGGTAGGGTAAAATACTTCATCTAATTTTCTTCTCCAACTTCAAAATCATCCAACATCTTTGTTTTACTTTTTTTTTTTTGTAAAGGCTGTTTGACTTAGTCTTTACATGTTCGCTATGGACACACTTGCTCGGTACTTTCACCTATGTCATGCATGACCTTTCCAGCGTGATTATGTAATGCGTGGCGCATCGCAGAGCAGTGCAAGATGGTAACCATTTGTCGTTAAAAAATATATTATTTTTATTTTATTTTTTTAGAAAATGACAGATTGTGTCACTAGATAAGACCCTTATTCCTTATATGGGATCGTGTAGAGCCCTTTGAAGCTGCATTTAAACTGTAATTTGGACCTTCAACCCGTCGATAATCATTGAAGTCCACCATATAGAGAAAAATCCTGTAATGTTTTCCACAAAAACATTAATTTCTTTTCAAATGAAGACATGAACATCTTGGATGACATGGGGGTGAGTAAATTATCAGGAAATTTTAATTCTGAAGTGAACAGATAGATAGATAGATAGATAGATAGATAGATAGATAGATAGATAGATAGATAGATAGATAGATAGATAGATAGATAGATAGATAGATAGATAGATAGATATATATAGATAGATAGATAGATAGATAGATAGATAGATAGATAGATAGATAGATAGATAGATAGATAGACAATATAACAATCGATAGAAGGATAGATAGATAGATAGATAGATAGATAGATAGATAGATAGATAGATAGATAGATAGACAATATAACAATCGATAGAAGGATAGATAGATAGATAGATAGATAGATAGATAGATAGATAGATAGATAGATAGATAGATAGATAGATAGATAGATAGATAGATCAACAATAGAACGATAGAACAAAAGACAGATAGATAGATTAACAATAGAAGGATAGAAGGTTAGATAGATAGATCAACAATAGAACAATAGATAGATAGATAGATAGATAGATCAACGATAGAATGAAAGATAGATAGATAGAACGATAGAATGATAGATAGATAGATAGATAGATAGATAGATAGATAGATAGATAGATAGATAGATAGATAGATAGATAGATAGATAGATAGATAAACAATAGAACGATAGAACGATAGAACGATAGAACGATAGATAGATAGATAGATAGATAGATAGACAATAGAACGATAGAACGAAAGATAGATAGATAGATAGATAGATAGATAAACAATAGAACGATAGAACGATAGAACGATAGATAGATAGATAGATAGATAGATAGATAGATAGATAGATAGATAGATAGAACAATAGAACGATAGAACGAAAGATAGATAGATAGATAGATAGATAGATAGATAGATAGATAAACAATAGAACGATAGATAGATAGATAGATAGATAGATAGATAGATAGATAGATAGATAGATAGATAGATAGATAGATAGAACGATAGAACGATAGATAGATAGATAGATAGATAGATAGATAGATAGATATAGATCAACAATAGAAGGATAGATAGATAGATAGATAGATAGATAGATAGATAGATAGATAGATAGATAGATAGATAGATAGATAGATAGATAGATAGATAGATAGATAGATAGATAGATAGATAGATAGATAGATAGATTTGACTGCATTGTCATTATATTGATCATCAGCCACCATTCCAAACCAGTTACTGAAAAACTTTCAATAACTAGCCAATTTTCAGAATCAGAATCATTGGCAAAGACAGGCATATGAGAAACACAATACATGATTGTTTATCTACATCAGCAACAACTGTAAAGTCATTATAAGTGAGTGAAGAGTCACAGGCTGAAAGAGAAACAGTAGTAGAGGTGTGTTCTCCCCTGCTGAAGAGTAAACAGAGACTCCTGCTGTTAAACAGTAGCTGTGCCGTGTAGCTCCGCAAGTGTCTCTTCACACCCTGGTGAGTGAACAGCAACATAAAACCTTCCCTGGGGAGGTGTGAGATCTCTCGCTGGCCTCAGCAGGGGAGGATCTGCCCGGCGGGCTTCTCCACCTCGGGTCGTACTCCCTGGTGTTTGGCCCTGCAGCTAGAGGAAGGTGTTACTTTAATGAGGTGCTAATACTTGGGCCCTGGAGGCTGCTGGACTTTATTTTCACGGGGCAAGTGTGTGACCCGGTGGTCACATTAAGTACACAACCATTAGCTGGATTGACGTGAAACTTAAAAATGCTGAAATTTTTTACTTTTTTACATTGAGATTGTTGTGCAACCATTTTGGCATCTTTTTTGAAGAATATATCTGAGTGAAAAGCATTTGTGAGAGGATCGGGGTTTTTATTGTTTACTAAAGCTATTAAAAACATTTTGATCACTGAAAAATAAAGCTGAAATAAAATATAAAAATTAGATTAATAAAAATCAAGTAAAGGAAAGTTGCCTTAAAAGAAATGTTTCCTTGGCAATTAACTTAAATAAGTTCAAGTTGAAGAACTAAATTTAGTGGAAATAAACTGGAAAATATAAATAAATAAACTAAAATTGAAATAAAAAAATTAAAACTAAACCTAAACTGTATTCATTAAAAAACAAAAAGTCCAAAACACACAGCAAAATTTCTAAAGATGAAAATAAAAAAGCTAAGTAAAAATATTAATAAAAACTATTGTATACAAATAATACCAAACTAAATGAGAGGATGAAACATTTGGAGTTTTTGTTAACTATGTCATTTAAGTTGCAATTTATACATAACTTGCAGCTTCAACATTACACCACGTCTACACTCAAAATATATGATTTTTGCATTTCAATTGCATATGAAAATTTCAATTCATTTGGATTGCACAGTTTTAACCATAAACTAATAAACTTAATGTGATGAATATTTAATCACAATCATGCACAAATGAAACAAGAATGAGATTTATGTAATGGTACTAATAAATCGAGTGTTTTAAATAATTCTTAAATTCAATTCTTAAAATGAAACCTCATTAAAATGTTTTGATAGACATTTTATTTTTGTTACTTTAAAATATTTTAATCTTTAATATTTTGTCTGCCAAAAAGTCATAAATTATACTATTTGAGCTTTTTTGACATGGCAAATTAGGTTGTAAAATGTCATTATTATTTTTTTTTTTAACTTAAACAGATTCAAAAACCTTTCTGAAAGTAATGTGTACATGTATTTAAGTTACAGGTGGATTGAGGTAATCTCTGTGAAAATCTCTACAACTAACAAAGCACTATTTCCTCTCCACAATTCCTTTTTTTTAGTATACCATTGTTGTGTTATAATCAGCAGAGCACAAACCAGTAATAAAGTTAAGATGCTTAGCCAATCCCATATTAGCTTTGGGCTTTTTTTCTATGGATCCTAATTAGAACAAATTGTTGCAGTGCTAAGTCACTGCAGAAGCCGCCAAAGACTTCCTAATCTCCCTCGGAGTGAGAACCTGTCAAGCCATTAGCTGAATTACCCCCAAAGCTACGAGTTTAAAACAAAAGAGGTTTTTGCTGCAGGGTGGAGAGTAGCAGTTGTACGTAGATCTGCATGACAGTTCGGCCCACATTAGCACAGCAAAAAGGTCCGTTACAGCCATTGTTGGGTCATGCTGTGAGAAAAGCCTTTGTGCAGGGCCATCTGAAAAGCATTGTGGAGCAGTTGGCACCTTGGCTCAATATTCCACGGCATTGCTGCATCACAAAGAGAGGTGTGTGTTCTACCTTTGGGGGCTGAAGAATTTAGCACATTTAAAGAGCTTGTTTCCTAACAATAGCACTCCTTGCGACGTCAACACGAACGCGACTCCTTGAAAGCAAGGCTGTGCTTTGGACACAAAGGCCCTAATATCTAAGGAATAACTAACAAGGTTTTACAAAAGAACTAAGGTCGTGATTGGTGTTAGCTGTTCACAATATGGACAACAGTATTTTGGAATCTTTCAAACATTGATATAAAGAATTCGACACCAACTACAGCCTATTAACGTGAATGCGCTTTCACCGTAGTAATGGGAGTTATGTAGTTTCGCACATTGCAACATGCTGCTAGAGTAAACGTAGTGTGAATCGATGTGATATGATGCTTATTTTCTGTCTGAATCTATAATTATTTCAATATTTATAGATATTTTGTGGGACATAAAATAAAATGCCAGGGCGGTACAACTGTCCTAATTTTATAATGAAGAATATAATTACTATAGTAATAATTATAAATTATGCATAATTACATGCAACTAACCTAATCCTAATCTAATTCTATAGTAAGTACAAATAGATAATTAATATTACTCAGTATTTAATATAATTACACTGAAACAAGGACACCTTAAAATAAAGAGTAACCAACTAAATTCTTGAAACGTAAACATTATTTGTCCACCAAATCAAAGTCATGTGGTGCAACCAACATGCATACACATACAAGAAATGTGTCAAATCTCTTAAAATATTAGATAATTTGACTACTTATGACAAGGTTAGGTCAGGTTGTAAAGTGTCATATGGTGCAACTTCCAAAATTTTGAAATTCATGATATTAAAAAAGGGGAAAAAATAATAATAAAAAAGCTTAGAAAATATTTCTAAAATATACTTGATGGTTATACCTGTCACACTTAGCAGACGATGACGAAGAAGATTAAGATAAAAGTCTTTAATAACAAACCGGTTAATAGGTAATCCATCAAATATAGTTGTTTTCAACTACCTTTCTGAACATCAAAAGGTGCAATGACATCGCTGCTTATGTGTTTATCAGATACCCTGAGATTTTATCAAAAATATCCTAATTTGTGTTCAGAAGATGAACGAAGGTCTAACAGGTATGGAACGACATGAGGGTGAGTAATTAATGACAGAAATTTCATTTTTGGGTGAACTAACCCTTTAACAGAACTTTAGAATGCATTTTGTACTGAAGTACATCTTTATATAATAATAATACATTTAATAATAATAAGTTTTATTTATTAAGTGCCTTTCCCAAGCTCAAATTTATTGTATAAGGAGATAATACATAAACACTGTATCAAACATAAATACATGCATCATACAGTACATGCATACATATACACATACATACATATACAAAGTAACTAAACAGCAAAACACTATACAGAGGAGGGCTGGAAAAGATTTTTAGTTATGATTTGAATGAAGATTATAGTAGAGGTGTCACGAAGAGTTAGTGAAAGAGAATTCCAGACTTTCAGAGGCACAGCACTTAATGATCTTCCACCCATTGATGAAAGACGAAAACGAGGTACAGTAAGCAGTTTTAAGTCAGATGACCGAAGAGAGCGAGGAGGTGAGTAATAGTGCAGTTCAGATAAATAATGGGGAGCAAGTCCATGAATACATTTAAAAGTTAACAAGAGAATGTTATAGTTAAAGTGGACAGAAACAGGTAACCAATGTAGATTATAGAGCAAAGGGGTAATGTGATCAGATTTCTTGACTTGATTGATGTCTCTGGCAGCTGAATTTTGAACATATTGTAACCTAGTGATTGTTTTAGCAGGCAGCCCAAGAAGAAGCGAGATACAGTAATCGATACGAGATGTTATCAAAGCACAAATGAGAGTTTCAGTGTCTTTAGTGCTAAGAGCAGGGCACAGCCGGGCAATATTGTGACGGTGGTAAAATGCAGTCATGGTAATAGAACTTATATGAGATTGAAAAGATTTGAAGTTATGGACAGTAATAAAAAACTGTCTATCAGTGAGATATGAAATAAACCAAGACATAGCACTAGCCGTGATGCTGATAGCTGATAGCCAAGAGTCAAAGGCTGCTGTTAAGCCAAGCATGATGAGAACAGTAAGACAACCATAATTTCATAATTACTTCACAGTAAAACCTGTTAAGTTACAGTATCTCAAACCATTTGAGGAAACCGATTGCCGCAAACCATTCAAGTTTTAAAACCAATAAGTATGAGTACTGTAAACTCATATACATTGAGTTAAATTCACTTATATTTTAGTGTTAGTTTAGACAATCATTAGAGTAAACTCAACTTGAAGATTTAAGTTTATTTTATTCATTCAGTTTGAATTCAGGTAACAAATCTAAATAAGTCTTACCAACTATATCATTACTTAAATGGTTTGAGAAAACCGACTACCGTAAATGGTTTAAGTTCACCAAACTCAAAGTAATAAAGTTACATAAGACTAAGCAAAATGTAACATGAATGACAGAACAGGAGCACTGTAAAACTCAATCAGTTCAGAAAACGCAAAACATTTGAGTAAACTAACTCATTTTGTTAAGTTAGTAGAACTTAAATTTTTTGTAACAAGTGGGGAGGGGCCGAGAGCTGTGGAAGCGGAGCAAGGCCAGCATGGTGCACAGGTGTCTCTCATTAACAATCACGTCACCGGCATCGTTCTCAGCCTCGCCCCATTTTTCATAATGTTAATTACATACAGTTGATTTACATAAACATCACATTCAGATCTTCATGGTTAAATCATTATATACTTGCATGTATATAATCAAACAACATACAGTATATGTACTATTCCTCACCACAATGGTAACCCTACAAAAATAATATAACAGAACCCCCTGTAAATCCAAATATAACACAACATTAAACAATAACTTAAATCTCCCTATGTTAATCTTGAGTAAAAACACACCAAACACTTAACTGCAACATTTCTTTTCCTTATACAGTCTGATGCAAAGCATGCTGGGAATTAGAAATCTGCTGCAACTCAATCATATTAAGTTCAGCTTAATACAATCAAATTTTGAGTTCACACAACTTTTTTCTATTAGGTACAATGAACATTTCATTACAGAACTTACATTACAGTTTCATTGCTACTGTACTGAAATACAGTTAAAGTGTAATGATGAATGTACTGATGAATATGAACTAAAATATAATTTAATGTAATTTCTATTGAAATTTGTATGTCATGTATTCAAATATATTTGTAATTACACATTTGTAATGATGAAGCTGCATTAGTACATTTAAAAATTCTAACTTTCTAACTATTGAATAACACTCTACATAAAATTATTAGTGTTAGTCAAAATATCAAAATGAGTGTACTTCTTTAAAGCATGACAAAAGACAACAATATAATTTTTTAAAACATACTTTAAAGTAAAATGTTTAATTTGACATCCTTACAAAGCACATTCAATACATGGTTGTTTTCTACAAGAGTATTTTTGCCATAATTACTCATATACAATGATATAAGATTTTGGTCATATCGCCCATCCCTACTTCAAAGGACGACCTTTTAACTTCCTGTGCTCTGTCAAATGCTGCAGTACTGGCATGTAGGAAATACTCCAGCTAACATGCTTCCAACAAAATACTTACAAAAATAAAATATCAAAGAGTTCTACAATAAAACAAGAATTATATTTTGACTACTTCACAACTAAACTTACTTCTATGGCAGAGTTCAGATGCCCCTAGTGAAAGGTCATGGATATACAATGCGACTGATTACAGCTGACAGATCTGATCAAAGACAAATGCTCATCGTAGCACAATCAAGTGAAAACAGGCCAGGAATCTAAACTAGAACCACAGCTGGGTAGAGAAGAGTCTATGGCCCCTATGACAGGCACATACCAGCTGTAACAAAATCAAGCTTAAATCCCAATATTGCCACAAAGTGTGAATGATCCATTGCTAAACATGAGGGCACTGATGAGAGGAAGGGCCTTTAAAGAATGTGCCATTTCACTGGGTATGCTGGAAAATTCCAACTTTTTAGATTTGTTCATGTTTTTCACAGTAAATTAAGGTGTAAACTAAGGGTACATTTACTCGACAACAATGTACTAAAAGTGGAAAAGTTTTCCTTTTTGTGTTTTTCATACAGAAGACAAGACGTTGTCAAAATTAGCCCCATTCACAGGGATCCGAGAAACGCTAAAAATGTTGTATTATTCATGCCAGGCCAGTAGTTGGTGATGTCACTTTGTAAAGAAACACTATGCCTAGACTGAACATGTAATACGCATGTGCATAATGTCACCGTTTTCATGAATTCACGTTTTTTGTAGTTAACATGGAGATTATAATTGTATCGTTTTTACTCTTGCACTCTGAAACCCGTTTTCAAAAGTTTGTGTTTTCAGGGCCCCAAAACGCCGGTGTCATGTAAATTAAAGGCCAAAACGCGTAAAAAGTTTTTTGTTTTTAGTTGATAATGGTTTTGTGTAAACAAACCCTAAAGCCGGGCACACATTCAACGACTAGCTAAAACATTCTAAGACTGTGCTCAACATACAGCGATTGTTTCCTGCGACTGAAGCCGATTTAAATACTTACACATGGAATTTGAACACAGACTGAACGCAACTGGCTCTGACTGGACACGTTTGAGCGCGATCAGTCATAAGTATTAATTTACATTCATAATCGGCCTTACAATCGTTAAGTGTGTCCCCGGCTTAAGGGTTACAGTTGCCTTAGTGGGTGTTGTGGTGTTTCATGTCATAGCTGTTGCTATTTGGTGTGTTTTAGCTCATTAGATATTGGTCATCTTCAAAGAGAACAAATATCCACTGAACTGATCAGTCCTATGTCTTATTTTCCTTCGAAAAAGCGAAAAGCACTGCTAAATTCGCACCAGCATGCCAAGTCACCTGTTACTGTTGATGATTTAAGACTACACCAACCAGAGATGCTGATGGTTCCATGTCAAATAAGGCTCAATAATCAATTAAAGCATTGATCATCCCTAATGAAAGATCAATTGCATTAGCTTCCCAGTCAAGGGCCTCCTCAAACAGGAGACAAACACAATCTTTGTATATGCTGTCACAATGAAGGTTATCTCTGCGGGCAATGGCAACCCAGGTGACAGCTATTTCCCATGATGCTGCAAAAGCAGTCAAGCTGTCCATCTAGCTGTCAGCTGACCGCTGGTTCCCATGGTTCCCCCTGCTGCCACTCAACAGCACTGAAAGCCTCTATTATCTGGTGGAGCTGGAAAGGAACTGCTCGGGCTTTGATAAGCTATCACCAGTCCCAGGTGAGAGCCGGCTAACAGCACATCAGGACAAAACAACGCCTGGCAATGAAATAGGCCATCTTTATCAGCTCAAAGAGACTCTGGTTTCATCTTGCAGGTGTTCTTAACACATTTATGCGAATAATCTGAAGAGATCATTTGTTGTAAATCCAAAAAAAAATATTTTTGGAGTTTTTGTAAATCTCATTTTTAGATTATTCAGACATATGTACGGTTGACTTTTTAGTGAAATTTATTTCTAGCATTTTCCCCCCAAATTCGACAATTTATTTTTACACACATACGGAAAAAAAATATATATGTAAAAATCAAAAAATCTGAGATCACTTGCTTCTATTTTGCATTCAATTGATCAAAAGTGACAATAAAACATTTATATAATGTTAGAAAATATTTCAAATAAATATTTTCTGTTTATAAAATAATCATGACAAAATGCATCACAGTTCACAAAAATATTAAGCAGCACAACTGTTTTCAACACTGTTAGATAAGTTTTTTGAGCACCAAATCAGCATTTTAGAATGATTGCTAAACTAGAGTAGGCTACTGAACCTTTTCCATAACAGGAATAAATTACATATTACATATTAGCCTACTTATTTATTACTTTTATTTCTGTTTTGATATAGCCTATACTAAATGTCTGTATAGCTACTGAACGTTTTAAAAAAAATGTGTACACTTTATATAGGGTAAGAATGCTTTGTGAATACAAATGAGATCACCCCGGTATATAATGATTCCTCCCTGGCTGTTTTTTCTCGGTGAAAATCTGACAGGGGCGAGGCTGACTGTCATTCACTTACTCGTGGCTGCCAGAAAAACATTTCATTTGATTTAATTAGTTGTATTCATGGACCTCAATCCCATAAAATAAGTGTAACTACCACCACCTTGTGTACAAACATTTCCCTGCAGAGCGCGTGAGGATCAGCCTGGATAGAAACATGACACCTAACAACGTTACCAGACCGGTGAGGTGAGTTTACTTCATTCAGCCCACGACATGAGGTTTTTATGTCAAAGCAAAGCACTGCTTTTCTGACACAATAATAAATTGAAGGTTGGCTGGGTACACCGTTTCATTACCTGAGGTGCCTCGACGCAGCAAAAATGTCAGATTGTCTCAGTTCCACCAAGTATTCGAATAATTGTCATCCAGCTTTTCTAATTCATTTTAACAGCTTCGGTATTGTAACAGTTTCTGATCATTACAGAGTTGATTGCGCCCAGAAATTCTGGACGCAGCCATCCAGAACCGCGAATGATACCCGTTCGCGCTCTTTAGGAAGGGATAAACATTAAAAAAAATCTTTCGAACCAGTGACAAGAGGGAAGCGAGGGAAGCAAAGCGACATATTCTGCATTCAGCGCGAAATAATACGCTTTACGGGCGCGAATCACAAAAGAAAAGACGTCAAATAATTGATTTGATTTTCCTGTTTTTCCTCCCGTGTGAAATTTCCTTTCGCTATCATCTAATCTCATATCTTCGCCACAGTCTGAATTACACTTTTTCCACTCTGGTAAGGCGGTGAACGGTTGTTTGTTCTGCTAATTAACTTTATTACCCTGATAGCTCCCTACAGCCTTTGACGAAAACAATTACCATTCTTTATTTTTTTTTCCTCGCTGGCAGAAAGACTATTAATTAGAAACGGGCCCTGGTCTCTGCCATGTTCCCAAGCCCTCAAGCAGGATAGCATTACATTGTCAGTAGTAATTTAGCTCTCATCTGTCTCTGCTAATTATTGTCACATTCATCAAATTCATCAAGGAAAGTGCTCTCAGAAGGATTGCATATTTGCAGTTAATATAGCATAAACTGGTATTACCCATCACCACATTTGTGATGATGAGAGGGACACAACTTATTCAGCCCTAATTAGAGCAAGCTGGGTAATTAATTATACATTCCGCCTTATTACTTCTGAGTCCCAGATATTGTTTGTGGAAAAACTGGAGAGGGAGAGAGAGGAGATAGCGGGAGGGGGGGGGGGGGGGGGGGGGGAGGTCGGAATTGGGGAGGGGGCAGGGAGGTGATGTGTTTTGTCACGTGCACTTCGCCGTAATTCCCACCTGACAAACGTCCGAAAATCAGGGGAAAATTGCAACTTGTCAGTCGCCTAAGAACCTGCGTAATAACTGATTAATGAGCAGCACCTGTGACAGGTGCATGTTGGGAGACATGCGGCGGCAAAAACAACTCTCCAACATTCCTAAAAAGATGCTTTACTTGAATTTAACATTGCTTTGTTTGATTATGTATATCAAAAAACAAATGTTCACTGCAGTAAAAAGTATGACAAATAGCCTCAATCTCATCCAAAAAAAACAAAAACAAAAAAAACAAACAGGAATAAGCTAAAACTATTCCATTTGCTTGTTACCAAACATATTTTACATGACAAGTTCTTGTAAGAGTGGTTTGGTGACACTGAGGTGTGTGCGTATATATGTATGTGTGGAAGATCCACTGCCAAACCCCTGCGGCCCCTACAGGGACCTGGCATTGTCCTTCTTCCAAATCCCATCTGCACCTTTCCTGTGAGCACTTCTCACCGTGCTACAATTACACATGACACATTTAATCACATCACACAGTGTCGTCCTGGGACCGTCTCTCATGGATCTGTGTTTACTCTTGAGGTCAAACCTGACCTGCTGACGGCTACTCTATCTGTCCTGAAAGGATGGAGGCTTTTTATCACAGCTTTCAGGGAAGGTAACGGCATGGATAGAGGTATTAACCATCCCAATATCAGATAACCAGATGAGGAAATACTGTATATAATACACTATACACTATCCACACAAATGATAATGGATATGTAAGCTATAGGGCAAACAGCACAGGTCTCATCTGACTGCAATTCAATAAAGCTAGATGAATATAGTTATCAGAACCTGTAAAAGTGTAGTAATCCTTGAAACAACATAAATAAAAGGAAGTATTATTTAACTTAATCACAAAACTATAAAACTGTCTATAATAGCAGCAAAAGAGCAACACCTAAAAAAAAAAAAAAATCTTGTTCAATTAAATAAAAATATACACTTACAAGTTCAAGTATATACAGTAGCAGCATAACATTATAGTCTATTCTGTTGTTTAATTCTATTCTTCTGTATTTTTACACTTTGTTTGTGTTATATTCTATTTTGCTGCATTTGATCTATTCTATTCAGCAGTGCTATATTACCAAAGCTATCACTATTCTATTCTATTCTATTCTATACATCCGCTGTATTATTATATTATATATTAGTATATTCTATTATGGGCTTTTCTGCTCTTTGATGTCACACTTCATTCTATTCTATTCTGCTGTGTTTTATTCTGTTCTATACTACTGTACTTCTGTTTAATTCTCATTTGATTATGTTCTGTTCTACTATAATACTTTATTCTATTTTATTCTTCTGTTCTTTTGTGCTCTATTTTGCTGTGTTTTGTTTTGTAAATGTCTACTCAATTACACACTAGTCTATTGCACTCTACAGTATTTTCTTCTGTTGTGTTTATTCTCTGCTGCACATTATTATATTCTTCAGTGTATTGTTCTATGCAATTCAACTCTAGTCTGTTTCACTCTATTTTATTCTGTTGTGCTTTATTCTATTACATGCTTTATTTTCTGCCATGCATTATTCTATTATATTCTGCTGTGTTTCATTCTATTCTGATGTGCTTTTTTTCTGTTCTCATTCAATACATCTATATTCTGTTATACCTATAACACTTCAGGTAAGTGTACCCATTAAGCCCATGTACCCTTTAAGCCCACTTTCAACTCTTAAGTCAAATAAAAAAAAGAGAGAGAAAATCATATTTTATGATGCTCATTATTTTAACAAATCCAGTGATTTGTTATTTCCCTGACATTTTTTATTGCATACCAATCACATTTGGCAATGTTGAGTTAGCCCCACTCATGTGCGTGCTGTCTCAGGGGACCTCACGCAAAGACACCCAAAAACTTTGGTCTTTCGGGACCCTTCAGAAATCAACACTTTTCTGCAATTTTCAGCCATTTCTTTGGTAAGTACATTGATATTATGTCAAATAAGAGATAAATGTATTGTGTGTGTGTGTGTGTGTGTGTGTGTCCTTTAAAGGAATTTAAAAACAAATTTGCAGATTTGATTATAATATCTGGATTAAAGGGTTAGTTCACCCAAAAATTAAATTTCTGTTCACTCACCCTCATATCGTTTCATAGCCGTAAAACCTTCATTCATCTTCAGAACACATTAGATATTTCTGATGAAATCAGAGTTTTTTTATCCCCCATAAAAAGCAACTTAATTACCACATTCAAGGTCCAGAAAAGTAGTAAAGACATCATTAAAATAGTCCACATGACTACAGTGGTTCAACCTTAATGTTATGAAGTAATGAGAATATTTTTTGTGCACAAAAACAAAACAAAAATAACGACTTTCTTCAACAATTTCTTCTCTCCCATCAGTCTACTACGCTGTCTATATTCCATTCTACTTCTATAACGCTTCATTCTATTTTGTTCTTCTGGGCTAGTTTCTATTCTACTGTGTTCTATTTTGCTATGTTTTATTCTATTCTGATATGCATTATATTTTCTACTATACATTCTATTCTGTGTTAATCTATCATATTCGATTCAATTCCACAAGTCTGTTGTGCTCCATTGTATTCTTTTGTGGCTTTTTCTATTCTGCTATGTGCTATTGTGTTGTGTTTTTTCATATTGTATTCTTTTCTGTTCTATTTAAACAGTAAAGTCATTCTACTGTGACTGGGAATTATTTTCAGTACATCCTAGTAACATATCACATGGTTTCTGTCAAACCCGTGGAAAATTAATAGACGAGAGATGACATGTTGGAAGGAGAAAGAACATCCCAGATTCAAAAGAGAAGAGACTTCCACAGGCCTTAAGAATGTCAGATTAAGTGAACATGTGCCAGTGACCACCATCACCTCTGAGGCAAAACTATTAAGTCCAACATTCCCCCTGTAAGTGTTTATCTGAGGAGGGCGACTTACATGTCCTCCGGAGCAGATATTGAAACTGATTGGACAATGGCGGAATACCAGACAGGCGTACCACAAGGCCAACCCCAGCAAATGGGAAGAAAAAATCTTAATCTGCAACACAATAGCATGCTCTTGAAACCCTATCATTTTCACTTCCTGTGAGTCGGCTGTCTGACTGTGAATGAAGTCAAAGGAGTGGATAGTGTTGAAAATTGGATCACAGCTAACATTCGTTCATTTTTATCAGCAGCTGCCAAAGGTCATCTGGCATAATAGCTGATGAATTTAAACCCCACGGATTTCATTTGCAATTTTCAATTTAGCAAGGCCTCCGAACCCCGCGGCGATAAGGGCTTCCACCTATCGTGGCCTGTCACAAACATCAAGGATTGTTGTGAACCCACAGGAAAAGAAGGAAGGAGTGAGGAAGATAAGACCATGGGGAAGACAGGAATCATATGGAAAAGTTGGGGGGCTCCCCGCGTGGTTAAGTTCAGAAAATGCCATTTGTGACAAGCAATCACGGAGACTCACGGAGCGACAAATAAACTATTCTACCAGTCATCTTACATCTTGTTTGAGGGAATAGCCAACCCCGTCATCTTTTGATGGTAGAAGTTGACCGTTATACCAAGTGAACAGCAGCAGAGATGGTCCATTAGTTCAAGATATATTTGTTGTGACATCATAAAACCCTAAATACATTTGTTAGACTGTAAGTAATAGCTCCCGTTGGATTTCCCACAATTCTTTATGCCTCAGTTACCCTTAATCACCATTGCACGCCCATTCTTAATATGCCACATCCTGGTATGATGCATTATCAAGAATTATTACCCCGTTCAGGCAGCTTTGGAGGGGAATCCAAAAAAAACTGCTCCATCAAATTCAATTTAGTGCTGGTTAGGAACAGCTGACTGTCATAGAAATAAGGCAGTGATCTGACAGGAGGTTCGGATGAATGGGAAGAGGCTCTCAAAGACACTTGGCAAGCCCTCCTGCGCCAGAGAAGGAATGGAAATCACAGTGAACAGCTGTGACTAATACCATCTTGTAAGTGCTGGCCCCAAAGAAAATGTAGAGTGCTTCAGAACAATTCACCGAGAGCAAGGGAGGAGGATGCAGAGAAAAAAAGGAGATTTTCCTCAAAACCTAAATGACGGACTGTGTCTTAACTGTAGGAGGTTTACGATAATAGGCCTGATTGAGGCATACTTCGAATTTAACGGCAAATAAATTGTGCGGGAGGCGTAGCGTGTCAGAGTCGGTGGCAAAACAAATAAAGGACGTAAAACATGACGGAAAACGATGAAAAAGCCTCATAGGCGGAGGACAACACAAGTGTATCAAAGAGGAACCAGTCCTAATATATCTTCATTAGGCTCATAGAATGCTTAAATGCACTTAGTGATGTTGTAGACCACGGAAGGCCATTAATGCAACACACAACGGTTTCATTATTCATGAAATAAAACCAAAGGAAGGCGCTTGCGAATAAAGATATCAAGGCCTCAGAGTGGAGAAAAGGGGTCTGGGTAAAGATCATGCAAATCCATTTGTTTCTGATGGCTGGTTGAGTAAAAGACTACACTGTGTGCACGAAGGTGTGTGTGTATATGTGTGTATCCTCGGAGAATGCCTCGTCTTCCACAGCCAGGAACAATGCAGATGGATGCAGCGGGACTCTGGGACGCATGACAAGTGTCTTCATCCTGCATTAATTGCTCAAATTGAAGCAGTGCCACATCTCTCCAAACTAGACGTTGCTGTGAGTTCCCTTTGATATGATAATGGCATGCTTCTTAGCGAAGGGAAATGCAAATTGCAGGCGGTAATTTGGTGGCATGCACCTGCCGACATGGCACTCTCTCTCTCTCCCTCTCGCCACGGCAGCGGCTTCATCCACGCACACAAAAGCAGCCCACTGGTGAAATTACGCTCATGCAGCCCACGTTACAGACAGATGCTCCCCTCTGTAGCCATTGTGTGGCTGCTCTGATAGAACCTGACAGTAGAGCACACATAGATTTAGCGCCATGCTAATAATCAGTCAACATTTCGCCTGGATAATTCTTGCATTTAAATGCATCCCGAAATGAGGCACAATAACATTTAAGCTTGGCCGTCAAATCAAATATTAGATTGCGAATGATAAAGACATCAGTGTTTTAAGCACTTGCGGTGCCATTTTCAAATTTGGCCTTTCGTTCAAGGAAAATGGCCGACCGGTTCAGCCACGATCAATCCAGGTTTGTACAAGGTGAAGTAACTTAAATTCATTAATGTCAACATGAAACAGCATTTCCAACCCATTTTACTACTTATTAGTGTGTAAGAGTTTAAAATATAAAGGAAAAACATCTTTAAAAAATCTACTTTTAAAATATATTTTTAGAAATTATGGTACTGAATTTTTTTTTATATAATTTTCAAGAATACATTCAATTTACTGACTAAAAATGTGTATCCATCAAGTAAAAGTTCAAAAAAAATTTTTCTTTACAACTTGAATACATGTGAGTTAATCATTATTTTTAAAGATATTTTTAAATACATTTTTCAATTTTATTTATTCATTTATTTATTTTACAAATATTATGAATTAGTAATTCATAAATATCATTATGTTTTAGGGAGTTGCTCCACATTACATTTTTCCTTAAAAACTGTCAAATTATTTGCTATTTTAAAAGACTCACTGACATTTACACACAGTCAGGAGGGTCTACAGGTGTCCTTTCTATAATATTATTTCCTGTTATGTTTAATTTTCTGCATGTTGGTTGCACCACATGACTGTGATGTTGGTTAAAATATATATTTCATAAAATATCAAGAAATATATAAAAATATATAAATAATAATACAAGATCATATAGCAAAACTGCTTAGGTTTTAATAAGGTATTCTTTTTTGAGGCTTTTTTAACATCTGGACATTTCCCACAAAAATATCAATATATCTTTTAATTGTGTTGTACATACAGAAACAATTACTGACTGAATGGAAAGGTAATTGAATTCAATCTCTTGTAATGTCCTGTCAATAGCCTTGAATAATGCCTGTAACCATAGTGACACTGAGTAAGGTACCGCAAGGTAAACCAAACAGATTTTCCATAGTAGTGGCTTGACTGGGCCAAACTTAATGACTCAACCAATGGCTTGAGTAGCTAGGAGTAGCTGTTTGTCCAAACTGTGGTAGA
Source organism: Megalobrama amblycephala (assembly GCF_018812025.1). Lineage (NCBI taxonomy): Eukaryota > Metazoa > Chordata > Actinopteri > Cypriniformes > Xenocyprididae > Megalobrama > Megalobrama amblycephala. Next base: position 29,792,371 of record NC_063045.1, read on the forward strand.
CAAGTATTTATGCAATTATTTTCTCAAAATGCTCAGATTCTGCTTTGAATGTATCTGTCGAACTGTGCTTCAAATGCTTCTTAAACTGTTTTATTCTTTTACTTTAAAAGTTTTTTTTTTTCTTTTTTTGTAGAGTACTTTCCAGTGTAGACTGAGTTCCCTCAATACAGCAAACAACTGAAAACATGAAAAAGAAGTGCGCTTAATTGAGTAGAATGTGCACATGTTGTGTACTTCAGATCTTAAAAGTATGTTTTTAAAAAGCTGTACTTGCAAATAACATATTAATACAATTAAAGGCCACTTAAGTGTGTGTGTGAAGAGAGCACACTTTCATGACGTTCACTTTCAAATGAAAATTAGCCCAAGCTTTACTCACACTCAAGGCATCCTAGGAGTATATGACTTTCTTCTTTCTGATGAACACAATCTGAGAAATATTAATAAATATCCTGATATATTTAATAAGTTATGAAGTAAAATATTTAGCTTCCGTCAGACCGCCTTCCGTATTCAAGTTACGAAGAAAGTGTAAACTGGCGTCGCGTCAGTTAACTTTTTCCGTAAGTTGTATAGGAAGGCTTAGGACGTAGCATAAGCTTTTTGAATTGCAAGAGTTTTATACTTTCTTCGTATAGAATACGGAAGGCAGTCTGGCGGAAGCTAGATATTTTACTTTATAACTTGTTAAATATGGATATTTTTTTTACACAAACCCATCACTTCGCTTCAGAAGTTCTTTATTAACCCCCCAGAGCTGTGTGGAGTACATATTTATGATAGAAGGATGTGGACAGAGGCACTTTCTTCAGCTCATACTCGTGAACCCTGTTCACTTCCATTAGAAAGCTTGGATGCGTCAGCATATTTATTAATATTATAATGGTGAGTAAAGCTTGGGCAAATTTTAATTTGAAAGTGAACTAATCCTTTAAGCACACCTTTAAAAAATGCACTTTGTATGTCAAATTAAAAATGTTTACATTAAATCATTATGTTTTAAAATAAATTAAAGTAGTGCACTTATTTTGATGTGTTGACTAACATAATATATGTAAAGTACATTTAGTTTTATTATAATTTTAACTGTAGTGCCTTATTCTATAGTACATTTAATTATAATATATTTGAAATGTACTTAATTGCAACTTCATCATTAAAAATGTGTAATTACAAATATATTTAAATACATGAAATACATGTTTCAATAGATATGACACTAAAGTATATTTTAGTTTATCATAAATGCTTGTCAGTACATTCAGCAGTACACTTTAACCATATTTCAAAGACAATATAAGTAATTATGAAATTACATATAAAGATTAAGTGGGTCAAAAATTATGGTTAAGTTCAGCTATTTGCATTTAATATAAATTTAAACTATAATACATTTTTATTTAATTGCAATTAATATGCAATTAAGTGCAATTAAGTACTCTTTTACAAGGGGAATTCATTCTCCAAATTCAGGTAGTGACTTTTGTTATACAATGCAGTTGTCTTTCTCAACAAAATGTATATGAACATATTTAGTGCTCCAAAAAGGATTGACACCATATTCTCATGATGTGTGAACGCAATCGTAAACCAGTTTTACAGTAAATGCAACAGTATTACCTGCAATATAAAGTGCCACAGTCTCAGTTGACCCTGTGTAACTCAAGACTTTGAGTTGAGTCTGGTTGATGAAGTAAGACTTTTGTACTCTGGTAAGTCTCCTCCTCTTTGGCGGAAGACATCACGAGGGGACGCTGTAAAAAGGTTCCTCTGTCTGCCTCTGACTCACACCCGCCTGGGTCCTAAACAAAAGACTTGCTTCACCAACGCCCGGCAGATCCACTCAAACCTCAGCAGTCAGGAATGCTCTGGATCTGCGGAGCGTATGATGAAGAACGTGAAGGATGACAGGGCATTTGGGCCAGTCGTTCACTAACAACTCTTCTCAGCTTGAGGCTTCCTTTTTTTTTTTTTTGGCACTGATGGCAGTGAGGTCATTACAAACTGAATTGGATGTGTTGATGGGATGGAGACGAGTGGAACTTACTGGAAACAGTGAGTCAGGGGATGTGCGCTTGTGCATCAGCCTCTAGTGCCAACTCACTGACCTTACAACTGTACCCACACAAGAGCAGTTTGCGCCTGCCTTTACTTAACAACTGAGATGGAGATTCAGAATCAGTACGATCATTCTATATGAGCCCCTCAAACATTTTAGAACTTAATGGCAACTATATTTTACAGTGTCCAATTCCCCTTTTCGAATATTACCTTTCATGCAATGTGTAAGCTGTCTGTGAATGTAAACAATCTGCAAAGTCATGAAGCCGAAAGACATGATAAATAAAGTTATTGTCTCTCAAAAGAAAAAATTGACTATGAAGAGCCTAAACAAGTCGTCAAATCCCACTTCCATGGTGGGTACACATCACTGAGTAACACATTTGCCTAATGTCCGCCTATGTTCTATGTTGTCCGCCTGTGAACAACTTGACCCGCCCTCACTTTCGAATGATGAGGCTGGGAAAAATCAGTGGTTAAAATTAATTTTTTCAACAATACTACAGCAGTACAGTCCCAATATTTTGTTGTGTTCCCATCATTTAGCTGATGACTGCTTCTCAAATCCTGGGGAGTTCAATGCGGGATTTGCAAAATGCTTTCTTTTAAAAGATGGGTCAGTACTCAGTTTTTTGGGACCAGCTTGCTAGTCTGAATCACATCCTGTAAGTACAATTAATTAAAAATATCGTTAGCCTCATAGCATAATTGCCTAAGTCATTTTTTGGCCAAATTGTGATATCTGCCTTTGAAATATGATCTGGGCAATTATGCTATGAGGCTAACGATATGCATCCTAGGTGTATATGACTTTCTTCTTTCTGATGAACACAATCAGAAAAAATATTAATAAATATCCCAATATATTTAACAAGTTATGAAGTAAAATATCTAGCTTCCGTCAGAACGCCTTCCATATTCAAGTTAAGAAGGTCTTTATTAACCCCCTGGAGCCATGTGGAGCACATATTTATGATGGATGGATGTGGATGGAGGCACTTTCTTCACATTCTTATTGGGACCTGCTTGCTAGTCTGAATCACAACCTGTAAGTACGATTAATTAAAAATATGTAGTTTTGTATGTTATGTTGTGTACACCTAGTGCAGCTGTAGGTCTCCGGCTAACCGGCTAACTCACATTGTAGTTCTGCTAATCAGCTGTAGGCCCACTATTGACTAAAATATGTTGATTAATGTCTTATACCACAAACTAAGTTGACACTTACCACTGAGAAACGTCCAGCTCCAGTCATGCTTGCGACTGAGTTTCTGGTTGATCCACTAGTTTAGACGTTTCATCATCATGCTCTAATTGATAAGGTAAAATTGATGCCATATTTTCTGTTCAGAGAGACTGAATCTTCCAACTGCTTCGAATGAATCATTTAAGAATGAGGTGATATTAAATGTATGAGAAAACAAGTGTTTTTGACCTTTCATGCAAGTAAACCTGTTGTAGGAGACTCCCAAAACAATATTAGGAACCTTAAAAATTGCATAACTGGGGCACTTTAATCAAGACAACCCTCAGAATAGTTTAACATATTATTGATTATGAAATTGTTAATGTATTTGGTCTAGATCTAATACTCTAATACACGGACACACTGCTGTGAGCATGTAAGATATGCCATTGCTGCATAAATAGACATACATAAATTCTGTATCAGATCTAGGAAGGTGGAGCTGGGGAGGTGGAGGGATTCAGAGGAGCTCTGATAGTTCACTGCAGGACTAGATTACAGCGAAACACTGAACCAGATTATTTAAATTTTGAGCAAGCAATCTCACTGGCTGCAGCATCAGCTGAGGCCAATAAGCTTGTGCCATGCAGTAATGATGTGAATGCTTGCAGATTGCATGTAAAAAACTTATGATCCTGTGCCCAGTAGAGTTTCATGAACTAGATATTTTTACATTTCCTGAAGGCATGTTAGTGGTGCTTGGCGGCTAAACTTACTACCATGATATAGGGTATTGTGGGTGGCTACATGGCTATTGCTAATTTCTGTTGCGGTTTCTGACTCAAAAGGGTCAACACCCTTAGGCTGTATGACATTCTGATCTCTAGATAAGGCTTGGATCAAGAGTCCGGCTTGAGGCAAAAATGGCAGTGAAAGTGACAAAAGTTGTGTCCCAAATGACTCATACACTATACGCTTATACACTACTTGTATGAATTTTATAAGGTTACTTTGTCATTTAACATCAGAGTCTTATAGCCCCTCCCCCTTCACTACGTAATTAAAGCTGTGACAGTTATGTACATGAAGTGTCCAACATTCCACACTTAGTTTTTTTTTTTCGGTTCATAAAGTGTATCATCCGAGTATTTAAAGTGCACTTTTTCTTTTAGGAATTGTCAGTATAAAAACACAACTATTTATACTAAACAGCATAAAATAGTTCATAATTATGCAAATTGGAACACACCTCTAGATTTTTAAAATATGCGAGCTAAAAATGCAACTGTAGAGAATTATACTTTTTTTTGTAACATTTTTATTTTATTTCATAATATTCTAGTCTGGGGCAATCAACTGTAGTAATGAACTTAGACATTATAAATGGATTAATTCATTTTAAATGTAACATATAAATAGATAACACATTTTTCTTGGATCAATGACATTAGATGTCCATAATATGGTTTTGAAAAAACATCATTTATGCCATGTCATGTGGTATAACCATAAAGTAAAAAGTAATAGAATGGCATTTTACAACCTGAACTAATAATTTTTAAATGATCTAACTTAGTTTCTCTGCATGTCTTTGAATTGGATGTAATAATATTTCTACCATTTCTAAGAAATAATCAAAAAAAAGTTTTTCTTTTTTTTGTGAGTATATAAAACACTTGCAACAGCAAATAAGCTATTCTATATTTTTTAAAAATCATGTAATCTTCCCATCTTTGACCACTTGCAAAATGAATATGAGACCACTTGCAAAATGTACAGTTTAACCTTTGGGGATCACTGATTCACAGCTACTGTCAGAGACAATTAATAGTGGGCGGGATTAATGTGGCATTTTGTCATAATGAGTCTGGTCTCAGGAATGACTTGGGCTAGAGTTGGTTCACCGCCACAACCCATTTCTCGGACCAAAGCTAACAATGTCCGCAAATGAGAACTCTTAAGAGTGGACCCTCTCAAATGGGAGTCTGTATGAATATTAATGAGGGCTGAACTGTGTCATAGGTCACAGTAGTGCTTCAGATATACTCAGATTATTATCTGGGCTGCTGCATACTGCCCTCTATGGCCTCATTAGAGAAATGTTTGTCTCACAAGCCGGGGAGATCAACAAATGTGCCTCTGTTTTCAGCCAAGTATCATACTTGTATGTCACTATGACCACCAGAACCCAATATATATTGTTCACCCAGGCAGTTCAAAATACATCCCAACTAAACATACAGCTGAGTGGGATGTGTCCCAAACAAGTTATTATAAAAATACTTGCAAACTTCTTATGCGAGTTGATGAAATTAACTTTTACACACTTACAATGTACAATGTTTGTCCTTAGGGAAAACTGGTGAAAATACTGATGACTCATCCTACACTAAACAGATTATTGTCCAATCACATGCTCTCTAGAATGAATATTCTTCACCCTAACACAAATTGTGTAGCCTATTGGCTATTCAATATACCCTTCCCAAACTTTCAATGTCAACAGAAAAAAAAAAGAAAAAAAAAAAGAATTATATATATATATATAAAAAAAAAAAAACTCAAACGATTTCATGGAGGGTTTTAGAGCTGATCTTACTGACCTTAAGTATTTGATTTATAATGTTCAAATTTTCAATCTAAAAATATATATTCTAAATGTGCTTCAAATGACACCAAACATTAAATAAAAACTTTTAACCTTTTAAAAACAGAAACTATTTTATTTATTTAATAAAAATTAAATAGAAAATGTAACTTTCTCAAAGAATAAACTAAATCTGTGCAATGGATATCTTATTAAATATATTTTGAATGGATACATATTTTGAATTTTTTTGAATTTGCATTTTAGTAGTTTTGTTATATTTCTGTTTATTTTTTATTTAATTTAATTTGATTTCAGTTTTTGTTTTACTAATTTTAGTATTTCTACTTAAACATATTTAAATTCAGTAAGTTGTAAGTTTCAGTATTTAATATTTATATTTCATTTTATTTCAGTTAACAAAAATAATTTTAATAGTTTTCTTTTCAATTTAGTTACAATAACAACACTCCCATCTATAAATAAAATTTTACTTATCATATCAGTACCATTAAAAAGTCACATTTATCAGCCGAAACAGGTATGACTACCAATATTTTGTGCAACCCCAATTAATATTACCTCTATCTCCAGTGAATGAACTTAAGAGGAAGAAATTAAGTCTGCACAATACTAATCACAAGGAAGATTCTACTGTAACTCAATGCTACCACACAAACATCTGCTTATTGGTGTTGAAACCTCAAACCACCTGTCATATTTCACAGGCATGGTTGATTTTGGCCAAATAAATAATTATTGCATTGCAACTCTGTTCCCAACGTCTTATCAGAAATATGGCCTTATAGGAGGTTCTTGCATGAGCTATCTTTAAAACAGGCAAAAGTAATGGACATGGAAGAACAACAACAACAGGTTTAGTTTACAGCCCATTGAACAATCACCAAGTCAACAACACAAGGCCTTATCCATGCAAAAACCCAACATTGTGACCTAAATTCATATCTTAACTGTGTTTAACATACGCCAAACTCCAGAGCCGGAGGTTTCAAGACCTCATCCGATGGTGCTTTTTGCGAACCTAGCAACAGTGACCGTTATTCTGGGGGCCGCGGTTTGACATTAACTGAAGTCATGATGGGACTCAGACTAAATGGGCTGAGGGATGTGAGTTGGTAGCAGACTATCAAGACTGGCATAGCGCCAGTCTCCTGCCCACATATGCGAGAGGGTCATTCCTGTCCCACTAGTCTGAATGAAAGGACTCCTTTCACTTGACTGCAATGGCTGGCATGATGCCCCTTTCAGAGCCTGAGCTGACAGTCACTTTGGACCAAACAAATTGGTACATTCTCAGAATAATAATTAGTGCAGCCATGAACATACTATTGTTTCCACTGCATAATGAAGGAACTGCCTTCTGAGCACGTGATGACTAGCTGTTGCCTTCCCTTAACTGAAAGATAAACTGGATTGGGGGTTGACGGTTAGAAATACAGAAATTCAGCTACAATAACAGGCCAGAAAGGTCTGATTCTAATATGTTCATCAAAAACATTTTATTCTTAGTTTACCTGCAATTTACAACAACATGGTAATACACAAATAAGTGCAACTGTTAGAAAAAATATTTTAAAAAATATATGAAGAATTGGTTGGAACTGTCCATATTATTATATCCATTATAAAAAATACATTTGAAGGTCTGCTGAGGTAAGCGATCTTTGTATTTGTTCTTTTTACAGTTAAGGGAATTTTCCATAACAGCGCTAAAACAACATCCTTTGTTTACAAAAGTCCCTGAAATCAAAATCAAAAATGAAATCAAAATTGACAACTCTTATTTTTTATGGAATATTGTAGTATTTATTATCAATAATTTATCCATGCACTGCATTGTTTTTTTTGTTTTTTTTTCATTCATGTGCCTTCGTAATCTTTAATCAAAAACATTAACCTGCTCTCCCTCTCAAAATGACTCATCGTCTCTTCCTGTCACATGCTATAGCGAGGGCGGAGCTATCTGGAACTGGCAGTAGATCCAGTGACATAAGGGGAAAATGCTGTCGCTGGGGCGAATGCCTGTCACTGGGGTGTACAGTACCCACAAACATTGAAAGGAACCTGATGGAGGACACGCTCAGTCAGTCAGGCTGCGTGTCCACGGGAGCAGAGCAAGCGACCAGAGCGTTTTTAGATTCATTCCTATGGAAGTTGAGCATCAGGATGGGGGGCTTCTATGATATTAGCCTATTATAAAAGATAGCATATAGTAAAAGATAATGAATTTCAAACCTGAACCAAACATATTTTTATTCAAAGATCATCAGTCTGTCATTAGTCTTTAGTCTGCCACAAAAACATCATTAAAATCATGAACTCAAATGTCATTGTGAAAAAAAACAAAAAAACAATGACTGTTGTAAGTAACAGTGCGTAAATCAGACCTTTCTGTATAGCCTAACGCTAATAAGCTTAAACGAAAATAACAAAACAATTGTGTAGTGAAGTATTTTTTTGTACACAGTGCCACGAACAATCAATCACTCCTTTACGCGTGCATCACTGTCCTCCTTGCCGCAGCAGCAACTTGCGCTCTCTTCATAAACGGGGTTCCGGTACACCAGCCATGCCAACGGAATGAATGAAAATTAGCTTATCAATGCATATCTAAATTCGCGCCTAGTCACCTATGGTATTTTTTTAGAACTTAGAAAAAAGATGCTGTAGCCAATGAGCAGCCGACGGGGGCTGGTTGCAGGACGACTCAACCTCCGCAGACAGTTTTTAATGTTTATCAGACAATAACTACTTAAGATTTTGCTGTAGTATAATTTTCGGGACAAATAGGGCCAGATTCGGGATTCGGGACTCGGGACAACAGTTTAGATTTCGGGACTGTCCCGAATTTTTCGGGACATCTGGTCACCCTACTTGCGACTGACTCATTTACTAGTAAAGTCTGCCGCCATCTAATGCCGTATTAATGTAACTTTCACTCAAACCATATTAGGCACTAATGGACCCTTTCTCAATACCAAATACAACATATTTATATGTTATTTATATTTATATTAAAATAATAATTATTGAACAACAATATTTAAATGAACAACAATAGCCATTATAATGTTACAGTGTATGGTGCTGTAGAGATGAGGCGTATACGGATATCCACAAAACAGGGTATTTAATCAAACGAAGGAGAGAAACAATTTGCATAACAATTAGAACGGAAAGGGAGTGCAAGGAGAGAGTCCAACTTAAAGGGAGTGCTAATGATGAGGACCAGGTGCAGGGAATCCAGGAATGGCGGGAAGGCTGATGAGGGAAGTGCAAACAGGTGATGAACAAGGAGGAACATGGGAAATGGAGTCCAGGACAGGTGTGATTGTAGCATATAAATGACAACAGGAAATAAACACAGGCGCGCCGTTGGCACGGGGGACAGGGGGGTCAGGACCCCCGCAGTTTTGAAAAGACAGAAATCAACCCCCGCACTTTTGATAAGGGCTGCTTCAATCAGTCACAATATATCATCTTTTAGCTTAGGATATTTCCTTTCAAATGAGACCATTTTCACGTTTCTGTGAGCTTTTGTTCGTAAATAATCAACTGTTTTGTCGCAGATGTGAACAGGAAATGCGCTCTCGAACGGAGAAACACGCGATCTCCAAGCAATCGATCTCCAAGCAATCGATCACAGCGTGCTAATGTTTTAGGACAGGTCGATGGTATATAAATCGTGGCCAAACGTTAGCGTTTGTCAATCAAGCCAAACCGTCCATTTAGAAACCGAGAAATTTGACACTTTAAGGTAAGGAGGCTGATCTCTCAGGTTGACGCGCGAGCTGGCTTGTTTTGATTTCGGTAATTGCATCTAGAAAGTTAAAAGCATTGATGGCATCTATAAAAGAGATATCTAAAAGCGAAACAAAAGTTATTGCCTCGACCGGCGACATAGTGGAGAGGACGCACGAGAGGAGACCTGTGCTTTAATTGATATATGCTGTAATACTGCATTTACAAAGCTTATCAGTGGCATGCACTTTGATCGCGAAAGTGAAAGTGCCCTTTGCGGTTGCATCGCGGTGCCCCCGCGTTCCCATTTCTCTCGATGGGAACCGTGAGCTCCAGTCCATAACAATTTTAAAAACTCCTTTGCCCATGAGCACAGAAAGACGCATTCGCTATGCACACGTGCACCGTCTGTGGTCATAACAATAACAATAACAACTTATAGATGAAGCTGTTCTCGGCAAGAACACGAGCACTGAACAGCTGCTGACAGCCTGGGGCATGAATCTCTGAAAATGTCTACACAAATTGTAAAATTGTCACATATTTCAGGTCTAAACAACTACATTCTCACCTAAAAAACTCTCAAAACTACAGTTCGTGGTTCAACAAGTGTAGCATTTGCTCAGCCGCCATTACAGTTGCTTCAAGCGGATTGATACAAATGGTGAAAAGGTAGGAGTGCTGTTATCCCTAGAATATCGCACGGCTCAGCCAATCAGATTTGAGAACCAGAAAAAAACTGTTGTATAAATATTGTAGTATCTGAGGAACAACAGACAAGGTGGCTTCGTTCTGAACTTTTTAATCGGAACGCAGAACAACTGCAACATACGCGCATAAGACTAACTAACTCTCTAACTGCCTCTCTTCCGGGCTTATTAACTTCCTGCTTTAACCCTAGAACTGCGGGTGTAAAAAAAAAACCAGCAATTTCAAAAACAATTCTAAAGATTCTGTGTGCTACACTACCCTCCCCTTAAGAGACAACTGTCCCAGTGTCCATAAAAGAGCTCAGTAGCGCACAGTAACTTCCAGTTGCAACAACTTTAGTCCTTCATCTGTTCTTATAAACGAGCAGCGTCACAGACGTAGTCTTGTAAGGATCTTGGCTTTCTCCGTTGTTGCTGTGGTCATCCTTCCCCCATCATAGCAGGTGGGCTAGCCGGGGAATACGCTGTGTATGGCATTGCGCTAGTCTGCGATGTATCCTGTATGTAAAATTTCGGAGAGTAGCCCTTTTTCTTTTTTGGGGAGTAAACCCAAACTCTGTCTCCGGAAGTGAAGTCTCTGTCATTACTGTGGACATCGTAAGCCCGCTTCTGCCTGGCTGATGCAGCTCCCTGCCGGTCCCGGGCTCCCTCATGCACTACATGGAGTCTGTTCCGAAGCTTTTGCAAATACTCCTACCCTGGCCCCCCAGGAATTTCTGGTTCAGGTGGGGGGCCAAAGACCAGTTCCTCCGGTGTTCATAGTTCCCGGCCAAACATAAGTGTAGCTGGTGTGCAACCCGTGGATTCTTGAACTGCTGTTCGGTTGGCCCAAAGAACCAGGGGTATGTGCCGGTCCCAGTCGCATTGGTGCTCACTGGTTAGGATGGCTAGCTGGGTGGTCAGGGTACGGTTGAAGCGTTCCACCAATCCATTGCTTTGTGGATGAAGGGGAGTTGTGCACGTCTTGCATATCCCCAAAAGTCGGCACACTTCTTGGAACACTTCAGCTTCAAAATTATGTCCGATCGCTGTGGATCTCGTCTGGGGCTCCGAATCGGCAGAACATCTCCTCTACCAGCTTCTCTGCCATGATGGCGGCCTCACACACCTCATCCCAGAAGAAGGGTCGGCCTTTTTTCGTTAGCTGGTGCAACGGGCTAGCGATGGTCGAGAAGTTCTGGACAAAACGTCAGTAGTATGATGCCAATCCCAGGAAGCTCCGTAGCTCTGCAATGTTCTTTAGGATAGGCCACTCCTTCACTGCTGCTACTTTTGCTGGGTCAGTGGCGACTCCTGCAGCACTCACCACATGCCCCCAGGAAGGTGGTCTTTTCCCGTAGTAGATGGCATTTCTTTGGATTGAGTCGTAACCCAGCTTGGCGACTAGCAGCGAAGACCACTTGGAGGTGTTGCAGTACCCCCGCAAAGTCTGGTGCATGCACCAACAGGTCATCCAGATACACCACGCAACAGCGGTGAGAGACACCTGCCAGGACCTGCTCCATCAACCAGGAGAAGGTGGCTGGAGCATTACAGAGTGCAAACGGCATTACCCGGAACTGCCATAGCCCCTGGCCGATGGTAAAGGCAGTCTTTGGTTTGGCCCCCGGAGCCAACTCCACCTACCAGTACCCACTCCGGAGGTCAAGGGAGCTGAACCAGCATGACCCCGCAATGTATTCCAGGGTGTCGTCGATTCGCGGTAGCGGGAAAGAGTCTTTTCTCATGACAGCATTTAAGCGGCAATAGTCCACACAAAACCACCAGGAGGAGTCCTTCTTTTTGACCAGTACGGCGGGGGCTGCCCACGGGCTGTTGGACGGCTCAATTACTCCTGCTTTTTCCATCTCCTCGATCTTTTGTTCTGCTGCGGTCTGTTTGGCCAGCGCTAACCGGTGGGGTCATAGCCGGATGGGCAGAGGTTCGCCAGTATAGATGTCGTGCTGTACTAGCTCCTTCGTCCGCAGTCCTCGTCTCGTGCTGCAAAAACATCCTGGTTGCGGTCAAGTACTTCCCGTCAGCGCTGGCTGGGGGTAAGTCCTTCACTGCACTGTTGCCACAGCTCCTGTACGGCCTGTACAGTCTCTTTTGACAGGGAGGGCACTAGAGCGGTGCTAACATCGACAGGGGTAGCTTTCCATGGGGATGCTTGCTTATTCTGCCCAGCTTCTTCCCCTCCCGCTTGGCCTGAGGGCACATCAACTGTCCTTTTTCCCTTCTGTAGGGGAATGACTTCATGACCAATCTGAAGTTAAGCTCCAGTCACATTTATACAGGCCCCACTCAGTGTCAAAAAGTCTAGTCCGATAATACAAACATCCTCTATGTCTGCCAGTCAAAACCATGGACGAAAACACCTTTGCCCACTGTCACCTGTAGGCGTTCCTCCTTTGAGGGCAGCCCGCTCCCCGGTTACAGTTCTCATCTGCATCGCAGTAGCTGACCACTCAGTTGGTGTTGACCTTTCTGTTCCAGGTAAGATTCCCGGGCGAACAATGGAAATGGTGGACCCCATGTCAATGAGGGCCCTACAAGCATAGCCATTTAGAACACAAAACACATATAAACCCTGGGTGTGACCCACTAGTGAACAATTTCCATGGAGGGGTGTAGACTGTGGTGGGAGCGGCCATCCCTCCGCCCGACTACTCTCTTCTAGTTTTCCGAAAAAGCAGGCTTGCGGGACAAAGGCGCAGGGGCGGGACAATCACGGGCCACATGTCCTGCTTCCCCGCAACGGTAACATGGGTCCCCTCATGTAGAACGCCCTCGCCGGTTCATGGGCCGTTCTCTGCTCTCGTCTTGTTGCATATAATCACCCATACGACATATCCCTTCAGTATTGTCGACGTCAGTATGCTTGGCCTGGCGAACTCGGGCAGGAGGGTGGTAAAATGGGGCCGCTGCTCATGTTGTCATAAATACAGACTCCGCTTGCTCAGCCTCTGCCAATGCTTGAGCCAGTGTTCATGGGGCAAATAAGCGAACATGCTGTTGCAGTTTCTCCGGAAGCAGGAATGCGTGGAGAGCCAGCTCCTCCTGGGAAGCTGCGGTGCATTGCGGGTACCCTCGCCGCACATAGAACCTCACATCCGCGGCCAAAGCACCCAAACTCTCCTCTTCTTTCCTCCGTCTACTAGCCAGCTGTTCCCGTCTTTGCTCTGCTGTCTGCCGCACCCCAGACCGCTGTTCAAGTGCCCCTGTAAGAGTTTCGTAGTCTCTCTGCACTGCTGGTGTGAGATCAAGCAGCACTTGTAATGCTGGCCCCTCCAGCGCCAATGCTAGCTGAGCCGCTGAATCCTCCTTACTCCACCCAGCACGCCAGGCTGCCAGCTGTACTAGTACAAAATAGGGCTCAGGTGGCACAGATCCTTCATACCTGGGCAGCTTAACATGGACCCACGCTGAGCTGCAATCAACCCTGTTCACCTCTCTTCCAGGCAGAATTTCCCCTTGCTGCACCCAGACTTCCCATTATGGAAGAATGGCACTTTCTCAACAATTCAAAACCAGCATATTCACTCTCACCGGCTGAAGCAATGTCCTCATTTTGGCTCACTTCCAATTCGCGCAGTGTTTTTCCCGCCACGGCTTCGCACGTCGTCTCGCATCTCATCCACAAGACTGCTCAGATCGTGCAGGACGCGTTCTAATTCGCGTTTTGACATCCCACTTCTGACACCAGTGTAGTATCTGAGGAATGACAGACAAGGGAGGCTTCGTTCTGAACTTTTTAATCGGAACGCAGAACAACTGCAACACACGCGCATAAGACTAACTAACTCTCTAACTGCCTCTCTTCCGGGCTTATTAACTTCCTGCCTTAACCCTAGAACTGCGGGTGCAAAATAAAAACAGCAATTTCAAAAACAATTATAAAGATTCTGTGTGCTACAATATATATATAAGCAATATCACACGAGTAGCTGTACGATATAGATTTATACAGCCATATTGCACAGCTATTCGTGTGATATTGTGTTTATACAACAGTTCGATGGCACAAGTGTGTAAATAAATAAGAACAACAATGGCGTGTCTTTAAAAACCCTCTTTTGTGCAGAACTACTTCCTTCCACCATAGATTCAAATCTCAACCCAGGTGAAAAAAAAAGTACACTTCTATAATGTATTTAAAGTGCTCTATTTTTTCACACACTAATTTTGTACTTAATATACTAAAAATTCTTCTTTAGTACTACTTAAGGTAATCTTAAGAACATCTAAGTGTACTCAACTGTGCTATTTTGAGACAGTATTTAAATACATTTTTTAAATGCAGAGATAGTATATTAAAAGCAGATTTTAGTTCATATTTCATGCTGTCTCTAAATAGCACAGTTGAGTACACTTAGATGTTCTTAAGATGATCTTAAGAAGTACTAAAGAAGAATTTTTAGTATATTAAGTACAAAATTAGTGCACGAAAATAGAGCACTTTAAGTACATTGTAGAATTTTACTTTTTTTTCACCTGGGAAGTTAATCTCAAGTATTACCTGCATCTGATATAGCATTCATTCCTCAGGTTGATGCCCATAATATTATATCCATTATAAAAAATCAGTTTGAATGTCCGCTGAAAAATGTTTTTTTTTTAAAGTTGAGGGGATTTGTCACAGCTAAAATAACTTCCTTGTTCTGACTCACTTATAAAGAGAGTTTTTGCCGCTATCTAATGGCATAATAATGTAACTTTCACTGATTCTATTGACAGACCCTTTCTCAATACAAAATACGGCATATTATTTATATAAAATAATATTTATTGAATAACAATATTTATATTAACAACAATAGCCATTATAAAGACAAACACAAGACAACAATAAAAAAAAAAAAAAAAAAAAAAAAAGGATTTAAGGATTTAAATATAGCCTAAATATAAAGTTATAAAATTTGATTTTCCCCTCAAACCAAATCGTTTTGGTCTGGAACAAGAGATAGATTAATAAGACCAAAGATTACCTATTTGATATACCCCAAATTAATTATATTTTTAACCACTATCTACATAAGAGTCAGCGGCAAATACCCAAAGGACTGGCCTAGATGAAGCTGTATAATATATAGTCGAACACCTAACCCACACCCCTTTCCCATCAAGGCAGTTTGAGTGCTGGTTTGGAGCCAGAGCCTAGTTTCAAATCAGTTCGACACCCAAAGCACCAGTTCTGATCCAAGAAAAGTGATGCATCTCGAACAAGCTTGGTGTATTAGTGTTTGGCGCTGCCGTGCTAAACTGTTGCTATGAAAGATGAGATGTATACAGTGACGTATGTGTGAATGTGTGAATTGAATTGAAATGTGAACGTAAGACCTGGCCCTGTGCTGGCTCTCTACTGTTTAATGTTTCACCTTGGTCCTGAAGAAACAATTCTCGACGTAGCGTTTCGTTGCCTTTTCAGGGAACCAAGGTTACAGTCATAACGAGGCATTATTTCATTAAGTGCCAAGGCAACATAGCAATTTTGTTATGTGCTTTTGTTAGTTTTTTTATATATAATTTCTATTAATGTTTTTTTTTATTTCAGTTGTAGTTTTTTTTTTTTTTTTCCATCATCTTAGTACTTCAGCTTATTTATTTCATGAAGTGCCAAGGCAACATTTGTAATTTGCATCCAAGTTTTTTTTTTTTTTTTCTCCGTGTAATATTTATATTTTATTGATGTTTTATTTTTATTTTATTTGATTTCAATGGATGAAAACAATGATTGTTTTAGACGTAATTACCAATAACAACACTGCATTGCGATAGAAAATACTATACCATACAAAACCACAATTCATCCTAATTGTTACGGGTTCACTCCAAGGAAGATGAGGACAGTAGATACAAGTACCACAACGTAGTTTAATCTCAAGGAATGGAAGCCCAGGCGACAGCAAACACAAGTAACATCAAACAGTACTGGACACTGAACAGAACACAGGCAGGAACTTAAATACACAATGCAAATAACGAACTGCTGTGAAGGTGGTTAGTGTCCATGATGATAGATGAGTGGCGGGAACTTAGAACAAAGAAGCACATGACAATCAAAACAAACGAGACGAGACGGTAACTGTGACATTAGCCCCCCCCAGGAGGAGCCTGGACGAAGTCGGCAGGTTGACGAGCTGAGATGGAACGAAGAGGTCAACAGCGGGAGGCAAAGCCACAGGATCCTCTTGCCTGGGCGCTGCAGATGGATGTACGATCTGCGGCTCAACGTCACAGGGATTCCCCGAAGACGGCGCAGGACTGTTGACATCCGGCAGTGATGGGACTGGAGGACTGGCTGGGCGCGGCGATGTCAGCATGGGCAGAGGAACGGTAAGGGAGACAGAGTTTATAATACAGTCCATGGAAAATGTCGATAATGAAGATGATGATGACGGGTGGGATAGGGTTGGAGTCGAATCCTTGCTTAAGTCAATCAGCCAGTCCTCCCTCTCTGTATTTGTCTCTCCCTTGTCCACAGATGTTGTGGGTTCACGCCCCTGGTCAGACGCCAGGTGGAGTTCCAATTCCGGGACGCTGGTCACCTCTGTCCTCGTGGTTTTGGGATCTGGTTGACACGTCGTGGCCAGTGGAAACTCTCCGTCTGCGGGGGGCTCGCACGAGTACTCTGCGGTCTGTGGAGGAGATACGGGCTCTGGGTCTGGCTGTGCTCTGGATCGGGGATGGACACTCTCCAGACACCTGATGATGGCTTCTTTCCAGTTGAGTCCGGAGGTGTCTGGGAGGTCCATGGGATGATGGTAGTTCGCCCCGATCCAGAACAATGACTTTAGGGTCTCGTCATTGTAGGGGCAGGTAAGTGCAAGATAGACAAAGTTCTGTGTGAATAAACAAAAATCGTGGTTCTCCCGAGCCACAAGCTTAAACATATCTGTGTAATCCATTTTTGGTCCGGTATTCTGTTACGGGTTCACTCCAAGGAAGATGAGGACAGTAGATACAAGTAACACAACATAGTTTAATCTCAAGGAGTGGAAGCACAGGCGACAGCAAACACAAGTAACATCAAACAATACCGGACACTGAAGAGAACACAGGAAGGAATTTAAATACACAATGCAAATGACGAACAGCTGTGAAGGTGGTTAGTGTCCATGGTGATAGATGAGTGACGGGAACTTAGAACAAAGAAGCACTTGACATGCAAAACAAACGGGACGAGATGGTATCTGTGACACTAATAGAAATAAAATCTTACAAAAAATGACAATTCCTGTAATGTCTTAATTCTTAATAGGCCCACACAAAATCTACCCTTTTTTCTTTTTCTTTTTTTCTCTTGCATTTTCTATAAAAGATTTTGAGGGAAAATCTATCAATTTAAATATTGAAAAAATATCAAGAGCCCAAAGCACTGTCAGGGGAAGAGGATGTTTTAGAAATTGAAGGACAATCTGTGGATTCCATACAGACCTACTTATAAGTTACATTTATTTTTTTCCTAACATTTGTACCATATATTTCTTAAATTCTCTTGACAATTCATGATTCAGTCTTCAGCCAGACAGCATGAGAACATGATCAACTGTGTTTTACTCTAGAACATTACAAAAGCACCTTTCATTCCATGGTGAAATTACTTCCATTGTGCTCCCATAAACTTAATATTTCACATCCATGAGGAAATATGGCGAGACATTAATAGATTTAGATGGACAAAAAGACAACCTTCATAATCATGCTGAGCAAAATCACATTCATATTTTGTGTTTGCCTTGAAACCTTTGACAACATTATATCTTCTGACAAGACAATTTTCTAAATTCTTAATACTCATAATTTCAATCAGTCGTACCAAAATCAAAATCAATAGAATGTTCTAGCAACTGTACTTCATATGAAACAAAATGACCTACACAAACTAGTTTAATTTAGTGAACATATTCTTGATCAAATGAGCATATTAATATACTTCACCACATTAAATATTCTCAAAATTAGTGATTTTAACTAAATGAACAATGTTCCCTGTTGTTGTTTTTGTTAACTCAGTTTATTACAAAGCTGAAAACATATAAATTTGAATCGGTTTGAACTGACACAGATTTCCAATAATCATTCACTACTGAGGAATTAAATGTGTTTGGCCTCCTAATGGATTACTGAAGACAACAGCTCTAAACGACACGTATCTGCACTCTTCCCTTCGAGAGTGACAGACAACGATGTCGTTTCCATGGTAATGCAGTTCCTATTCTTTCTTTTATAAGACGCCTGGAGTTCTTGAACCCTGAGCACATTTCCCATCATGCTTTGTATTTCAAGACATACAAAAGGGAGTAAAATCAAATCAATCTCTCAAGAGCGATCTTTAGAAATTTGATTTCTTTGGAGTAAAAGTAACGGATAGGTTTTCACAAACATGTTATTGCTGTGTGTATTAATGGAATACAATGGAATTAGGAAGACATATCTGACTGATGAGGCTTTTTAATCATAGCACCAGTTTCTAATATGTGAAAATCAGTCGTGAACTGTCATTTTACTACAGGAACTACTGGCCAAAGCAGCAGGCAAATTGCATATGGGCTATTTTCAACACTCACATCCTCTCCTGCTCTCTTCATTATGAAATGATAGGCTGAAACCCACTTGTGCAGTGGTCTCTCGAGGGGAAGAAGCAGATGGGTCAATGAGATCTATATATCCACCATTACAATGACATCTCACTGAGTACACCACATTGCTGTTCTATTCTTCAGCTGTGATTAACAATGCACTGTGGGATAAATTTGAAGGTTCACATGTGGACACAAATGGCAGAAGTTCACTGGGAGTCACCTGGTAAGAAGAAAGAAGGCAACATGGGTCATTTTTGCGAACTATTATGGGTGAAATCTGTCAAGAATTGGCTTGGGTCATATTTTCCTTAAAATTAAAATAAAATAAGAAGTATAAATGACCGTATTTGGGGGGTTCAATGCAAACAGAGATATTGTCTTTTAAAGTTATGGCAGTTTAATGCCTACAAAAACGACAGATTTGGACTACAACAAGCTACTTCCTGGGTTGGTGACATCATAAACCCTGCAATTAACATAAACACTCCCCCTGGGAGCATGCAACAAAGTGGGCGAGGCCATGTCACGTGCATACAAGTCTTCTTCCGAGGGACTCTGGACTTCAGGAACAATGTTATGACTACAATTTATGTTTAATTCTGTTCCTGACAATTATAATGCTAATTTAGCTAACTGTGCTGCACGTTTTACGGAAGACAGCTTCCAGAATCTACAATGCTGTTCAATGCTGGATTTACACAAAGGCTATTACTGAAAGATGGAGCAGTTCCCACTTTTAAAAGCAGAAGCAGCTGTTTATGAGCCCCAACCTGTAAGTATGTATTATTTATTTATAAAGTTATATAGTTTTTGGGACATAAACAAAGACCAACACGGTTCGGCTTCTCTAGCCAGTTAGCTAAATTCTATTTCATACTTCTCCAACAAACGCCTACAAACACCAACAAACTTCTATGTAATCACACCAGCAAACTTCTGTTGGTGTTTGCTTCTGTTGGCGTTTCTGTTATCAGTGTACAGCATTGTTTCATTACGGCTTTTATGTTGTGTTTACCCACATGCTCGTTCATGCTGTAAATTAAACAATACCTTTACAAAAATGCTACTACTCAGCCATGTATTTGGCTACAGTAAAGCTTTAATCAGGATAAAACCGTGTATTGAAAGCTAACAAACAGCAGTAACAGTGAAAGCATATCTAAACACTTTGACACAAATGCAAACAAAAATACTTAACATTCATAAACATCCATTAAAAGCCGTGCTTGCAGAGGTTCTGCTTGACCCTCTTCATCATTACTGTTATCTGGGTGTAATTCAGGCTCAAACTGATACGGCAATATTGACGGCATTATTTACATTTCCACCAAAGCAAATACTGGACTTTGACCGAAGCACATGCAATGTTTGCCCATAATGGTAAGGGGCGTGGCGTTTTCTGGACAACGTGAATCGTTACAACGTATTCTGGACAGCAAATCACAATATACAGGGCCAGCTGTCCAATCTCAGTCCATTGCGCATTTCTGAGGGAGGGACTTCATAGAACCAGGAACTCAACAGAACGTTTTTAGGAGAAGGGAAACAGCGGTTTCGAATAAAGGTAAAATATGAAAAAGACACAACCTTTTTTTTTTTTTTAAATGAAGCATTAAGACATGTTAAACTGCGCCCCATAAACAAAATCAAGCCTAGGAAAAAAAAAAAAAAACACCCCTTTAATAACAATCAAGCACAAATTTCCATTACAGTAATGTGAGAATAAAAGTAAATTATTCATTTATATTATCATAGTATTATTATCTGTTGTGCTGCATTTAATGAATGCAATGTAAATTTAAATTATGTTTATCTACAGTAAAAAATATTGCATTACAGTAATGACAATGCTCTTTTGCAATAAGTGACATTAATAAAAAACATCTAAAACATCTGGATGCTTTGCGATAATGAAAATGTGAGGGAGAAATCTGCTTGACTGGCATTATTTGTATTATTATGTGCATTATTTGTATTATTTTACCATAATACAGTAAAAATATTGCATTACAGTAATGACAATCATCATTTGGAATAATTAAAATGCTAAAAAAAACATAAGTAAAACATCTGGATGCAATGTGATAATATAAATGTGAGGGAGAAATGTTTTATTTTTATTTTATTATTTTACTATAATACAGTAAAAACTATTGCATTGCAGTGATGACAGTTATCTTTTAGAATAATTAGAATTAAAAAAACTATGCACTGTGAAAATGAAAATGTGAGGGAAAAATGTGCTTAATTGGCATTGTTTGTTTTGCAATGCAAAAAAATATTGCATTAATGTAATGACAAGCATCATTTTGAATAATTAAAATTACTAAAGTAAAACATAAGTAAAACATCTGGATGCATTGTGATAATGAAAAGGCTATAGTTTATGTGCATGTGAACAAGTTGTTAATCTCACAAAGGATTTTTTAAAATGGAAGAATTTCTGATAATCAGCTTATAACAAGTGAATGTTGCTTGAAAGCTGAACTAAAACACTGTGTTCAGGAAAGAGTATTTCACTTAGAGAGCAGGGGGAGGTTTGGAGAATTTATAATGCTTTTTACGAGCATCGACTAATTAGTGTCATTTGAGCATGGCCTTGTTCTAACCTTACGATTCTTTCTTTCTCTGAATCTATAGATTATGAGACTTCATAATGGAAGCAAATACTGTCTCCCATGAGAGCGTCGCCTGCCCAACCTCCCGTCACACTCTATCAAAGACAACCAAGAGGTCTCCGGCACCCACCTTTACAAAAAAACACTGTTACAAAAAAGAAATTCAAGAGTTTATGGGGCAGAGATCAAAAATAAGTGATGCTCCACGGCGAGTTTTGGGGGGGAAAATAATTTCACATTCTTTAATTTTCAGAGTAAAATGGACAGCCATTTCAGGTCGAATAATTGTTTGAACCAAGGATTTTATCATTAATCCAGAAGGGCTGGCGGATCCGGGGTCACGCTGGGGGTTGATTAGGTACGAGGAGCACAAAGCTCTCCTCAGTCGATGCCATTGAAAAGAAGCAAGTAATTTAGATTCAGAATTGGTCTAGGGGCTGTGAAGCTCTCTCCATTACCAACCATTTTCAATTTCAGCCTCACAATAAACATCAGGTTCATGGAGGAAATTAGAGCATTTGGTAATGTACTAGAGGAGATAGGTGAGCCTCGACAAGCTGACACAACCTTCTAAAGCCTGTCTGAAAGAAAATCCTTGAGATCGTACTCATATTTGACTTGTATGGACACTGTGTGTTCCTTGACATTTTTTTTCTAATGAATAACAAGTTGTAAGAGGCCTTGCCTTTTCAATATGGCTTCCTTAAATCAGGGCGAATATAAGCAAGACAAAAGTAGTCCCGATCATACAATGTAAATTTATTTTATATTATTTCTTTTTTCAAAGTTCAAAATAAAACAATATTGGAATTTTTTACAAGAAAATACTATTTCTGTTTTTCTACTTGAAATTTTGGTTACTTGGCATTGCTTTACAATTTTTTGTCAATTTTACTAGCAATTTCTGAGTGAAAACTGTTTCTATACCATTTTTTTCATTGTGTATGTCTTAAAATATCGGATAAAACATTTTATAAAGATGAAAATCATATATATATATATATATATATATGTATATATATATATATATATATATATATATATACGTACCGAACCGTGAGTTTTGTGTACAGTTATACCCCTAATATATATATATATATATCGGTACCTCGGTTTTGAAGTCACGGTTCGGTACTTTTTTCGGTACAGCAGGTGGGGAGAAAACTAAACATTAAATTGCTTTTTTTTTTATTAAACAGTGGTTTACTGAACAAAATGTGTTTTTGTCTTTAAATTTATTAAATTATAACTAAAATTTTCTTAAGGATAAAAAAAAAATATCTTTGCTAATGGTATAAACTATGTAGGGAGCCCTTACTTGAACATTATGCTACTATAATATTAAAGGTTAACAACTGAGCCCAAACTATTAGCCTAAATTCAATTGCTTTTTATTTTTAGATAAAATAATCAACACTCAAATAAGAAATTGTATGCAAACATGTAAGCTGCACCTAAGGCAGTTTTTGCATTAACTTCTAAATGTTTTTACTCCAATTCGTTGTTGAAATATAATAATTTCTACACAGTGGTTTTCATTTTCATGACAGATTTATATAAACATAAATTAAATAATCAAGACATCACTAAAAGGTTAAGTAAAATATAATGAATATATAGGCAAATACAGTGCATGTATTAAGCAAAAGATTTTATTTCTCTAGCGAACTAACAAGCTGTGGACACTGAATGGCTCTTTTCTGAGGTGAATGCTACATGACATATTGTTTACAAGCATTCATTGATGTCTTTCTGTCATTGAAACACTGATTGAGCGATTAAAAGAGATATGACAGTTTCAGTAAGTTGTACTGTATCTTTCAGCATACCTTCAGATGTTCTTTCATGTTTATTCTGTAACTAGTATTAAAGAGGAAGAGATGATCGCGTTTGCCCGCGCTGCCGGTTGAACTGGAGCTGGGTACTGTGATCTGTCATGCCGCATCAAAGAGCATCAGAACAGCATTATCTCATGATTTCGGGGACAGAATTTGAAGGATGACACATTGTTTGTTATTGAAAGTAACAAAATGCAGAGCTTATTGCAATTATTGTTGGTTAGGCTACAATGTTGCAATGTAATGTTTCGGTATAATATATATATATATATATATATATATAAAGAATATATATATATATATATATATATAAAATATATATATATAAAGATATAAACATCCTTACTAAATAAAAATCAGCTCTTTCATAGCATAATACTCCCGGAAGTGATAACATTGTGGTGGGGGGGGGGGGGGGGGCAGCACAAAGATCAGTAAGCATTAGAAATGGAATTGGTGACTTATGTGATGTTTCAATTGAAATCCATCCTGTTTAATAAATTTGTAGAAATCAAAATATGGTTAAACAGCAAAATTTCTCATTTAATTAAACTTATCTGCAATGGTTAAACTTAACTTAAATAAGTTAACTGTTAGTTAACTAAGTGTTAAAAGTTAACACTTAAATAATGGTATCAAATATATATACAGAAAAAAAAAAACTTGATGGTGAATGTTTTTAATTGTCATTTGAAGATCTACGCATTCTGGACTGTCTTTTTGGACATGTAATAGGTTAGGTACCATATTTTGACGACTAACAGCAGATGGAAGAAATCTGTTTGAAAACAACCATTAATTTTGCAATTTGGTGACGTTAGTGGCACAGAAATTACACACTTCAGTTTTAATACAGTACAACCTATTGAACGGACTGTATAGGTCTATCCTTTCAAAAATGACAACATAAAAATGGTGTCTGCACTAAATACAGTGTATTCAGCACAACAGCATCCAGTACCCATCAGCTCCTTAAGATGGCTACTAAGTTTCCAGGTTTCCTAAAGGTTAGGCTATTAGTCTCTCGGCCTTCCAAGGGTCTCCAAATAAACAGTAATAGGCTCAAAGATGCCTTTCTGGGAATTAAGTACATTATGCGAGCCATTCTATAAACAGGATCAAATCAGCAGGCGTATACTTGGAGGCTAGGGAGGGAACTCATTTTCTCCGGCATTTTCCCTGCTTGAGGATCTGAAGGGAAAAGTGACAGAGAAAAAACTGGGCTTAAATGAATATTATCAGCATGAAAACAAAGTGACTACCTGAACAAAATCCATTTTACACTCGGCACTTCAATAGAGTTCATCCATCAAAAAGAAAGGCTGAACTGCTCTGTGGAAAATAAGCCTCCACTTCTGGTGGAAATGTGAATAGAGAATTCTGTGGACCACACTCAAACACACACACACACACACACACACACACACACACACACACACACACACACACACACACACACACACACACACACACACACACACACACACACACACACACACACACACACACACCCACTGAAGCTGAGATCAGACCCTGGGAATTGCTTTCTTAATGAGAAGCTTACAGATAGCAGATAAATACAAATGAATGTTGCTCCTATAGCAAGGTAACTAATTATGTAACATTACTTTATTATTTGTCACCGTCAGATATATATATAAAAAAAAAAAAAACGTTAATATTGACAATAGTTTTTGCTGATGTATTACATAGTAGGCAGAGTACATGTATTACAAACAAACCCATTTTGTATGCAATTGCTTAAGGTAAGCATTTAAAGGTAAGGGATTAAGTAACCCAATATTTGTGTGTCCTATGTATTTTTTTATTAGACTAGCATACTGTTAGTAACATTCTAATATCTCCCTTTTACACACATACAATTTTCAAAAGGCTGGCGGGAACTGGGATTTCCAGAATTTTACAAGTTCAATACTCAGACATAACAATCCTTTTTTTTTTTTTTTTTTTTTTTTTTTTTGTAGTTCTTTAGTGCAAGATTATTCATTGCTGGTCCTGGAGAGTGTAGTTTCATCCCAAATCAAATACACCTGCCTGTAATTGTCAAGTAATCCTGGAAACCTTGATTTTTAATCTTGATCATTAGAGCTAAACTTTGTAAGACATGCTACTCCAAGACTGTCATAATCTACATTATGGTATCTTCATAGTGCTTTTTGGCTTCATGAATGCCCCAGAGATGGTTTTCTAAACCACTACACAAAATTTTTTATCTTTGTGTAGTGATTGCAGCATTAAAATTAACTGCTCGATTCACACACACACACACACACACACACTTAATAGATACCCCTTGTAACGACCAGTCAACTCACACCAAATGAATTTAAACACCTCATCTCCAAGCTAATGGAAAAGGCATGTTATTTAGGTTCTTATTGATCAAAACAGATATCAAAAGACCTCACATGTTTGAATTGGGCCATTTGATCAGAGAGGACAGTGGCAATGTATCAGTTTGGGCATGAAGAGCTAATCAACACTTCAAACTTCCTGCATGCTTGACCTTAAACTGTATCCACTTCTACCTCTAAGCCCACACAATTTGCTGTGAAAAGTTAAACCCATGAATGGTGTCCTTTGAGAATTGAAACTAGTCAGTGCTTCCACTCCACTGCCTCCAATTTACCAAAGGTGGTCAACTCTGCAGATAGTGTTGCCATCTAAATTATATGAGCCAGTTGGTTTGGGGAAACACCAAATACCCTTTTCTTTTTTTCTGAGCCAAAGATATGAAATTAATTATTGGCTTGATTAAGGTGTAGGATGACCGATCTGGGGCACCTGGATGCCCCCAACAAAGGGGCAGTGATGGAGAAAGATGTGCACAGTCCATCACGGTCAGGCAATTTCCTAGAGGGAGTTAACTGTGGTCTGTGTTGGGATTTAGACACATCACAAAAGCAGATTCCTTTAAATAAGACCCACTCTTCCGTATCCTCCAACAGTCCTGGAGAGAAGATGTTTATTTTAGCACAGCTTAGACGCCTCTGTTATGACATTGGTTGTGTTATATGACATACATTTTCACCCAGTTTCATTACATCACTTGCTGCCACATGGTTTGAGTTTGGAGCTCTGTCAAGCTGATTCTAAATCCTCGGTTTTCTTCTATATATTAATTTTATAAACTAATATTTTCTATAAACTTTTAAACTAATATTTACCACAAATCCGTGGTAAGTAATACTATCACTTCAATTTTAACCAATTCTTTACCAATTTGTGTGTTTTTTCTGCGTAGGGCACGTGCACCCAGAAACCTATCATCCCAGCCCTCCTTCACTCCGGCGCCGACACACCACGAACCCTGTGTGCTTCAGCAGCAGAAGGTGAGAGCCAGGCCTCGGGCCAGGACTTCTCCCCCTCCACTGCCCCCAGTCTTCGAGATCTCCACCCAGAACCGCTTCTCCTCTCTTCACAAGATGGAACGCGATGCTGTGGTTATTAGATACTCCATTGTCCGGCACGTCCATGCTACCTCAGCTAAAGGTAAGGAGCACAGTCACTACTTTCCTGGTGCTCATGTTCTTGATGTCACTGCACAGGTACCCGCAATCCTGAATGGTGACGAGAGCATCAGAGCTGTCATGCTGCACTCATAAATTAAACGACATCAGGCTGCGGCAGACGGAGATTCTGAAGCAGAATTTCAGGAGCCTGATGACATGGTACACTGCACATCGCCCAAGACAAGGATCATCGTATCCGGACCACTTCAGACATACCAGGTCGAGGACATGAATAGTTCAGTAGATTATTTGCTTTAAATGAATGGTTAATGTCTTGGTGTAATGAACAGAAACTGCTCTTTGTAAATAATTGTAATCTTTTCTGGGAGAACAGGATCGGATCTTCTGTCGGACAACATCTCCAAGGCGCCATGCACCATATGTCTAGTAAGTGAAACCTCAAATCACAGTCTTTATTCTAGCCACTTAATTGATAGAAATGAGTGTAGTACAGTCTATAGAAACTTTGTCTATTCCCCAAATAGTGAGGTCAAACAATAAATATATAGGATCTAGAAAAAAAAAATCTGATCTTGATTAAACCAGAAAATCTACTTTGCCTTACTGAAACCTGGCTTAAACCAAATGATTATTTCGGTCTTAAAGAGTCTACTCCACCAGGCTACTGTTATAAGCACGAGCCCCATCTGGTCTTGGCGGTGGTGTTACAAAGATATTCTTAATGTTACTCAGAAAACAGAACACAGGTTTAATTCATTTGAAGTGCTTGTGCTAAATGTTACACTCTCAGATATAAGAAAAAAAGTCCCTACTATCTCTTGCTTTGGCTATAGTGTATAGACCTCCAGGACCCTATTTTGATTTCCTAAACCAGTTTGCAGATTGTCTCTCAGACCTATTAGTCAACGTTGATAAAGCATTGATTGTTGGAGATTTTAACTAGGGCTGCACGATATATCGCACTGTAAGGTCCGCCCAATCGGTCCAACGGTGGTTTCCCACAGAACGGGGAAGGTTTCTTACGTGTTCGGTCTTTGCAGTGTGGCAAAGTACAGTCTTACAGCACGATACGAAAAATAACATTGAACTTGAACGCAATTATCACTTAAACGCGATTCTTAGTGCGATTATGAAATTGCAAAGGCTGCGATTGTTTTTTATGATATAAATGCTGCCACTTGGTAATATTATAAGAAAACATGGAATTAGTTTCCACTGTTATGCCCATGATACTCAGTTATATATTTCAACACGACCAGATGAAATCTCTAAATTATCCAAGCTGGCAGAGTGTGTTAAAGATTTAAAATATTGGATGACCAATATGGCAACATCCACGTTATGTCGACAATACTGTGAGTACTACTTACAGAACTTTTACCACCCAAACTTTAAATGCACAATTTGACCCTTAAGTTTGACTTGACTTTGTCTGTCCCTAATGCATTGTAAGAGACCTAAAAAGTGCAAGATTCAAGAAACAACATTTTACTACAATAAGTGTGACAGCAAATATACAATTTATAAAAGCATCCCAATATCATGAGAATTCGTATTGTACGAGTTGGTGAGTTTGACTGAAGCAACTTTGTTTCACAACTTTGATGCACCTACAAATCATTTGTTTTTGCACAACATCACCATGAAAGTCCATACATAAACCTAACCCTTAAGAAGATTGTACTAAAACATTTGAATGAGACTGTACAATTTCATACGAATTCACCACAAATTCACGAAATTGTAAAATACTTACAAATTGGCATGAGAATATGTTGAATTGTAACTTATCATTAGCAGTTCACTTCTACAAGTTAGGGTGTACTGAGTTTCAGAAAAATTGTGAAACCACCTTTTCAAGGGGACCTTGATGTGCATCCGAATTCGGAAAAACAATTTCACACAAACCAAATTCTGCAAAATCAGGACAAAAGGATGCACATCACCAGCAAAAATATGCTCAAAAATGAGTTCTCGACCAAAAAATATTAATAAAAAGAAGAAAAAAGTCAGCACACCAAAGCTCCAAAAATAAGCGAAAAATTTAATAAAAGACTCACACGGGTTAAGTTTTGAGCACGCAGGCTCTTCGTCAGACAAGTAAAAGCATTTACCTAACAAGCTTTTATATTCACAGGTGATTAATCAAGGATCACAACAAGAAACAAACAAAAGAGGAAAAAAGTATATCTACAACATAGAACACAAAGGCAAACAGAAAAATATAAGATATTAAATGTGAGTCCAAATTTAAACACGCAAAATTAATAATAAAGAAAATCATGATACCTGTACAAACCTATAGGAAAAAAAATGAAATTCTGCACTTTTGAAATCTTGATTTCTGATAGCGCATCGATGTTCAGAAATGCGTGTTTTTAAAGGTCCGCAAATGTTATTAAATATACATGATATATTTTTAAAGATATATAAATCACATTGGCAGTTTTGCACGAAATAGTGCCTCTTATCTTAAAAATCTTTCCACTATTAGGATGTTTGAACATTTGAGTTTTATAAGTAAAATTACATTGTTGACAGTTACCACATCTGTAATTGCCAAAAGGCACTTTATTTAAAAATTATGAAGGGGGGGTTAAATCCACTCATACTTTTTTCTGCTTTTTACACAAACCAAATTCTGTCATAAAATAGACTTCACCAAAAGATGTATCATTAAAGCACATTGGGAGCTGAGTTGCATGGTGTCTAAAACTCTATAAACTCTACAGACACTGTATAATCATTTAGTTCCCAATGGCAATATTGGTTTAATCATAAAATTCTGATGTTTTATTCAAGTGGTTATCACTCTTGATTAGCCAGGGAGCATAATCAGTTTTGTTTTCCTGCAGGAAAAATGAATAAAGAACCAATGAAACGTGCAATCAACTGTCCAGAAAATCTTTAAAGCACTTCATACTGCAAGATTACTTTTGACTTTACGTCATTACTTGTGAGAGTATGAAATGATTATGGCTCATTTACTGCTTATGCACAAGTTTCTTTTGCTAACTTCCACTGAATTGGCCACTTCCAGTTTACCCTTAAGAAGAGCAAAAAGGGAAACTGTTTGACACTTTATGAAAACATACATATTTCATGAGAACCTCTAAAAAGAAGCTGGCAAGCCACAAAAGGACTTTCCTCAATAGAGGTAATGCATACACCAGATGGCCTTTTTTCTAGCAAAATTGTCTGTAATTGTTTCAATTCTATCTCAGATTGCTTTGTTTCATTCTCATTTTTTGCATCCTGCTAGATCCACATCTGTGTGATACTAACAGGTGTGATGTAAAATAGACAGAGACATAATAAGGGAGGATTGGAACCCGGCCTGCAAAGCATGTCATTGAGCAAATCAAAAAAGAAAATGGCACCATTTTCTGTCCACTTGAGGAAGATGTAATTTTTCAGTTGAGGCCTCTGTCTCTTGAGCAGTGCCTATGTCGTCAAATTCTCAGACACTTGTAAAAGTTCTATTTTTCCAGTACTTTAACAATTTTGATACACTGTTTATGAGTTCATTTGGTTCATGGTTCATTTGGCTCCTTAAAAAGAAAGTAGTTTCAATTTAATGCCATACACATATATATAATTTATATTTATATATAGTATATATTTGTTGTAAGTAATAATAATATAAGATTATTATAATAGATGTTTAGGTATTCAAGTCGCATGTATAAATTGAAACACTACACTGTAAAAAAAATGATTTTTTTAAGTTAAATAAAAATATATTATGATTTACAAGAAAATATTATTTCAAGCCTTTCTACTTCAAAATTGTTACTTGCTGTTTCTTTGTAATTATTTGTGAAATTTACTAGAAATTTCTGAGTGAAAATTGTTTCAAAGTAAACATTTTTTTATTGTATAAGAAAGAGCACTGAGTGAAGATCAATAACTATCTATAATGAATAGCTGATGAGATACAGGCCAAAAATATTGGGTTTCTTTAAAAATCTGTAGTCTAGCGATTATCCTCTAATTTCCACTGAGGAAAACGGCATCACATTATGCTGTAAAATTACACTGCGAAAGACCGGTATGCTTTCCAGCATCTTGAGCTTACAGAGTTTATGAGAATAGAAGAAAAGTCAAAGTTTTCTTTAAAGTCAACTGGTCCACCATGGCATGGTCCCAACGGCGCCCACGGATAACCAGCAGAAGATTAGCTTAGCATCTGAGCACTGTCTCTGGTACACCATCTATTAACACAAGCTGGTTGAAACTGAGATGTCTCATTTTTTTACGTTTTATCATGGCTGTGCAGGCCAGCCAGAACCATTTCATTCAGGCAAGTTCTTGCAGACAATCTCAAGCTTCCACAAATCTTTGCTGTCACAGTCCCAAGATGTCCCAAAAAAATCAGGATATTTCCAATCTTGGCTTGATGGGCCGCACAGAATTAAAAAAGGCAATTACAGAAAGAAGAAATCTTGTGTTTTCTATACAAATACGTACCATTGGGAAGCAGATTATGGGAAATCCGAATTGCTTGTGAATTTGCTGGTCCCTGAATGATAGAACTTGTTATTACTGAATGTAAACACTGCCAAGCTGATGATATTGTGGTAAAACACATCCCACATAAAACAACTCTGGACGTGTTCAATTACCCAAAGCACATTAATAACCTCATGAACAGCAGTCAAGATTTTTGGTTCTAATCTTCTTTGGACAATAACGCAAGAAGATCGGTCTAAACGACTTTGAGTAAAGCCAAAGTGAGACCGTTAATGAGCATTAGCCACTTTCAAGAGTTCGACTGACGATGCAGAGACGTCTAATCACAGTAAATAAGATAAGCTCAGACATATCATAGACAACAGACATGCTGGACCGCAACCAAACTGCAGTCTTACACGGGCGCTGACGCGGAAATGACTGTTATCAACTATATGTCCAAATAAAAATGACCGCAAAGCAGCTCTCTCAAACTCGAGTAAACTATCTGAAGGACTGGAAAAATAAGTTATGTTATTAGCGTAGCTAATTTGATTCCTGTCACCCCTGAAGTGTTAATGTATCACATTATTGAACTGTATTATTTAATAACATTTGCGGTTTAACAATGGCCAACCGAATAACGCTGAGTTGGTTCATGTTCATTTAGCCCCCGCCCCACCCCCCCACCCCCTCATTTTCTCTTCTTATGCTTCAGATACTACGCTAAATACTTTACTCAGAGCACGAACTCCATATTTTCATTATTCATAAGCACTGTCTCACCAATGCAGGTTACAGTAACCATCTGCTGTGGCAGATTAAAGCTACGAAACCTGTCATTATCTAGCCTCCAGCACCGACACGTTCATTTCTATGCGTTTCAGAGTGTGGACGCGTCAGAGATATTCCTGCTCGCCCCCCACCCCGACATATCAACCTGGAAGACCATTAAAGCCTAACCATGTGAATACCACCTATTCACGGCAAACTCATTGTTCACAGCAAGGTAAGTGGGGAACCTTTAGACTGTAATCACTGCTGGAGCTGATTTCCAAACGCAAAAGACGGAGAAATTGGAAAAACTAATGTTGAGGTACTCAGCTCCCGTGGCTTGTAAGATAGGGTGTGCAGAGGAGCAAGTCTAATTCTCGCGCCCTCTTTTTGACGCCAAATTAGAGAACCGTGCCAAGTAAAACATGGCAAGTCACTGACGTGTCGGGATGTATACGTGCAATCACAACATACAGTACACCCTACCTACTCGCTGTTAAAGGTGTGATGCCTGCTCGAGTCAATGAAACCCACAGGCTTGAAGCAAATCAAACCAGGTCAGAAGTTTCAATGCAAATATAGATAAGGCATTTACTGTATGAACTAATGCTGCTTTTAATTATAACAACATAATTTTCTAAGCATGATCATAATCTTTAATGAGAAAAGAATATCCAAAACTAAAAGAAAAAAAGGTTATTCTTAGTAAAAGGTGCCATTTGTGTGTTATGTGTGTCCTCATGACTTGCTTCTGATATAATAAACGGGATACTGAACTTAGATAAATAATTTGATAGATTTAGTGTGTAATGCAAATGAATAAAGTAGTCTGTGAAGTAATTTGACTAATACTAAGTTTTTTTAGTTTAGTTTTTTTTTAATTTCAGCAACATTCATCATCGTTACATTTTAATGGGATATATATTATATTAAAAAATATTATTCTTGGCTCAATTTTAGTAGCACTATTTTATAGCCCTGTTCTGTATAGGTTAACACAAAACATGATTTAAACAAAAAAAATCTTTGAAAGCAATAATATTGATCATTATAAATGTCATGAAACCTTTCCAATTATAAGTCTTGGTTACACTATATTTTAAGGTGTCCTTGTTACAGTGTAATTATGTTTATGTACTGAGTAATATTAATTAACAAAATGTACTTGTTAGGAATAGGGTTTGGTTTGGTTTAGGGTTAGTTGCATATATTTACACATAATTTAGTGTTATTACTGCAGTAAGTACATGTAATAAGTAACAAGAACACTGTATAATAAACGTTACCTAAGTAATTTATTACAAGGCACACCAAAACTGTTATTCATATTATTTGTATATAAATTCCAAACTTACTGTAACAGTGTAAAATAACTCAGCGTTTTAAGATTATTAACAAAATATTTATTGGTACTTTGCATGATGTTACCCATATGTAGGGTTAAGGATAAAAGTGTAAGAACAAAAATACCACAGTTTCCTGAAAATAACCAACAAGCAACCTTCATTTTCAGCAGAATATCAGATTCCAATGAATCATGCACAGTGATACCAGACAAAATACTTTGGGCCAAATAAATACAAAATACATTTCATTTAGTCTTTATACTGTAAAAAAAAAAAAGGGGAAAAAATAGGAAATGTCCTAATATAGAGTGAACCTGTTGGCAGTCAAGATTAACTCATTTAATCAGTCATTTGTAATAAGTTCTTTTCAGGACGGGTGCACAAACATTTGCATTGTCTGAATAACACTGGTCTGTTTCACGGCCGTAAGCAGCTAATACGACCAACCTGTCTGCTTGTGCAAAGCCTGAGGCAAACATTGATGATAAATAACATGCTGTGCTTCATGGCCTTGACCTACATCAATTAATTGCTAACGTTATTCAAAACTGTCAAATTAGATTAGCACTATCATGACTTCAGCAGCCCTGAATCATATATCATATCACTCCTTGAGGAAGAGGGATTTCTAAACTTACTCCAATATCTTTTAACTGTGCTGATGTTGGTGTACTTTTTTTTTTTTTTAACACAAGCAAAATTGTTTTGTGGTGTTTCTCAGGTGATAAATTATGTTAATCCTTGAGGGGCACTGGGGCGGAAATGAATAAAGTGCGAGTGAAGGCAAGATTAGCATATTCCCTAAATCCATTTACAGAGTGCCAGTGTTTTGGAGCAGGGCTTCCATTTCATCAGCTATTATTCTATCATTGATGCTTCATTTCACCAACCCCCACCTGCCATGGACCTATGAGGCCCCCCTCTTTTCCAACTGCCTTGCCAAACCGCATTTTAAGCCTTGCGCTTAAATTTGACCAATATTTGAGTTGGATTAGCACGAAACCTGAGCTGGGCCATTAGGCCATCACATCAATGTTCATAAATGGAATGACAATCAATGGGAAAACATATTAACTCATATCACACTAAAACATTATTCTATATATATTTTTGAACACTGAACAATCAAATGGATCACTTTCCTTAATAGCTTAATAAAGTCACCTGAAACACACTGCATTATATTGGGAT
Source organism: Megalobrama amblycephala (assembly GCF_018812025.1). Classification (NCBI taxonomy): domain Eukaryota; kingdom Metazoa; phylum Chordata; class Actinopteri; order Cypriniformes; family Xenocyprididae; genus Megalobrama; species Megalobrama amblycephala. The sequence goes on from NC_063045.1 coordinate 29,826,954, forward strand.
GGAATGTGAAGAATGGATTTAAACATTGTAAAATGTGTTAAACAGAGCTCATTTACACAGTTATTGTCAAAGTTTTGTCTTTTGATCAAAATATCCTTTGAATTCTGCGAATGTTTTGTCATGTCATATAATTATTTATTTTAGTCAGTTTTATTCTGACAAAAATGGCTTCTAATTACAGCTAATGAGAAAATATAAAATTATTCAATATAATTTCATTTTTTATATTAAATTAAACATATCAACATTTAACAAAAATATGGAAACTGTTCTTGGGAAAATTTGAGCTCCTAAAATTAAAATTAAAATTAAAATCGGCATAATCTGCATAATTACATCGCATTTTATTGTTGACAAAACAATATTCCCATAATATTGTAATTTCTTGTTATTGTAATTTCACAATAATTTCTTGTTAAATAGAAAGTAGACTCTTATTGGTAGTTAACAGCATAATCATTATCGTAATAGTAATTTCATTGTTAAATGGAAAGTGAACACTTATTGGTAGCTAAAAGCATTATCGTTTTCATTATCCTTGACAAAATCAAACTTTCCATCAGTAATTTCATTGTTAAAAGCACAATATGTAAGATTTTTGGATTAAAATATCCAAAAACCACTAGAACAGAGTTATATATTTTGTTGACTTGTGTACTTAAATTATCCCAGATGTTTCCAAGATTGTTTAAATCCAGAGAAATAAGCAATTTTAACAGGACTCGGACCATGTCCGTGCGTCGCTTACACTATCAATGACATTATACCTGCGTTACCCTTGATTTGCAGTTTTATTTTGTAGAAACCATGGAAACACCAAAGACACTTTAATATATTATATGTTTTATTAGACAAGGGAACAACTGTTTGGATACATTTATAGACAGAAAACTAATCATTGTTATTATAGCTCAACACTTTTAGTCTTATTGTTTGATTGTTTGATTGTTTCTTGATTTTCCGCGAGTACCATGTTTTTATCATACCTCAAAGACAACACTATCAAGTGGCTAACATAGCAAAATCAGATGCAGCTTTATTTTTAGTAACAGCAATACAGCATTATCTCCGTTATACAATATGTTTTAAAATTAATTGCATGCCGTTTAACAAGCCATCCAGCATTTATTAATATATTCTAATATCGATCTAGCTTACAACAAGTGTCTCATAGTATCCAGCACAGCGAGCAAACGCACAGAGTAATGCTATAACATCATTTTCAACACACTCAAATGTATCTAATATGATAAACAGAGCTGCGTTACCTCACATACGCTTGACCGGAAGAAGAGGAAGCAGCAACTATGGCATAATAAAAGTTCTGATGCTCTGGAGCCATGCGTCTCATTAGCAGTCACTCCAGCGGCCTCGTTCCACTCCCACAGCACTCGGCCCTGCTCTGTTTCATACTATAGTAACATTAATAATCTCATCCATGAACATGATTTCTGCCCGAGTCCCATCCCAATTATTTTCCACTGGCTGTGAGTTAAAGACGACATCTCCAATGATTCCATTTGTTTTGAATAGGTGAGCTCTAGAGGCGAAAAATTACATATTGTGCCTTTAAATGGAAAGTAGACACTTATAGGTAGTTAAAAGCATAATCGTTTTCATTATCCTTGACAAAATCAAACATTTTGGTCAGTAATTTCATTGGTCAATGGAGAGTAGACAATTTTTTTCTAATGGCATAATCATTATCGTTGATGAAATCAAACATTTCTGTCAGTAATTTCATTTTTAAATGGAAAGTAGACTCTTATTGGTAGCCAAAAACATAACTATTTTTGTTATCCTTGATAAAATCAAACATTTCCGTCAGTAATTTCATTGTTAAATGGAAAGTACACTCTTACTGGTAGCTAATAGCATAATCGTTTTGTCATCCTTGACAAAATCAAACATTTCCATAAGTAATTTAATTCATTGTTAAATAAATTCTGTGAAAATATTTAGTAAACAAACACACTAGAAGCAGGGAATATGTAGAACGTTATTAAATGTCAGCGTAAATCTGTGGAGTTCTGTGGGAGCAGATTTCGCACGGGCCCGATGATGACCGAAACGCTCCAACAAGCCAAACCAAGAACGAAAAGTGCCATGGCGAGGCTTAAAAGCGGAATATTCTTATTTAGAGCAAGAGGCGTTGTGCGATTCCTCAGTCAAAACTAATCAGCTGCGTCCCCGTGCCGCTCCCCACTCGCGGCAGCCCACAGCCAGCGAAAACATATTTCCATTTTAACGCCTTGAGATGATCAAAGCATCAGCTTAATATAATCAGCTCAAACCCCATTTACCACAAGCCCCACCGCTGCGTCTGGGGAGCGCTTCTCTTCCCCGGCCTATCTATTCGGAAACAGGTGCTATAATAGTAAATTAATTAGACGGAGGCGATGCACCTTGTTCTTTGTGGGCGCCAGCCCCTTGTGGGTCACAGCCTCCAGGAAAATGCCATCTGGGCTGGAATTCCCCTTAGGGACAGGAAGGGAGAAGGGGGGCTGTCCCCGGCCTGCAGTTGACCGTGGCATTTTTTACATAACAATTAACCCTATTAGCCTCTTGCTCGCCGTGTAGCCTCTTTACTTTTCTATGTCTCTACAGAGGTACACGCACTTCGATGCAACGCTTTCTGCAAATGTTCAAGCTGCATCTAAATGCCAGACATGTGGAGGCGATCGGGAGGAGGTGAGTGGCCTTTAACGTAATGTCTGACATCTCGCACCGCAAGTCTCGACTCTCCGATTCGGATGGTTTATTCTCAGGATGGGATCAGTCACGCTGGAGAAACAATTGTCCAGGCAGTGAAGATAATACAGTACATGAGCAGAAGTGATGCAAGATTGGGAAGCACTTAGCGTTGCTAAACACACACATGTGCGCTTGTTCTTCTCGACGGCAGCGGGATTGCTCTAGTGCAGTGCTCACTTTTTGACTTTTTAATTGCTTTGAAGAATGCTAAGTCTTTTAAGGTAGCTAAGTCTCAAACAGCGAGGTGAGAGCTTAAAAGCCTCAGTCTGTCTGATGCTAGCAAAGCTAATAGCACGTAGCAGGCGAAAATGTGCAGAGGAATTTGACTCCACGGCCTGAAATCTGAGCGTCAGTTTGTTTTCAAGCCTCCTTTCTCCATGAAATACAGATTACTGGAAGCGGCTTGTGGCTAATGAGAGAAAAAAAGCCTGAAAATGTATGCCTACAGGATTTTTTCTTTCAGGGAAACTTGATGTAATTAGCAAGCCACCAAAGAAATAGATGCAGAAGTGGCAGTGTTGTGAAGAAGTGAACAATGAGGCATGCAAAAAAGAAGCTCAAGATTGTGTATTGTCATGATACCATCGTGCCATTGAAGGGTTCAGCCATGTGTTGTGTCTTTCTGGGAGTTCCTGTGTTTGCAACACAGATTAAGTGATTAATCAGCGGATTGGATCAGTGAGAAGAGGACTATAGGATTGCGGTCCTCTGAGGTCCCAGGATCAGGCTCTGTGCAAACATCGGGATTTGACGGTAGTTGAGCGTTAAACCCAGAGCAGATGGTGGAGGATGTTGAGTTAAGACAGCGACTGATCTGGGGAAACAGATACTCTCTCGTTAGGTTGAAAGTACCTCTGGGACGGCAGTCAAGTGTTGGACTAACCTCCTGTGCCAAAAACAAACGGAGGCAAACGGTCGATCAAGCCCCTTTCTGCTCCAGAGGGGAGAGGAGAGGCTCAGCCCCCATGATGTACCCAATAATGGGGGCATGGCTGAGGGAGAAAATTACCCCTCTCAGAGAGAGAGAGGGGCAGTTCGAGCCAAACGGGGGTGGGTCTGTAAATGCGGAGGAAGGTACTAACCTTATCTCCGGTCGGTTTATGAAAATGAACAGATCACACACACACACACACATGGCATGAGGCATTATATAGAGCTGGTTAGAAGAACCATTTCTTAACATTTTATGTTTAAAAGCTGAACTGACATACTAAATTCAGTGGAAAAATTGATGTATAAATGGTTTATTAACCATTTGCCAAATTTGACCAAAATACACTGTAAAACAATTGCTCTGCGCTCATGTTATTGCTAAACTGGATATCATCCTAAAGTGTTATTCTCTACATATGTGTGAGCATTGATAAATCGAATCGATGATTTGACTAAATGGCTTAATAAAGTTGCCTGTGATGATCAAGAAAATGTTTATATTTATATTGTGGTAAAATATGCTAAATGAATTTAAACAGGGTAATATGTGTTAAACAGTCATAGTCTTTAGTCATAGTCTTTGTTTTTTGACGGAAATGTTTTGTCATGTCAGTTCATTCATCTGAGTCAGTTTTAGTTGGCATATAATTTTTCATTGATAAAAATATTTTAGTTGACGAAAGGTGAAAATTATATCAAATATTCAAACTTGTTATATATTAATTTAAATGTATTGACATTTAACAAATAAATGGTTTATGAACACTCATTTTCACCAAATTTTACCAAAATCTACCATAAAAACAATCATTCTAGCCCATTAATATAATATAATATAATATAATATGATATAATATAATATAATATAATATAATATAATATAATATAATATAATATAATATAATATAATATAATATAATAAGTATTGAATGCGTATTAGACGACAAACAACAGAAAGTAGAATGTGTGTATTTAGTGAATGCAATCTGTGATAAGGGTTTGAAGAGATATTGTGCACGTGCATGTGTGTATGTGTGTGTGTGTGTGTGTGTGTGTGTGTTGTGGCCTCTGTGAGGTCACACTTCTCATAGACTCAGAGTGTTGAACACCTCGTGCAATGTTGATGCCCTTCACCTGTATGGTAAGAATGCAGCTTCTATATCACATCTTTATACACATACAGCGGATAGAGGCACTGTATTATGGTAGAGTTATTGATTTTATAACAGATTAGAGAATAATGTTGTAATTGTAACATTATTAAGATTGTAATAATTATTTCAATCATTTTATTCTTATTTAATTTATTACAAATGTTTTGATAAATAATGACTTATTCTATTTTACATTCAAATTTAAAAATTGAAATATTTTCTCATAATTATCTTATTTGATTTATTATAAATGTTATTGATGTTATTATAAATTATATAAATGTGTTCTATTATACATTCATATTTAAAAAAACAATTTTTTAAAAACATTTAGTTGATATTCTAATGTCAATTTTATTATTCAGAAGTAAGATTTTGATTTGAGGAAAAATAAAATGACATACATGCTGATATCAGCATATGTGGCTCAGAATGAATATGCTCTCGAATCATTAGACATGAGTTAGACTCATTTTCTTCGGGGCTGATAATTTCAGGTTGCTTTTCTCTGACATACTCGGCATTGTGTATGATCATAAAGAGCTAATAATCTGGTTAAGAGGATTTGGGGCTGAAGTGTCTCACTCAATCTTGATTTGAGTTTCCACATATTTCTTTAATAATCAAAGAGTGGATCTTGATAGAGGTGCACGGATACTTTTGGGAGGGTGTGGGTCTATCTATAATCAATTTTTTTTCCCTCAAAATGCACATTAATTTGCAAAAATGATAGCCTTCCATCAATATGTCCTTAAAAAGCATGCTGCCGGTATTCTTTTTTCTCTTTAATTCAATCAAATCATTGTCGTAACTGGCCTCTTTCAGAGAGATAATGCGGTTAGGCTTTTGTGTTCCAATACCACGAACGGCTGATTCTTTTCAAAGTGCAAAAACTTGAGAGGTTGAATGATTTCTCCTATTATTCCTTAAAACATTTAAAGATTACAGAGGAAAGTTAGCCATTTCAAAAGCAGCACTATAATGAAACCCAGACCGTGAGTTGTAATATTCTTACAATATTACTGTTTTTACCCTCCGAGCAGCACTGTAACTCTATTAAAAGCTTACTGTACATGAGTTACAGATATCATGGCAGTATTAAAAATTTCCAGTACAGAGAAAATGCATAAAAAAAGATTAGCACTTGCATGTCAGCAAACAAACATTAAAAACAAAACAAAAAAACAACAACAACATTTTAGGATGAAATTTAAGTATATCAACATTTAACAAATAAATAGTTCAATTAACAAAAATATACCAAAATTTACCAAAAATCTACCTTTTTATTTTTTTTTTTTTTACCGAAATCTACTGGCAGTCTGGCCCATTGTCTTTACAGTGTATGATGTAATTCTCTGATATATCAATAATGTTAAAGAAAGCAATGTGTTATTATATAACAAATATACAAACATAGCATTTAAAATGTAAATCATGTATTTATGACAATTTAATATGATAATTCAGTTTATCAAAAAAAAAAATAGAGCAACATTCTTTATAAATATTCCTAATTCATTATGTAATTTCACATTCTAAGGCATTTTAATTAATAAAGACCAAGTCATATTTTGATTTTAAATGCAATATGCGATATGAAGATAATCTGTATCAAACATATGCAATCATTTGAATTCATTCAAACTGAATACCAGATTAAAGAATGTATAACAGATTGTTTGTTTTCTACATAAATATAATATAATATAATATAATATAATATAATATAATATAATATAATATAATATAATATAATATAATATAATATAATATAATATAATATAATATAATATAATATAATATAATATAGGCAGCTGATTCTTTTCAAGGTGCAAAAACTTGTATTCTGACAATATTACTGTTTTTACCATCTGAGCAGCAGCGTAACTCTTAAGTAAACTATTAAAAGCTTACTGTACACATGGAGTTACAGATATCATGGCAATATGAAAAATTCCCAGTACAGAGACAACACATCCAAAATAAGAAGAAAAATTCTTGCATGTCAACAAACAAACAAAACACATAAAAAAAAAAAACACAGATAACTGCCTATCCTCAAAATATTTCATTTTCAACGTCTTTGAAATGTCACTCCGCCAAGGGAAGTGAAGACAAGTATACGTTGCTGTTAAAATGTCATTCTGTCAAAGGCAAAATGTGTGTATATTTCAGAAAAAAACACACACACAGCAGCAGGGAGCGAGTGCTCGCTATCGTGAAACAGAGTGCAGGGCTAAAAGGGGCCGATTCCAAGCCCAGATAACAGATGGAAATTGCCACTGGAGAAAATTAGGGTTGTTCAGCAGCTCGCCGATAAGCACCTATTTGCTTTTGGTCATAGTGGCTTCTCACACTTTATAAACCATCATTTAATTACACTGACGAGGGCTGATTGTCAGCGGTGCCGTAAGGTAGAGGGGCCCGGGTGCGAGAGCAAGAGAGAGCACTCGCAGGGGCCGAGAGCACAAAGAGGTAAATTATACGTGTCCTTGGCATTTCAATCACCATCCCTAATGCATTAGAGTTCAATTACATTAGACACTTTGGCAAACGAGAGAAAAGAGAAAAAATTAAAGACAAAAGTAGTTTTAGAGCGACGGGGAGAAAAGAAAACATTTGTGAAGGGCATTTTTATTCAAGCTGGATGCATTGCTTCATTCAAAAATAAAATATTTATCAAGATGATCAATTTGATTATGTGTATAATAGTATTATCCAGTTATTATTATTATTTTATTTTTAATGAATTAATTCTGTAAACGATACACTAATAATTAAAAAATATTGTCTGTATTAATAAAAGCAAAAATGCAGTATTTAATGAATTAATAATTATATCAAATAGTGAGATTACACAGAAATAAAATGGTGTAGAAACAATTGGTAGTAAATTAAATTGAATTAACTGTTAAATTTAGATGCATAAAGTATAAAAACTGAATGTAACACTACAATAAGGTTCCATTTGTATACAGCATTAGTTAACATGAACTAACAATGCCATACAGTTACACTTTATCTTACTTACAGTGTAATTATACAGTAAGTACTGAGTAATATTCATTAACTACAAGTTATTAATAAAATATGTAATAAGGACACTGTAAAATAAAGCATTTATTAATCTTAGCTATTGTTCATTTCAACATTTACTAATACATTATTAAAATCAAAAATTGAATCTGTTAATATTATTTAATGGACCTGAGCTGACACAAACTAATAATAGTTGTATTTTTATTAACTAACATTAACAATGATTAATAAATACTGTAACAAATGTATTGCTCTTTGTTAGTTAATGCTAAATAATGAGACCCATTACCTATTTTCTTGTAAAATCTACTTCAAAATTCTTTATTTTATTTAAAACTTTATATATATATTAGCATTAGAATTTTTAAGCACTAACTACCTTTTTTTCTTCATTAATTGCTCTTACTACACTTCAGGTTTATCTCCTCTAAGGATTATCAAATGATCAATTTCAGCAGAGGTCTTCTAATGAAGCGCTTACACTGAGGGAATTATGTTTGATATAATTACTGCATTGATGTAGGTAAGACGTATATCATACTTTAGTGATGTGCCTGTGCTACGCTGCTGGATCTCTATATGTTGAGTTGTACTGCAGGCTAGTGTTTTGTTGCCATCTATTGGAGTAAAAGCTCATCTTATCTACAAGAGATGAACAAGTCACTGCTGTCATGAGAAGAATCGCTGATGTGATGCGAGGGAAACAAAAGCTATTTATAATTGTATAATTGTAAAATACTACATTAATGAGCAAATTCAGTTTTTAGTCAAATACTATTTAAGTAGTAAAAATGCATGATAAAACATTTAACAGTTATTATATATGAAAGTATCATACAATATGCTACTGTACTGTGAACTGACAAAAATCTAAATATAAAAATACATCATCAGAGCATAATTAAAGGAATAGTTCACCAAAAAATTCCAAACCTGTATAAATTTCTTTGTACTGCTGAACACAAAGGAAGATATTTTAAGAAAGTTTGTAACAAAGGCTGCTTTGTGCCACCACTGACTTCAATAGTAGGAAAAAAAATACTATGGAAGTCAATGGTGGCCCAGAACTGTTCAGTTTCCCACATTCTTCAAACACTTTTTTGAACAACTTGAGGGTGAGTAAATGATGACTGAATTTTCATTTTTGGGTGAACTATCCCTTTAATGTGAATAAGGTTTACATTTGGTAACACTTTCCAAAAAAATGAAAAATATTTCTACAGCATTGATTAATCTTAGTTAATGTTAATTTCAACATTGACTAATACATTATTATTATTAGTCTTTCTTAATATTATTTAATGGACCTGAGCTAACATGAACTAACACTGAACAGTTGTATTTTTATAAAAAGATTATTATATACTGTAACACATGTATTTCTCATTGTTGAATGTTAGTTTATGTATTAACTAAAGTTAACTAATGACACCTTATTGTAAAGTTTTACCCATACATATAGTTTCAACCAACTGTGTTATTTAAAAGTAAAATAAATAAAAATAACTATAATTATTTTATAATGTTATTTAAAATAAATAAAAACGTACCCCAAAAATGTTACTTATATTATATATTCAAGTAAAATTAACTAATATAGTTTATGTGTACACTAGAATATGGCAAACGACAGCTTTCTTATTCTAGTCTATACTGTAGGGGGCACTGCCTCCATACTAATATACATCATGGTTAATTACTCAGTTTCATTAATTAGACTAAAGCAGACAAGAGCAGTCAAACACAAAATACAGCCCTGACAGTCACGTGTTTCTGTCTGTATTGCTTATTCTACCATTTGACAGAATATCACAATCAATAAAAAAAGTGAAATCACAAGAATTATAAGTGAAAAACAAAAAAAACAAAAAAATGAAGAGAAGAGAAGAGTCAGTTTCATTACAAAAAAAATCACATACAACAGACATAAAAAAAAAGATTAATAAATGTAGTAAATGTATAACTATACTGTATCCCACTCAGTGCAGTGGGCTCAATGACCTCCCCTTTTTAGTATGATAAACAAACAGTAAGTAATATCATATATATGATGTGCAACATTTTGTTCTTTACTAATTATTTAACTGTAGTACAAAAATGTAAGATATATTAAGGAAAGATACTATAAGGTAAAACTATTGCACTGGTCTTTTTTTGAGATTATGGTCTATTTTGCTTCCATAACATCCCTTCTTTCAGGCTAGTGGAAATAAAACATTCAAAATACACATTTAAGTGTTTATTTTTATTACACTTTATGTGATTATGTCTGTAGATTTCAAGTTTAATACACATCTTTAATAGCTGTTCTCTCAAAATTAGTTTTTTTTTCATCAGCAACACCTAGCTTACATCCATCAAACGTTACGGTTTTATTCCTATCTTTTTACAGTTTTTATTCCTTTACAGTTTTATATGTTCTGAAGATTTTTATGGAGGGGTGTGTTCATACTGTACATCATTGACCTGATTTATATAACCTTTTATTCCTAAAAATATATATATTTTTTTCTAGCTGTTAACAGTATTTTCTGATTTATGAAGATATTTATATAACATGTTATTCCTAAAAAATATGGTGAAATGCATTTTTCCTGGCTGTTGACAGTATTTTCTGATTTATGAAATAAAAGCAAATTAGCACATATTTAATTAGATAATGTGTGTGTGTGTGTGTGTGTGTGTGTGTGTGTGTGTGTGTGTATATGCGTACGAGGCTTAATACTGTTTAAAATGTTTATCATCACAAATTGCACTCTTTTTCACACACTTTAAGTAAAAGCTATACTATTTAGGTAGTAGTAAGTTAGAATCCCATTCCACTCACAGTCAGAGAGAGAGAGAAAGATCACAAGCTGACACTTCCTCTCCCCTGGAGTCGGGGCCACGGCCGAAATAGCCAATGGGTTCATTTGGAAATTGACTGGCACGTGATTGGTGCAGTCCATTTAAAGGCGCGGCAGGCCGCTCGGATCGATCCCTCTCCCTGCTGCCTTTCATTTCAATCACATGCTGATAGAGGCTTGACATTAATTGGTGAAAGATGTGCAATTATATATGTGGTTGGGGAGGGTAGCATTTGGTGAAGAGTGCTTGCAGCGGGGAAAATGGCTTTGAAAGAGGCCAGACAGATAGACACCAAATTACCCATGAAGAGAAACAAGAGTGTGCTTTGAGTGGACTCTATATTGATGGCTACTATAGTATAGGTGTATTATAAGTATATTATTACACTCACAGGCAGTGTGCAATAGATGAGAGAAACACATGAAAAACATGACCAGTTTACATTTCACTCCAACTCAAAATAAAATTAGACAGCAAGAAAAATGGACAGCAAGACAGCATATTAGAATGATTTCTGAAGGACCATTTGACACTGAAGACTGGAGTAATGATGCTGAAAATTCAGCTTTCCATCACAGGAATAAATTACATTCTACAATATATTCAAATAGAAAACAGTTATTTTAAATTGTAATAATATTTAACAATATTACTGGGGGGTTTTTGTGTGTGTGTGTGTGTGTGTGTGTGTGTGTGTGTGTGTGTGTGTGTGTGTGTGTGTGTGTGTGTGTGTGTGTGTGAGTACGACATTTTGCATTATAGTACTAAGAAAATGAATGCAAATTATCATAGGCCTATATGCACAAAAATATAATTTATTATTCTTTTATATTTAGGTGAGAGGTGACAGTGATAGGTTACATGACGGTAAGTGTAACAGTCTCTGATCCAAAACGTGCATTAAATCTATGAATATTCCGAGTCTAATATAAAATGTTTTATTACTGAGCTGCTAATCCAGCAGTCAGATCTGTGGATGACTGTGCCACTCTTTAAAACCTGGGCAACTATGACAAATGTTATTGGTATTGATGATTTACATGTAAATGAAATATAAATTCAAGTTTAAATGATTTTATTATGTGAAAAGGAAGAGAGTCAGACACTAAAGTATCACAGCCAAGTAGGAAATCTATATTTGTCTGCTGAATGTTGTGCTTGGCCAATCAGAATAAAGTATTCCAAGAGCTGCTTTTAAAGGTACCCTAATCTGATTGGACAAGCAGCATGTTTCATTATGAATGACTTCAGCTGCGCTCAACACAGAGATCAATCTCTTATCAGTATGTGCATCACAATTAATCAAATAATCAAAAATCAAAATTTCATAACATGCAAGCATAAAAGTGAGCAATAAAATGCTCCTACAGTAAAATATTGCATTGGCAATTTATTTTGCAGTGTACATGCCCAAGAAGCTCCTGAGTAACATAAGGTGGGTTAGTATCTAGTTATTACACAGTAATAATTAGTAATAATTACTATAGTAAGCATGTAGTATGAACATGCAGAATATTCTATATCATGACCAAGGGCAAGTATGGAATTTTACACATACAGTACAATAGAAAAACTATACATTTTCTAATTATTTTTTTATTATTATTATTATTATTTTAATGTGATAATAGTACATATTTTTTACTCAACACCCTCATATACATGCATACACTTGAAAAATACTTACAATTTTATTTTATTTAATATATTTATTGTAATGATATATGTATTGTACCTTTTTTTGTCTTCTTTTTTCACATTAACAGGAAAATTACTTATTTGTTAATTATGTATTTGTTTTTTCAATAAAATTGTAAGTTTATATGTGTATATCACATTATAATAGAAATTGCATTGCCATATCAATTTGTCCTCCTGTTTTATTTGCTGTTATTTGGTTTTCTGCATAACACATTAGTGTGATAGCATTACAATACTAAATGATTGTATCTTTAAAATGTCAGTTTAAAACTTTGTTAATGTTTAAAATGTAAAGATTATATAGCTCATAGTTCTAAAAAGGAAAGGTTGAGAATAAATTGCATTTCACTGAAAACTGCTCTACAATATTGCAACATTTCCCTGCAAATGTTCCGGCTAGTCGATGTTTATTGCATGTCATTTTCTATTCTAACTGTCACATCTATGACAGACAATTACCACATCTGTGATCAGCCAACCTATAATCAACATTATTATTTAACAACTGCCACAATAAATGCACTTCTGTTTATCAGATATTTTGCCTTTTGACACGTTTTCACATCTGCTCTCTGCATGGTTCCTTTTAATGGTTGCAAAGTGCAATCCTTAAAAAATGCTACAAGGAAAATGGAAGGAATGAAAATGTTTCGTGTGTGTCATTACTGCATATTACTTACTCATTTTAGGCAAAATGGCAGCCATCATGGTGTATATTAATCATGCAAAGACAGGCAGCATCTAACCTTTGATATTTAATTGATGTTTTATATAATAACAACATTCAGCACTCACAAATGCATCTTTGGATCACCAAATGTTGTTTTTCGAAACTGTAAAACAGCACTGTTACAGCTAAAGCTATAGGTGCATGACGACATCACTCATGAAAATGGTGCAATGTGATATTGAAGGGGGAGGAGTCACAGAAATCACAGATGTTACACTTCAGCCATAATAGCAGGGTAAGAGCTAGTCAGAAGATGCATCGTTTTACCCTCTTAAGACAAGAAACTGAACAATAATACAAGAACGATGATGAATTCAACAACATTAACGATAACGACTAAGGAATATTTCTTTGTTTATTTATTTCATGTAGCAGTTTAACAAAGAAATTAATACTTTTATTTAGCAAGGATGTCAAATTGATCAAAAGTGACAGTAAAGACATATATAATGTAACAAAAGATTTCTATTTCAAATAAATTTTGTTCTTTTGATCTTTCTATTCATCAAATAATCCTGAAAACAATAATTATCATGGTTTCCACAACTGTTTTTAACATTGATAATAATCAGAAATGTTTCTTGGGTAACACTTTACAATAAGGTTTATTAGGTTAACAGTAGTTAATGAATTAACTATCATGAACTAACCATGAGCGATACATTTATTACTGTATTTACTAATCTTAGTTAATAAAATGCAGTTTGTTCATGTTACTTCACAGTGCATTAACTGTTAACAACTCTTGATTATAATAATGTATTAGTAAATGTTGAAATTAACAAAGATTAATAAATGCTGTAGAAGTACAATTCATTATTAGTTCATGTTAACTGATGAACCTTATTGTAAAGTGTTACCTTTCTTGAGCATCAAATCAGCATATTAGAATGATTTCTGAAGGATCATGTGACACCGAAGACTGGAGTAATGATGCTGAAAATTCAGCTTTCCATCCCCAGAATAAATTACATTTTACAATATATTGACATAAAAAAACAGTTTGTTTAAATTGTAATAATATTTCACAATAGTAATGTTGTTACTGTCTATTTGATCAAATAAATGAAGCATCTTCTAAGAGACTTTTTGTTGAATTTAATGGTCAAAAACTTTAAATTCCAATCCAAAATGATTATCTTACAAATTAATGTTTGTGAATGTTTGATGTGAAAAATTCTTTACAAGTCAATTTACTACTTCCATAATCTGGCATATTTTTAACAAGAAAAAAATGTAGGGTGGCTCTTTATTTTATCCATCAACTGAATTATGAATAATGGTCAAAACATTTCAAATAGTTGGCTGGAGGGGAGGGGTTGTAAGATAGGAGAGATGTGTCCTCAGCTATCGCTTCAGAGGCGGGGCAAGTATTTATTTTTTTAACATGCACTGAAGTATCATTCAAAATAAGACATGCAGGAACAACATGCATTAAGAAAGTAAACAGCGTCACTTTCATTTGTGCATTCTGTTCCAGGGAAAACACAGCAGCAATAAAAACTGAACAGCTTTACCAATGTGTGCTATTTGTATCTTAATGCCTACTTTCCGACAAGAGCAGCCTTAAAAGTCCATTTGCAGTCGAGCGGTTGAGACTTTAGCGCATTTTAGGGTCAGCCCAGCATGTCTTATGGTTCTGTTTGCAATTTTAGCAATGTCATGCTGCTTAAAGTTGGCTGAAATCTTATTTCACACGGCGCTAATGAAACATCACAGGCGCAAATTTTTGTGCAAGGCAGATACATTTTAACTGCTAGCATCAGTAAATTTAATATTAAGCTGCCATAGCAAACGTGTATTAGCCTACATATTAGCCTGCTAACTGCTTACTATCACCGTGCCTGTAGTTCCTGTATCAGGTGAAGGTGAATCTGACGTCAGCTGAAAAACCAAGATTGAGGTCCTAATTCTGCAGTTTCTCCTGGACGTCCGGTAATATCAGCGCTAAACCCCTCATTTACATTCGAAGATTACGGAGAGGTGACACTTCAGTGGGGTCTTTGGCCCTATTAATTACAGCTTTCCAGGTGGAAGCGCTACTTCTGGGCTTAAATATAGGGTTAGGGACCTCTTTGCTGGGGTTTGTCTATAAATCGTTTTAATTTCTGGTTTTAAGGCAAGTAGGTGCTCAAGACACCTTGCACAGGGAGCTTTGAGAGAGACAAAGTAGTCTAAGATTAGTCCTACATCAATGTTCCTGTATTTAAGTCTAATCGCACAGGCACCTCTGATTGCGCCTGCAAATCGCCACCGATCATTTTGGCCCATTTGGACTAAACTTGCATTTAATGAACTGAAGGATGCTATAGTAGGGATGAAAACATGCCAGAGTCATGTTTTAAGATGAAATTTAAAAAGAACACAATAAATAATATACAATATTTTGCTCTAAAAAAAATAAAATAAAAAAGACACCAAAGGTAAATAGGGTAAAAACTTTAACTAATAGATATCACCATACTTCCACAATTGATTGATTACATTAAGAATTGCAGACATTATTTTTTTTCAAAACAAGTTAAAATATGCTTAAATATGGAAATGAGGCATTATTTAATTAAATATGCACTACTTTAAATTAATTTCCAGAACATAAATCTAAACATTGGATAAAGCCAGGTTAAAAATGAATGTTTAATTTTGTTGACATATTAGAGGTTGTGGATTCTGGAAATCTCTTTGTATCACACAAATCAGGAAATACAGAAAACTATACATTTTAACTATGTTTAGGAATCAAATGTTAAAATCAGGTGAATAATAAATGAACAAACCCTTCTGTAAAAACCTCTAGAATATAGATAGGAATAAAACTGAAAAGCTTAGTGTATTTAAATGCTGTTGAAGTGGAGGAAAAACTCATTTTGAGAAAACAGCCTTTAAAGATATGCTTTGCAATTGAAGTCTACAAATTGAATAAATAGAATAAACACTTAAAAGTGTATTTTGGATGATTTCTTTCCACTAGTCTGAAACAAAACCTGAATAAGCTCAAAAGCTTAAGCATGAAACAATGTTTTTGCCTTAAGCATATTTTACCCACATTCTCATTACATTAAATGTAAATTCCATTAAAATGTATTACTTTGCACTATACATTATAACACATTTATACTCTAGAACACTGCTACAATGTCAGATTAACCAAAATAACCCTTGCAAGCTATTATAATTTGCATAACTAGCCCAATATTAGACTACCCTACTTCATATGAGCATTAGGAAGCTTCTAGATCAGAATGGAGGGTCAGACGGTTAAACCCAGACATGTTTTGAGCCATTGGGTTCTGTGAAAATAGTCTATGATCATCAGCAGTTGACTGGCCGTGGCTCATTGGGCTGTAATTGGCGGTCAGTACCGCCCATCCACTCACACAACCCCCCTTCCTTTAGCAGCCCATTAAGTCATTGGTATTGACGCCCCTGAGGGGGATGCGTTCATGACACATAATTGAGACAGATTTATCCGATAAACCTCAGCTGGTAGCGTAAAACACCAACGGGTGACACATGATTACACAAATTAAGGAACGCGCCACTAATTTATCAGCTTTTATTAGTGGCAGCTTACTGGCGGAAAATACATGAAACACTTTAATTTTTATCTTTTAACATATTTGAAACATAATTTAAACATTGTCAGTCACCAGAAGCAAAAAAAAAAAAAAAATGACTAGTGACTCTGTAAAAACAAACACATCAGTGTTGATAGTTAATCCATTACAATGGGAGCCAAGGTAACACAGAGTTGCCACATAGACTTCCATTGAAAGTGCGTTTCTACGCACATGTTTGTTTTGTTTATTTAAACCAGAATAAGAAAGTATGTTTTTTAAGCATGAAAATGAGGGGTAAAGGCCAGGATTTATAATCCTTTATCAATACAGATTGCATAATTCCTGCTATAATGCACACATGAATGATCCCAGAATGCATTATGTACAGAATGAGCAGTAAATGATGTACTCCGCCTGACTGACTGCCTCTCCCATGGGCGGCCTGATGCGGGCGCTGCTTATGGTTGGGTGGCGGTAGAGAGTCAACTTATTTAATATTCTATTCAGACTCAGATTGAATTTTGCCCCGGTTTTTGTTCCAGTGCAAATTTTGACATTTCAATATACCGGCTCATTTGAATGTGCCACGGTTTGTCTATTGTTAATGGATTTGTGAGAGTGAAACTACAGCTTTGAAACTTGGCTAATTAGAATAAAAATATGTATAAGTGAAAACTTTTTGCAGATGAAAAGGTAAATCATGCATAAGTTGAATATAGCACAGTGTGCATATGCATTAAGCATTGTTCAGTGCCATTTAAAGAAAATATGTTATAAATATGTAATAAACACAACTCCCAAAGATGATTTGTTCGTTGCAACAAGTAAAACTTCAATTATAGTTCAGGGTTATGTGGGAATTCATTCTCAAAATTAAACAACTAAACCAAACACAACAGTCCTACTTAATAATTGAACAAACATAGTATGATCTCTCAACAACCAGTAAACTTTCTAATATTAATTGTTAAACAATTTTGTTGTGACTATTCTCACCGAAAAAAACATTTGGACTGGTTGGTATGACTGAAATCCCACAATTATGCTAATTTCAGTCAAATGAAATAATTTCACAGATTGTGGTAAAAGCCCTTGAAGTAAGAGGTTACCCGCTCTGCCCTCTACAGCCAAGTGAACGCACACCACACTCCTGTGCCCAGCCATAAATCACTGCTTATCTTAAAAAAAAAAAAAAAAAAACTCATTTACATTTTGGTACAGACAAGTCGCGGACAGACGGAAATCATCAGGAGAAGAAATCCCAAGGGACTCACCTTCAGACAATCTTCCACCATGAAGCGGCAGGGAAAAAAAAGTAGCAACGGCTCCTTCTGTAAGGATTGCGAAGGGAAGTAGGCTCAAGTTCTTTTAGATCCCCACACGTTCAGTAACGGTTTCCAGCTGAATGCAGGCGTCCTCCTTCGCCGACTCACCCTGTGTCCGTACTGCGTCGAAGACTGGATCTGCACTTCCCACAAAACAAACACACGCAGGTTTTTTAGCAGTGTAACCCTGAGTCAGGCCTGCCTTTGAAATGCTCTCTAGCCCACAACACAGACGGCTTTCATTATCTGCGGAGTCGCAGCGAGGCCTAGCTTTAAAAGCTACTGATTTCTTTTTTCCTTTAGCCTCCCACACAAAGGAAGGGCAGTTTGTAAATTACTTGCTCGTTTCAGCCCAACAAAAGGTACTTTCATTGAAACTCCCCCCTCCATTTGATTTTGCTCAAATTTGATTACAAGGATTGAAAAAGGAGAAGAAAAAAGAGGAAATAGAAAAAAAAAAACAGATGGCGTCTGCATTCAGCGCCTTGAATGGCTTTATCTGGGTGCCTTTTTAAACTGTGGCAATCCACAAGCATTTCGGTCGGCTTCAAAAAAGAACTTGACAAAAATGATCGGTTTGCCATTTCTCGTACGGAAAAACGCAAAGAAAAGCCTTTTCTCCCTCTTCCATCCTTTTCTTCTATGCTATCGCCCACCTGGATCAAAATAATGGAGATTAGGTATTTCATTAGAAATTATAGCTGGATATGGAGTAGGCTGTCATATTAATAGCAACCTGCCTGTGGCCCTTCACCATGTGCAATTCACCTAGACAATAGACTGAGGGAGACCATATATTGAACCTCTGATTCAAGTCTGATCAATTTTCCATCATCAAGACGTTTAACAAAGACGTTGCGCGCTGCTGGCCTGCCGAGAGCCCCCTCCTTGCCAAAATAGTTCAAACTAAACTAAACACACATTCTCTGCCACAAAAAAGAAGCATTCTTTTTGCAGAGAAAGGAAAGCGACGCGGGCTATAATTCCATTTCTATGGCCCAATGGGCATTTCAGCATGCACTTGTTTTCAGCTGTAGATAATTACAGGCTGTGCCAGACCAAAAAAAGAAGTGGGAACAAACAGAGCGCTGGGCTGCATTATTCTGCACTTGTGTCGAAGCGCTTTCAGCTTGAGCAGAAGATGGTTGCGTACTCAAACTCAAAGAGTTGGTGGCTACAAGACCGCCAAAACATGTCACCGATAACTGGAACTTTCAAAATGATATTTGGCAGGTGCTTTTATCTGGAGTGACCTACAGAACATTCAAGATATGCATGCTATGTGTAGGGTGTATTCAGGTCGATTGGGAAACTTTTCCCAGTCATCTCAATGGCAAAAGTGCCTTAATGAACCTAATTTCACCCTTTGTGTTTCCCTTGGGAATCAAACCCATGATCATGCCATTACAAGCACCATGCTTGTTAGTTCACCCCAAAATGAAAATTCTGTCATCATTTACTCAACCTCATGTTATTCCAAACCCATAAGACCTTCGTTCATCTTCGTAAAACACAAATGAATATATTTGTAAAGAATTGTGAGAAATTTTTGTAGGTCTAATCATCCAACACATTTATAAAGTATTGTAAAATAAATCCACATGAATCATGCAGAATAATCAAAGTCATCAGAAAAGATACAATTGCTTTACATGATGAACAGATTTAATTTAGGCTTTTATTCACAAATATACATACATCAGCGAACACATAGAGCTGAACCGCACTTGGTTGATGCACAAGAACAAATCTCATTGGTTCATGCAGAAGGCCAAATGTGCTACATAACACGTGAGTATGAACCTCATTGGTTCTCATGCTTGAGCTTCTGTTTACCAAATTTGAATACTGTAAACATTGTTTGCTGATCAATGTTTATATGTAAATAAAAGCCTAAATTAAATCTGTTCGTCATATAAACCATTAAATTCTTATGGATTTATTTTATTTTTCAATTCTATTTTTCAAAAGAGGGACCGAAATCTCTCAGATTTCATTAAAAAATATCTGTGTTTGTGTTCCAAAGATGAACGAATGTCCCTTGAATGGGTGAACTAACCTTTTAAGCTGCAAGAACATGCAAAAGGAAACAGACCATGTTCAAGTAACTTCAAGGGTAGTTTAGATGCAAAACATGTAAAATGTTCAATTTTTATGGAGTTTGTTCATCTTTGTGTCCAACTAATGGTAAATGGGCGAGTTTGGCATTGAAGTTCGTAAGTGCGTCAGACCGTGGATGAGTCTTGATCTGCACCAGATCATTTACAGAATAAGAAACAAGAAGACACCTATTACCATAGTAGCACTTTTTCTTAGAGTGACTCGTCTCCAGAAAATACCTGACATAATCAAATGCCTCCCAGAGCGAATGCTTCAGGGCATTCAAAGATGTCATACCTGGATCTTCCACTCCAAGAGAATCAGGCTGTGACAGAGAGTCCACTGGAGGCAAGCGTAAGGAGAACCCAAGTGCAACTTTAATAATAACAATCCATAACATAGCAAAAACATGAACAAAAACAAAGACTTGACTTGACAATAGACACTGACACTCACCAAAAGTGGGTTACATATAAACAAAGCTAGACAAGATAACAATGAAACATGAGGGCTATTTATACAAAGAGACTAAAGACAAACAAGGAACACCTGTGAACAATCAAGACAAAGAACCAATGACAGGACAGAACTGAAACCACATGACTAAAGCAACCAATGAGAACATGACACATGAGACAGGGGAAGCACATGACATGATCACATGAGGGCAAAGGGAATCATATGACACAAAGCACATGGCAAAACAAGGAAAACAAACAAAGCAAAGAAACAAAGCATAACTATAAAATAAACCATAACATGTGAACATGACACAAAACCAAAACAAGACATTATAGAATCCCCCCCTCTAAGGGCGGCCCCTGATGCCCAACATAAACAACATTACAGTCCAGGAGGGTGGTCTTGGGGGAGGGATGGTGGTCCAGGCCCGTGCAGGGGAATCGGAGGACCTGGGCATGGCAGAAGTAGGCCTGGGCCGTGGGGCATGAGAAGACCTGGGCGTAGCAGAGGCGGGCCTGGGCCGTGGAGCGTGGGAAGACCTGGGCCGTGGAGTGTGGGAGGACCTGGGCCGTGGAGCATGGGAGGACCTGGGCCTTGAAGCGTGGGAGGACCTGGACCATAGGCCGTAGGAAGACCTGGGCCATGGAGCATGGGAGGACCTGAGCCTTGGAGCGTGGGACAACCTGGGCCATGGAGCATGGGAGGACCTGATCCTTGGTGCGTGGAAGGACCTGGGCCATGGAGCATGGGAGGACCTGAGCCTTGGAGCGTGGGACGACCTGGGCCATGGAGCATGGGAGGACCTGATCCTTGGTGCGTGGAAGGACCTGGACCATGGAGCGTGGGAAGACCTGGGCCATGGAGCATGGGAGGACCTGCACCTTGAAGCGAGGGGTCCCGGTGCACTGGAGGACCTGGGCCGTGGTTCAATGGTGTACCAAGCTCCGCAGTCACAGGAGCCTGGTACCTATACGATGGTTCTGGCGTGGCAGCCGTGGCGAGACGAGGCTCTGGCGTGGCCTGGAGAGGCTCTGGCGTGGCATGACGCTGGTGTGACGGCCATCTCAGGGCGAGAGACTGGCATGGCGGCCATCTCAGGGCAAGACACTGGCGCAGCGGGCTTGAGTATGAAGCGGCCGGCGGGCTTGGGTGCGAAGCGGCCGGCGGGCCTGAGTGCGAAGCGGCCGGCTCGAGACGAGACACTGGCGTGGTAGGCATGGCAGTCATGGCGGAAGCAGGCACTGGCGTGGCATAAATAATTCCAGACATGAATGTAGGGGCATGGAGACAGTCTGATGTGGATGGAAGGGATTGTGGGGCTCCTCATCCACAAATCCCACAGTAAACGAGGATCCACTTAATAGGTCAATGTATCTTTCCAGGGAAAAATTATTTTTTCCCCCAGGCAGTTGTGAACGCAGGGGTTCATTGAGTCCATAACGAAAAATGTCCTTGAGTGCCAAATCATTAAACTCCACACGATGGCACACATCACAAAAATCCTGGACATAGTCTTCAACAGAACGTTTACCTTGACTGAGGTTCAGGAGGTAAACTGCTGGGTTCATGGTTGGTCTAGCTTTCTGTAACAGAAGTCCACTGGAGTTGAGCGTAGTGAGAACCCAAGTGCAGCTTTAATAATAATAATCCAGAACAAGAACAAGAACAAGAACAAAGACACGACACGACACGACACGACACGACACGACACGACACGACACGACACGACACGACACGACACGACACGACACGACACCAAAAGCGGGTTACATATAAACAAAGCTAGACAAGATAACAATTAAACATGGGCTATTTATACAAAGAGACTAAAGACAAAAAAGGAACACCTGTGAACAATCAAGACAAAGAACCAATGACAGGACAAGACTGAAACCACATGACTAAAGCAGTGCTTCCCACAGGTTTGAAATATACTTGCGGTGGTAGCCGGGCGAAAGATCCTCCTATTACCCACGGCACAAAAATCGTCTACTACATGTGACAAACAAATAATGTGTGATTTTTAACAATATTTTTATTTATTGAAATTCATTTTAATTACATAGCATATTACATTTAATTACATACTAATATTATGCATTATTATGCATTGTAAATTATGCAAAATTACAGCATTTAAATGGTTCACCTTTTCGTATGTTCTCCTTGCTGTCATATAGTGTCTCTCTCAGTGAATGGGACACAGATTTTACTAGTAAAATTTATAAAATGAATAATATATGTGTCAAATAATCTTCTTAGTCTTTTCTTCCTGTGTGGGAGACTACAATAATTTACTATGAATTAAATGGAAATCAAATTAAATACAATTTATTGTGTAACCAAAATACCAATAATACCCAAAAGAAAAAGAAAAAACTTAGCGTGTGACTTTTAATTATAAACAAGCCCAAAATACACAGGGACTCTTATTTTGAAATGTCTGTACTATTGCAGGCTGATCCTTCAGATTCTTACAATCGTCTAAAACATTTTATATAAAGGCCATGAAGTAGACTTTGTAATAATTCATCAACTTGAGTTCATTAGCAATTGCTTGGCATAAATCTGTGCTTTTCATTGATTGAGAATCACTTTGAAGCAGTCTAAGGCACTGTTGCGTGAGCTTGTGGAACGTGCAACAGCGACGCCTTGTGACTTTGCAACATGCAGCGCCCGTGGGAATGCTAATGGGAGTAAACAGTTCTGACGCACACATAATGAGCAGGTACGAAACGACTAGTTATTCGATCGCGAATGGTTTCATTATCTTGCGGGGATATAAAAGTATACGAGGATAAAAATAATAAAAGCAAAAATGTGTCTCCAAATATACTTGGGCGGCCGCTATTATACATGCTGAGCTATCCATAGGGCCAAACAAATGTGGGGAAGAAAGTGATCCCAAGTGATATGCTTAGCTCCAACATACAATCTAATGGTCATTTACAGCAATTGATTTACTCTCTCAGTGGCATTTGTGGTAGGCTGTTGTGAGACTGTGCCCCAGTACCCAAACTAGAAACTGTGTGTTAGAAAGAACCCCTTGTTTCAAGAACCCCTGTCTGATATTAGGTATTTTGGAGCATCAATCCGAGCAAAAAACTTCACTGAGCAGTTTACTGCAATATCAAGAGCAGTATCTTCACTCACAGCACAAACTTCGTCCTGCATATTCATGAATGAATGGCCGGTAGTAACCCGTCAGGCCCAAGAACTGTATCACCTACCTAGTGTTTACTGGAGTAACAAAATCAACCACTGCCTCCACTTTCTCCTTGCTAGGTAGGATACTGTCTTTGGTGACCCGATATCCCAAGAAGGTAAGTTCCTTCCCACAGAACTGTCACTTTTCCAACCGACCAGCAGACTTAAGCCTAGTCAGGACCTCCTCTAGGTCTATCAGGTGTTGCTCAAAAGTGGGCAAGGTGAATACAATATCATCCAGATAAACTGTGCATGACTTGTAGATAAGGCCTGCCAGCACCATGTTCATGAGCCTCTGAAAAGTGGCTTTGGCATTACACAGGCCGGAACGTCTTTGGTCTTGATGATTCCACCACGGCCACCTGCCAATAGCCCCTGGCTAAGTTGATTGTGGACACAAAATTACCTCTAGCTAGAAAATCAAGGGACTCATCGTATACTTGTAAGTGGGTAGGAGTCTCTTACTGGAAAACCAGTCCTTGACAATCTACGCAAAGTTTCACCCAAAGGCTTTTGAACAATGACAACTGGTGCGGCCCATGGCCCCGATGCTGGTTCAATAATGCCTTCTGCCAACATCATGTTGATTTGCCTCTCAATCAGCTCTTTCTTTGAAGGTGAGGTATGGAACAAGATGGATAGGTCTGGCCTGTCCCGTGTCAATTTTGTGCTTGAACAAGGATGGATAGATACATACATACATACATACATGCATACACACATAGATACATACAGTACATACATACATATATACAGTTTAGCTTCTACCAGAAGTGCAAATAGTAGCATTGTGCAAATAAGCAAATGTGCAATTGAAAAGTATACATCTATAGTAATAAATAAATAGCTGAATAGTAAATATATACAGCAAAGAGAGAAAGTTAAAAATGAGTTTGTATCTTTTGTATCATGTATCTCTTCCCAGACGGGAGCAGTTTGAACAGTTTATGGTTGGGATGAGGAGTCTCTTATAATGTTATGAGCTCTGCACAAACACCTACTGTGCAGATGTTCAATTGCTGGTAATTGAGTGCCAATGATACGTTTGGCAGTATTCACCACCTTTTGCAGGGTTTTCCTTTCACCCACCGTGCAGCTACCATGCCACACTGTGAGGAAATTGGTCAGAATACTCTCAATGATGGAACTACAAAAATTTGTGAGGATCTATGGGGATAGACGGGCTTTCTTGAGACTCCTTAGAAAGTACAGACGTTGATGCGCCTTCCTAACCAGAACTGAAGTGTTCTTATGCCAAGTCAGATTCTCAGATATGTGGACACATTGAAACTTGAAGCCGGAGACACATACTAATTCGGTCCCACTGATGTAGATAGAAGAGTGTTTACTGCATTTTGATTCCCGGAAGTCCACAATCAGCTCTTTGGTTTTCACAGCATTAAGAGTAAGGTTGTCATTTAAAAAAATGTGATTTTTTCTCTTCTGTCAGAGTTTTGTATTCATGCAACAATACTGCCTGTCTCTTTGAAAAATCTGTACAAACTAGACAAAGCAAAACATCATAAATTTCACTTGCATGCCTTTGTACTTGCAAATCTGATTCAGGGTCTTGATGTGCAAGTCAAATCATTACCAAAAAAAAAAATAATTGTGCCAACTGGGGTTAAAATTTTAAACAGAGAATTTCAAGATTGAGATAGGATGCTGCACTTTTTTTTTTTTTTTTTTTTTTTTTGGAACTGTAATGTTTTGTGTGGCATGGAAGTTGTGTACTGACCATGTCATGATGTCTTAGACAAATTTCCCAGGAATGGGACAACAAAGTATATTCTATTGTATTCTATTCTATTCTATTCTAAATCCAGTCGATCTCAAACACGCAATTACAGATCCATCCACGGGATGCCACATGGCCTCCACTGTTAGCATGCTAGTTGCTTTGCCTGGATACCATGCCATAGCACAAACACATCCATCAACAATCCGTAACAGCTGGGAGAGAAGAGAAAAATGAGATCCTTGGTAGATCCAAATGGTTTGGGCATCAATTTGTAACGCAAATTTGAAATGTTCAGTTGCCCAAAGAGAAAACAAAAACAATATGGTGTCAGACGAAAAGATGCACATGAGATGAGTGCTGTCGTATTTCCCCTGGGTTTAATAAAATGACTTAAGGGCTGTCACACTCCTCCCAATTCATTGGGATTAAATGAAAAAAAAGTATACAGGTAAACATTCAACTCAAGTCACAAATAAAAAGAAGAGAACAGTCAGCAGAGCGGTTATCTCTTCTCCTGCTCACCTGCTACATTTCTTACAGACAAACCTTTACGCACATGAGCAGTTTTCATTCTACCACAGACAGACTACCATAAATGCTGTAAGTGGCCGTTACAACATGCATCAATGTCATTGTGATATGTGTGGAATGTTTAGGACTCTGTACTGTACTGTACTGTACTGTATCACAGAAATTTATAGCTAAACTAGCCTAACAATGTAAAAATCGCATGATTTCTGATACGAATGTTCACACTGCGGCCACATTACAAAACATCTGACACCAGATTTAGTACCACATATGGAAGTGGCACAAATCAGAATTCAAAAGATCAGATTCCATGTGGTTTGTACTGTTCACACTGTCATGGGGAAAATAGATATGAATCACGTGTGGGCAAAAAAAAATCAGATTTGGGCCACATTTACCTGCAGTGTGAACGTAGACTATTAGTAGGCCTATTAATAGCTCCTAACTTAATAAAATAAGCTGTATTACTATGAAGACTGATTGCCTCAGAATGTAGATCTGTAGCCTATGCAGGTGCGAGGTACTTTATCTGCATGAAATACACTATATTGCCAAAAGTTTTAGGACGCCTGCCTTTATGTGCACATGAACTTTAATGACATTCCATTCTTAATCCATAGGGTTTAATATGGAGTTGGCCCACCCTTTTCAGCTATAACAGCCTCAACTCTTCTGGAAAGGCTTTCCACAAGGTTTAGGAATATTGTGTTTTGAATTTTTGACCATTCTTCTAGAAGCGCATTTGTGAGGTCAGGCAGTGATGTTAGCGAGAAGACCTGGCTCGCAGTCTCCACTCTATTTCATCCCAAAGGTGTTCTCTCGGGTTGAGGTCAGGACTCTGTGCAGGCCAACCAAGTTCATCCACACCAAACTCGCTCATCCATGTCTTTATGGACCTTGCTTTGTGCACTGGTACGCAGACATGTTGGAACATAAAGGGGCCATCACCAAACTGTTCCCACAAAGTTGGAAGCATGAAATTGTCCAAAATGTCTTGGTATGCTGAAGCATTAAGAGTTACTTTCACTGGAACTAAGGGGCCAAGCCCAACCCCTGAAAAACAACCCCACACCATAATTCCCCCTCCACCAAACTTTACACTTGGCACAATGCAGTCAGGCAAGTACCGTTCTCCTGGCAACCGCCAAACCCAGACTCGTCCATCAGATTGCCAGACAGAGAAGCATGATTCATCACTCCAGAAAACACGTCTCCACTGCTCTAGAGTCCAGTGGCGGCGTGGTTTACACCACTGCATCCGATGCTTTGCATTACACTTGTTGATGTAAGGCTTGATCTATGCACTGTTTTTGAGCTAATCTGAAGGCCACACGAAGTTTGGAGGTCTGTAGCTATTGACTCTGTAGAAAGTTGGTGACTTCTGCGCACTGCGTGCCTCAGCATGCGCTGACCCCGCTGTGATTTTACTTGGCCTACCACTTCGTGGCTGAGTTGCTGTTGTTCCTAATTGCTTCCACTTTATTATGATACCACTAACAGTTGATCGTGGAATATTTAGTAGTGAGGAAATTTCATGAATGGACTTATTGCTGTTATGGGTGCTGGTGTGGTAGAGTTGAGATGTTCACGGATATCCACAATTAAGAGTATTTATTAATAAACGAAAGAGAGTATCACACATCAACACATAAACTAACAATAGGAAAGACCAGGAGTGAAGGGAGTGAGTCCGGTCAGAGGCCGTGGGCGGCCATGGCGGGTCTGGAGCCTTCATAGGCTCTGGCGACACCGAGACCCTGCCCAGGAGTTCCCCACCCATGGGTATATGCCCCCCCCCCATCCCTGGTGGTAGGAAGGGGCCTGTAGGCTGGAACTGGTAGGCGGGCTGGAGCGGGAGCGGACTCGTTGGCAGCCGGAGCGGACTAGTTGGCAGCTGGAGCGGACTCGTGGAAGCCTGGAGCAGGTTCGTGGAAGGTTGGAGCGGGCTCGTGGAAGGCTGGAGCGGGCTCGGCAAAGGCTGGAGCTGGCTCGGCGAAAGCTGGAGCGGGCTCTCGGGGTGGAGCGGTCACTGGAATGGTGGTAAACTTGGCGCCGACCTCACAGATGTCAACATCGGGTCCGCCACCTTGGCTCCCAGGTCAGCGCTGTCGGAGACCCACTTTCTACCCCGGGGAAATGCTGACGGCCAGGAACAGACAGGACCGTTGGAGCGGTATGTGCAGGGCTCTGGGGTGAGGTGAGCTGGCGATGCCTGATTAGCTTCTGATGGGGCTGGACAAGGGAAACGCTGGTTCTCTTTAACTTCGTCTACTTCAAAATTAGAGCCATTTAAAAAGAGAATCAAATTTATAGACTCAACTAGAGGGAAATTACAGGCAGGTTCGCTATAGCGAATAATATCCTTGTCCAGTCCCATAAGAAAAACAGCATTGAGAAAGGCATCAGTCCAACCCACCAAATAGGAGACCTCCAGAGACTCCTCCACATACCTCTCCAACGGCCTGCCCTTCTGCCGCAGACGGCATAGCTGGTCCTTCGCCTGGAGAGTCGTTGGGGGTACAAGGACCAGGAACATACTCATCTATCTTGTGGATATCCAGCAGTTAGGTCTTTCCTTCTGTTACGGGTGCTGGTGTGGTAGAGATGAGACTGTAACGTAGTTTGTAAATACAGGAAGAAGGAGGCGGGAACCGGCGAACATTCAACAAAACTTTAATTAGAAATAAACAAAGAACAAAACGAAAGTAATGCCGGCAGACCCTCGCGGACGTCTGCCGGCCACACAAACATAATAAAACATAAAATAAAGTCGAGGCCTGGTCCTCTCTCGTCCTTCACGGTCGTCGCTCCTCCTTTTATGCCTCCGGAGCTCCTCCGTGAGAGACTCGAGGCCGGCATGCCTCGCAGGTGATGCTCATTATCACTCGCGCCACCGGCCTCGCGCCGTTCCCTCACGGCTCTCGCCCGCCCTGCTCGTCACAGAGACGTTCACGGATATCCACAATTAAGAGTATTTATTAATAAACGAAGGAGAGTATCACACATCAACACATAAATTAACAATAGGAAAGACCAGGAGTGAAGGGAGTGAGTCCATTATAAAGGAAGTGTAGATGATCAGGTGCAGGTAATCCGTGATGATGGGGAGATGACGAGGGAAGTGAGTGCAGGTGTGGAGACAAGAGGATCTTGGGAAATGGAGTCCAGGAAACGAGGGAACTGTGACAATTGCACAGGTGGCAACCTATCACGGTACCACGCTTGAATTCACTAAGCTCCTGAGAGCAACCCATTCTTTCACAAATGTTTGTAGAAGCAGTCTGCATTCCTAGGTGCTTGGTTTTATACACCTGTGGCCAGGAAAGTGATTGGAACACCTGAATTAAATGATTTGGAGGGGTGTCCCAATACTTTTGGCAATATAGTGTATATACACCTCTCCCCTTTTTGCTTATGTTCCAGTGATTACCTCTCTGTGTCCCAATGTTGTCACGTGTGCCGTAGGTTGCCGACCTCTGGCATAGGCAATTTGCAGAGTGAAAATTACCCCATAGCACCAACTAGCATCCAACCAGCACTAATATTGGTATAATCGGTTTGAACATGGATACCATACCAGCGTGAAAATTATGATATTGTGGCAATTCTATTGCATACCAAATGTACATTTTTGCCCCTAGCTGCAACAAGTAATTGCTAAAAAAGTTTGGCAGTTGGTCACAAGATTCACAGTGTTGACCAACATAAAGCTGCTTGGTTTAAAAGTGGCCTCAGTATAGGGGCTTTCACACTGAATAGTTCTAGGAACTTAGTTCTAGGAACTAGCCACTACGATAGTTCCCTGGGAACTAATTTCTCCACCAGTTCCTGGTTGCATTCGCACTGCACTGCGCCGACAGTGGTGTCTTTAAGTGTGACATTTACAAACGCTACAAACTGGTGGATGGAAGACGCCGTGATTGGAGCTGTGTTTGTTGTGTGTTGTGGGTTTTGTGATAACGAAGATGGAATGTAAACACATAATTTACGCGGCTGAAAGAGCAAAAAGTGGGGCTAAGACACAAAATCTCCTATAACAACTTTCAGTATCGAGGCTGAGAAAAGAACACAACCCTGCAGACAACAGGTAAATGCTGTTATCGCTGTTTTCCATGTTCGTGAAGTAAATATGTTTACACGGCTTTTTAAAAATGGGTGTTGGTGTTTGACATGCGTTTGAACAATCAACGTACTAGGGATGCATACCAAGCTAGAGTACTTGTACTTGTACTTGTACTTGTACGTAAAAATACCGCCGATACCAAAGACCGATACATCGCGTGATGTGACGCACAGAGACACAATGTCAGCCTCAGAGGTGTGGAAATACTTCAAAATTAATGATGACAACCCACACATTGCGAACTGCATGCTTTCAATCTCAATTCGGTATCGATTAGTGAAGGTGGGATAGGCGGAATCCAGTTCCCTCAGACAGCGCGCGATCAGTTCTCTTCGCGCCTGAATGGTCACACAAATGCACAGCACACAGTTGTCAAAATGTCCATCATGTGGAGTATCTCACGTAAATACAGTCGGTTATGGTTTAAGTGGACGTAAACATTTGGGTGAAAACAGGCTATGTGTCAGTATCCATGGATTCGGTCTTAAAGGGACTGTAGCCTATATTTGTCATTAATGTTATTAAAACAACAAAAGATGCAATATGTAATAAATAAATAAATGTATACATTGTAAATAAACCTAATGTATCTGAAATATATTTAATTTGTATCTCTGTGGTATTTGTTGTAGTGTTTGTAATTTGTTTGTACATTTCTTTTTATATAACAACAATTATATATATTGGTAATTATGCCCTTTGAAGGTTTTTGGACACTGAAATTTTTGTTCTTTAAGTTTGTGACAAGCACATAAAAAATATAACTTTTTTCATTAGAGTAATAATAAAGAAGCTGTCCTAAATTCATTCTCACTGGGATGTGCTTGGAAAACTGCAACATCACCAAAAAAAAAAAAGAGAGAGAGAGAGAGAGAGAAATGAATAAATGTATAGGCATCGGTATCGGTACCATTTTTTAAGGACCGAGTACGAGTACCGATCCTTTTTTTCCGGTACTCGTACTCGGTCCTTAAAAAATGGTATCGGTGCATCCCTACAACGTACACTCACATCACTGATAGTTCCTATAGTGCTGGTTTAGACCCTACTCTGAAGTAGGAGCTAATTTAGTTCTTCCAAAAGGAGTTCCTAGAACTTAAATCGTTCCTAGTTTGAGACCACGGCAAAATCCGAGTACTTCAGCCAATAGTTAACTATGAAAAGGTTCCTCCGGTCAGAAAGCCCCTTATGAGCATTACACTCCTGACAATGGTCCTTTTTTAGTCCACGAAATTTAGCAGAAATTTCAGTAATGTGAAAATAATATGGGCTTTTAGGGAGTAACTAAGCTGCAGTGTTACTAACTAAACTACATTTTTCTTTTCTTTTTTTTCCAGAATTTTGACTTTTGACATAGCTCAGTTGTTTTCAAGACGATGTAGCTTTTTGACTTACAAAACAGCTTTTTCCAACTAGCAGTGGTGTAGCAAGTCCAAACGCTACATCAATGGTTTTAATGTTTTGCACATGTAGCTTTACAGCCGAGAGAACCAATAATATTCAAACAAGACCTGTTCACTGAATTGGTTAGCAAATCGATAATGCCTCTTTAAGTAGCTCCAATGGAGCTAGAGACTTTTTGTTAGCAGCTAGTAGCATATAGCTAACTGCTTTTTTTAAACAACAGTTTGACTAAATCAAATTCTGAGCAGTGTGTAACTTGACAAATTGTGAGTGGCCTACTCACATAACTTGATTCATTCTCTCCTAAAATAGCATCAGTGTAGCTAGCTACTTTTTGTTAGCTGCTTGTATTGTAGCTACTACTTTTTTCTAAATTGCAGCTTGACAAATTAAACAAATCTTGAATAGCTTGTAACTTGGAAAGCTCCAGTTACAAGGTATCTTCCTCAACAGTAACAATATGAGGATTATGAGGGAAGGAAGGATGGAGGGAGGGATGGTGACCGCTCAGTGAGCGAAACATCCACATGACACTTCCTGTTCGAGATGGCTGAATGAACGACTGATTCAATAGGCCACCTGTAAGACGTTCACTTACAGATGGTCGCGGTAGCAAATGCTGTGCAGAGCAGATGCGGAAAATTTAATTCCTGTAATTACAGACTTTTGCCTTCATCCCCATTTGCATGAGCTTTTGATAAGCTGAATATAAAAAGGTCAAATGTTGTTGGCAGAAATTCCGATTTGGATTCATTTCAAATCATACAAGCCACAAGCGTGTCATTTTGAGGGGCAGCTGTTCTGATGTCATCGATACGTGTTGTAGCATGAATGTAGGACTGCTTTAAGGGCACTTGATGGAGCATCTGATGCATAGGAATGCTGTTTGAGGGTGTGGAGTGGGTAATTTTGAAAACTGTCAATTTAGATATAGCTCAACTATTTCAGCAGAGGGCAACAATGTCAGTTTCAAAGCAATGGACCAATCAGATTAATCTGGGGGCAGGAAAAGCATATTTGTATGTGGAAAAGCATGTGAATGTTTACATGAGCAATGGTAGTATGTGTTATGTTGTTTTTGAACACAAGAACTCTGTTATGAACGCCCCCATTAAGGTGCGGACCGACTTACCATTGTTCGGCGAATTGTTTGCGGACGAAAGTCAATAACAATTCATGACATAGTGAATTTTGCATGAAGATGCAATATTTATGAACTGTGCTTCATTCATACTCTACACTATATTGACAATAGATAATAGGCCTTTCTGCCTACAAAACTTTGGAAACTTTTGCTAATGAAATCTCACCTTTAAACTGACGTGAAGTGCAGGATGCTACGCAAAAGTATTATACAAAAAAGATCGATAAATGTCCCACTAACTTAACATATTATCATTGTGTGAACTGCAGGGGTTTTGAGGGTTGAATGTACCCAAAAGAAGTCAATTTTAATTCTCCACAAAACTAGTTGCATTCTAAATTAAACAGTTTTAATTCAACAGTGTTGATTCTGTTACATCATCAGTATTGAGTGGTACATCAAAACAAATGTAGTTTCATACTTTCATTTATGTAACACAAGTAGGCTACATCACAATTTTGTTTAAAAATTCATTTTTAAGACTAATGTGCTGATTTTTGGCTAGCTGCCCTTAAAAGATCAAGAAAAATATCTAAAACAAAATCAATTTAATGGGTTAGTAAGGTTGTTCTTTGTAAAACTGCTAAACAATTTGTATTGTAAAAACATACACTGAAATTAGTGTGTAAACATTGAAATGTGCAAACATTTTTATTTGACAACTCTAATTTCTATTAAAAATATGTCTTAAATACAAGGAAGGAGATGGATATGAAAATGTGAAATTAACAGACTGAAAACTTTATCTTATTAGATATAAACGTGGACAAACATTTCCTTTGGGCACATTTGCAGTTGAAAAAAGGTACTAAACCGCAATATATCACAATATATTTCATTGTGATACCCAGCATATCGCAAAATGTTTAAAATCACGATATCATATTGTGGCTTAAGAATTGTCATAATCATATTGTGGGGCTTCTGGTCTTCGCTCAAGCTCACTGACCACATACCAAAAATCTTTCAGTTTTAGGGAGTTTTTTCACAATTATGATATGTGAATTCATTTGATAAATGTCTTTGCTGCTGACACACTGGCTGTCTTAAATTTGATATGAAATTTGTTTAATGCAAAGGCATATATCTTATTTATCAGATATAAATGTTCATTATTTAACAGTTCTAAAAATTATAGAAATATATTAATATAATATAATGTATAAATATATTAATGTTGACACTACACTTCGAAATCTCAGTCATTTTTGTCTCTTAAGACTAAAAGCTGCACTACTAATATCAAATTAATCTAGGTGACAGGGTGACCTTAAATATATATATATATATATATATATATATATATATATATATATATATATATATATATATATATATATATTTTTTTTTTTTTTTTTTTTTTTTTTTCTGCCAGCTTCCAATAAAAGCACTTAATCGTAGGTTTTGATAAAGGGATTACTGAAGCACATTACGCTGCTGCAGACAAATCTGCCAATTTGATTCAAATATTTCTTGTTTCCTTTTTGCACACGTGGCAGTCTTATTTCTGTAAGTAAAATCCAGCATAATGTGAGACTGATGTGTGTGACCTGGAGTACAGCCATTATCTGTTTAAAGAGAGACTCTCCAAATCCATAATACCCCCAAATGCAGACTGTGATGTGTGTTTTAATAGTCAATTCTAATTTTAAAAGTGATGGCCTACACCTCAGACCTTTAGATGAAGCTTTTCCCAAATTTGCAGTCAGTTTTTGTGTGTTTTTATAAGTACATCAGCTATTTATGTAGATATAAAGACTTATTACAACTTTATAACACAACCAATGTGTTTAAATATATCATAGGTCAACTGTAGTTTCATACTTGTAGATAATCATAATCATATGTTATAGTCATAATATTTATAGGTTTGTGACCTAGTCAAATCTAGCTTTCGGCAAAAAAAAAATAAAAAAAAGGGTGAAGATATCACATAATGTAAAATAAATCATTGAATAATAGGGCATCAGTACATTTTATTATTTAATAAAAAGTATGTAATAATAATTAGAAATAATAATAATAATAATAAATATTTAATATTAATGAATTTATTCAATTTAAAAACATGAAGAGTTGAGCAATAACATAAACCTTCAGGTCAAAGTTTAGTCTCTTGGATTCCTTACAAAGCTGAAATCTTATTGCATAATAATGTTGATAAATAAATATGCACCCAAAAACTAACCATTTGAGTCTTATAATACAAAATCAGATATGCTTAAATCTACACCTCACTTTACTCCAAAATTCTCAGTTCAGCAAATAACTGTGATTTTAGGGTTAACTGAAGAGCAAAATAACCCCCAAACTTCCTCAAGTCAACATGAATATAAACAGCAAGCTCTTAAAATGCATTTGAAGAAAACCTCCCCACACACAGCAAGAGACTTGAGCAAATGGCAAATAAACATCTCACGTCCCTGAAGTCACATTGTCAAACCCAATTATCAAAGTGCGCATCACAAACAAGCCCAGAACTTTTCATTTCGACTCCATTCAAGAGCCTCCCGGCAGGAATAGCCTTTGATATTAAAGCAAATAATTATCCAAACAAACAACAACAACAACAAAAAAAAATCCCCAAATACCTTGAGATGCCCAAAGGAAGCCTGCGGCCGGAGAGATGGGGCGATACATTTCTTCCTCACATTCTCAGCAGCTTCCTCTCTCTGCGGCAGAAAGCGAATGCTTTGAGACTCTGTGGCATATTTAATTAGAAGCAAGCTGTTTGCACTATCAGTGTAAGGATCTACCTCGCCAATCTCTCCTGAGTCAATCTTCCCCATCTCTGATTTTCTTTTATATTTATGCTGGAATATTTAATTGTAGACAAAAGGTTACTCGGGCTGCATTCACTGCACACAGGCAGAATAATCTGCTTTAAAAGGCTTGACATTTCAGGCTTTTGAAAAAGGCTGAAAAAATTATATCCCTGCTTTTGTTAATCAATGAAGTAGAACTCTCCTGAACAAAAGAATTAAATTGCTTGGTTGGTTTAATAAAACCAACAGAAATCGCTGCTTCCTCTGGGCTTTTTGTGTGGAGATGCAGCACATGCACCCGCCACTGTAATTCCATATGATTTGGGGGCAAAACTCTCATTTTTTGCACGCCATTGGCTTTTGCAATCCTATTGAAGCTTCAGTCGGTGTGCCAGGAGCTTGCAGGGGAGCGTTTGTCATTAGACGTGACTTTCGCTGACTGCGGCCCCGTCCACTACAATTTACAATTTCTATACTGTCCTTTGCTTGTGAAAAAATGCTGTAATTATGCAAATGAGGGGGGCAATAATTAGGACCTTCAACCGTTCATTGTGTTTCTGCAGTGAAATCCATCCCAATGGGAAGAGCCCTGCGTTTTGCCTTGTGTTTCCCGTGAGTCTGAAGCGAGCCTGGTGGTAATGATGTCTTATTTTTGGAAGTCCATTTCTGCCATAAGAAAAAAAAAATCTTGGTTACTTAAAAAGTCAAAATTGTGATTATTAAATAAAAAG
Organism: Megalobrama amblycephala; assembly: GCF_018812025.1. Taxonomy (NCBI): domain Eukaryota; kingdom Metazoa; phylum Chordata; class Actinopteri; order Cypriniformes; family Xenocyprididae; genus Megalobrama; species Megalobrama amblycephala. The sequence continues at coordinate 29,863,208 of NC_063045.1, forward strand.
TCTAAATTATGACATACTAAGTCATAAATGTGAGATCAAAAAAAATAAAATTGTAAGTCATAATTATGACAAAAGGTTGAAAATATGAGATACTAATTCATAAATGCGGGTAGCTCTCTTCCACTCTCATTACCTACAACTGAGGTGCCCTTGAGCAAGGCACCTAACCCCCAATCACCCACGGGTGCCTCAGCAAAAATGGCTGCCCACTGCTCCGGGTGTGTGTTTATGGTGTGTGCACTTGGATGGGTGAAATGCAGAGCACAAATTATGAGTATGGGACACCATACTTGGTTACATGTCATGTCACTTTCTCTTTCACTTTAATGTGAGATAAAAAGTCCAAATTGGGAGTAATAATTATGAGATAAAAAGTCAAAATTATAACATACTAAATCATAATTGTGATAAAAAAAAAATCAAACTTATGACATACTAAGCCATGACTGTGAGATAAAAAGTCAAAATTGTGACTTTTTGAGATAAAATGACAAAATGATATATATTTTATAAAATTATAGTTTTATACAAACAGACTGTTTCCATTTTCAAATGGACAAATTCATAAATAATCTCAGCTTGTCATTTATGAGATAAAAAGTCAAAATGACAGTCATAAGTATGACCAAAAAGTAAAAAATATGAGTCATATTTGTGATAGTCAAAATTTTAAGCCATAATTATGAGATAAAAAGTCAAAATTATGACATACTAAGTCATAACTGTGAGATAAAATTCATCCAAAATTTTAAGCCATAATTATGAGATAAAAAGTCAAAATTGTGACATATTAAGTCATAATTGTGATAAAAAGTCAAATTTATGACATACTAAGCCATGACTGTGAGATAAAAAGTCAAAATTGTGAGATACTAAGTAAAAATTATAAAAAGATGAATTTATGAGACACTAAGTCATAATTATGAGATAAACATCAAAATCCTGAGTCATAATGATGACAAGGTCAAAACTATAAATACTTTTTACTGATGTATACGGATGTATTAATACTTTTTTTTTATTATTATTATTTTTGAAATAAAGAAATGACAATGTAAATGTATGTGTGTGTGTGTGTGTGTGTGTGTGTGTGTGTGTGTGTGTGTGTGTGTGTGTGTCTGTTAGTAAAAAAAAAAGAGCTTTGCCAATAAGTTTGGCTGTTGAATCAGTGTAAATAAACACTGCCATAACTATTTGCATTAAGGTTATATAGTAAAGGGATTGGGATTTTTGCATATTGCATATTTGAGATGTTTTGTGCCTTAATGTTGATTTTGGGTGAAATATGACCAGTGAAATATAGGACTCATTCATAAAGTAGTCCTTTGTAAAGTAGTAACGTTACTCCTGATGATATCAGTAACTTTCGTCTGTTTGAAGGCTTTCGCTAGGTCATATATAATAGAAAGTCTGTATTTATATTATAATACATTATATTTAGTCTATATATGATATATTTTATACAAACAGACTCTGTTTCCGTTTTCAAATGGGCAAATTAGTAAATAATCTCAGCTTGTCATTAATAAATACCATTAGGCCGTAGTTGTTACCTTCACATTTCTGCACTTTACGAAACCAAGGAGCTCACTTGCCTTTGCAACTGACGTTTTACGACGTAAATTCGGCTGTTGCGACGTGCTGGCTCGTTTTGCGGCAGGTCGCTGTCTGAAGTTCAGAAGTCACCATAACAACAACACATGAGCCTGACATTTAGCAGCCACTTATGATTAAAGTTATGACTATAGACGCTCACAACACAGGATCTTAGCAGAGAAAATGGTAAGTATTTTCGTATTCGCTTTAACAGTCTGATGTAATTCTGGAGCGTTTATTATGTAATTTAATAGAAAATGAAAGGCAGGAGCAGCGCATTGCTAACTGATAGTGACATTCGTTGCACTTACAGAGCGTCTGTCTGAGCAGATCATTCATGTTTATAGTTATCTGGCGTAGAATTACATTCTAGACCTGTATTTTTGTACCTGTATATATCTGTGTAACATAGTATATGTGTATTTAATGTGTTATATGTAAAACATGAAACTTTTGCAGCTTGGATAACCGTAGCTGGTGTAATATTGTCTGATACTGTAAATTGGTGAGATATGATTATGATGCATGTAATCAATGTAGTGGATGATATTTAATCTGTAATATAAGGGATGTTTTATGATTGACGTGCCTGATGTCTGGTTGCATTGAATAATGCAAATTGCCTCTCAATTAATGCAAATTGCACAATCAAGGGTTATTGTTTTGTGTATTTTAGGCCAGTACCATGGTGGCCGTGGGCCTTACCCTGGCAGCAGCTGGGTTTGCAGGTAGGATTCCAGCAAAGTATGATGAATTTGCAAAAAAACATTATACAGTTCCATCTGTTCATTAATTAAGCCTGATTGTTTTCTGTTGGCCCATTTTTACAGGTCGCTATGCAATGCAAGCCATGAAACATATGGAGCCTCAAGTGAAACAAGCTCTGGAAGCATCCAAATCTGCAAGTTATATTTCTCACATTATGTCTCTATAAACTCAAACTAATAACTTTTTTTTATATATATATAACAAACAAATTATATATGTGTGACAGGCTTTTGGTAGCGGATATTACAGAGGTGGTTTTGAACCAAAGATGACCAGGAGAGAAGCTTCCCTTATTCTTGGTGTCAGGTAGTCTATGTTAGTCTATGTCTATGTAGTCTGTGTTTTCATAAACCGTATGATATTCATCAACAAGAAATGTATCATTATATACTAAAATTGCTTCTATTAAGTTTAGATATAGCCTGTATTTACACAAAATAATACAAATATTTAATCATTAAGAACATGGTTTTTATAGTTAACTAAAGCCATTAAAAATTGCTACTTGAAATAAAATAAACGTTAATTAAATAAAATATAAAAACATAACATTTTTAATTGTATGTACTAAAACATAACTTGATGTACTAAACAAACTAAAATAAAAATTAATAAAAACTATATAGACATATTTGATAAACAAAAATGACAAAAATGCACAAAATTACTAAAACTTTAAAAATGAAAACAGAAAATATAAATACTAACATAACACAGATGAAGACATTATAATTACAGTTATATCAGAGTGCTATTTGTCACCTTAAATGGTTAAATTGCATTAACAAATGAAATATCTAAAAAGGTTTTTAATTCCAATCATTTTCTTTCAATAGTATGCTTTCTGATAACTGTTTTCCACCGTTAATATGTACTTGGTCTCAAATGTCCACCGTTAAGTAAAATTTCAATAGAAAACAGTTAAAACTTCAAGACAAGCCGCTGACCCTAAAATATATTTTTTTTAAAAACTGAACATTTTCAGTTTTTACTTGACAGCATTTTTTACTTTACATTTCCACCATGTTACGATCCACCCTGTTACACATCAGTGTAGAATATATAATACAGTGTAGTTGTTTTAAGTCATTAATTTGTAGTCAGAGAATATGTAAAACATGACCGTTTAAATTTTGAGCATTTCTTCAAACTTGTTATGCCACAATTAATCCTTTATTTCTAAAATCTGCTTGGAGCACAATTGTTCCATTCCACTGCACTGCTTTTCCATTGATTTTTTTTATGTAAACATGCACTTTACAGACATGTACACACAAGGCCCATTCATATTAAGATAACTATATTAAGATAACTATTAACTATAACAATATACACTGTGTCAGAATTATTAGGAAAGTTGATTTTCTGATCAATCTTAAAAACTATTATTAATTTTGTATTAAATCATTTATAAGTGATATATAATTGTTCATGAAGGGTGGAAACGCCTTATATTCAGGTGTGCATAATTATTAGGCAGGTTTTCTTTTACAAATAAAATGAGCCAAAAAAGAGATTTAACTCAGACCGAAAAGTCAAAAATTATGAAATGCCCATGAGAGGGATGCAATACTAATGCAATACTAGAAATTGCAAATTAATGGACAGCAAAACGCTCATTGGGTCAGCAGGGTCAGACAAAAACAAGGTGGAGAAGAAAAGACACATGTTAACTGCTAAATAATTAAGAATTATGGTGAAGAATGAAGTGTGAAACCATCACCCTTTAGTCCCCCTCACCCTTTAGAGACCCTTTAGTCTCTAGCTTCACCATTTTCCAGAACTGCAACATACCTGGAGTCTTCAGAAGTGTGAGGTGTCAGGATCTCAGAGATTTGGGTAAAGAATCCTAAAAAATGACCCCCACTTAACAAGAATCACAAGTTGAAGTGTTGTAAAATACATGAATACTGTTTTTTTATAGGCTTTATAGACAGACAGATTGAGAGTGACTCTTGAAGGACCAGTACCACATCCTCTTCGTCCACTGTTTGAAGAACTCATCTTCCAGAATCTGGCAGTAAAGTGTGGGAGTTCATTTTTAGTCCATCTCCTATCCTGAAAAGTGAAAATATCTTGCAGATATGGAATATAAATTATCTTCCAAAACTTACTGCCAGATTCTGGAAGATGAATTGTTCTAACAGTGGTACAAGAGGATGTGGTGCGGGTCCTTCAAGAGTCCTTAATCTTTCTATAAAGCCTATAAAAAAACAGTATTCGTGTATTTTACTACACTTCAGCTTGTGATTCTTATTAAGTGGGGTCATTTTTTAGGATTCTTTACCTAACCTAAGTCTCTGAGATCCTGACACCTCACACTTCTGAAGACTCCAGGTATGTTGCAGTTCTTGAAAATGGAGACTAAAGGGTTCCTGATGGTTTCACACTTAATTCTTCACCTTAATTCTTAATTCTTTTGCAGTTAACATGTGTCTTTTCTTCTCCACCTTGTTTTTGTCTGACCCTGCTGACCAATGAGAGTTTTGCTGTCCGTTGGTCATGCTTTAAATTTGCAATTTTTAGTATTGCATTAGTATTGCATCCTTCTCATGGGCATTTAATAACTTGTACTGTAAAGTCAAAAATTAAAATCCAAAATTGGCTCATTTTGCCTGTAAAAGAAAACCTGCCTAATAATTAAGCACACCTGAATGTAAAGCGTTTTTCATTCCAAGCCTTCATGAACAATTATATATCACTTAAAAATGATTAAATACAAAATTATTAGTAGTTATTAAGATCGATGTGGTTTGGAATTGGTAAAATGTGTTATAGCTTTGTTGTGGATGTTGTTATAGAATTATAAGTTATCATAACTTTATAGTTATAACTAAGACCCATTCACACCAAGAACGATAAAGATAACTATAATAAAGTTAATTATATTAGCGTCCACATCAACACACAATGCCGTTGTTTTATCATAAGCGTGCTAGTTTTGTCATCTGCCTCTTTAAATGCTTGCACTCTTTTAAGTGGGGCTGTTAATGTTTTTATAATTCATCAGCTAAAAAAAAAAAAAAACATTCGGAAAGTAATTCCAACAATATTTTTCTGTCATTATCATTATAGTTGTGGTGTGGACTCATAGAATTAGAATGATTACTAAAACTAGTTCTACTTCTCGTCCTTTGTGTTAGCTGGCCTTTAATCTGCTTTCTGAGCCATAAACTTATGTTAATAAATGTAAGTCAAATGATTTTAAAACAACATTAGATTGAAAGGTCTGCACAAAGTTTGACCCATGTGCATTTCTTAAGGTTTTCATTCTCTTTCCATTAGTCCTACCGCTAACAAAAACAAGATCAGAGAGGCACACAGAAAACTGATGATTTTAAACCATCCTGACCGAGGTGAGACTTTCTTCAAGGCTTCATATTTTGTTTTAGCTTAATCATAAAATACAAAAGGTGCAAAACTCTGCAGTATTTAAATTCCTCTGAGCTGTCAGTGTCATTTCTTCGGCAGGTGGATCCCCATATCTGGCAACAAAAATCAACGAGGCTAAAGATTTACTTGATGGACAAAATAAGAAATAGATCAATCATTGAATGTTTGAACAAGCCCTGTCTGATGCACTTGAATTCTTACTTGATCATTAAACACCATGCTGTCATCTCAATCAGATCTCCTTTTGTATGAAAATTAATATTTATCATTTGAATTCAGTTCCAATGTTGGCCATTATCATGTGTATGATGTATGAAGCACAGTTCACACCAAGGAACTTTCTGCTGAACACAGTGAATCCATGTAATTAGCTGGAACCTGATGTGAAATCATATTTAATCTAAATTCAATGTGGGCCACTTTCATCAGTGTGAACAGTCAAGTCAAAAAGTCAATTCCCCGTCTTTTCTGAAGTTTCAACGAGAAAATCAACATCTAATTACAGTTTTTTTTTCAATTGCTAACAAGCGTTTACCAAGACTTAAAAGTACTTTTTCTAAACTCTTAACACAGCAACACACATATATCACACAGTTAGCAAAATAGCTAATTTTCTGCCCAAAACCATATTTTGTTAAATAAACAAACTCTACATTTCAAAATGCTAAAAACCTTTTTCAAAATCGAGTCGTTCTGTCAAACACTAGCACTAGTTTTCTGTCCAACATGAACATACAGTCAATCAAAGCGCAATTACTGTCAAAATACTAACAGTTGATGACATTATGAAAACTGCATTACTTGTCATGTTTCAGTTTTACCAACAGAAAATATGAAATCCATAGCTTTTAAAATTCAGTTTCCTTTTACTGCAGTGAAAGTAGAATGCTCACATGTAAGTTTTGGTTGAGGGTTGAGTGTGTGCATTCTTGGCAACATAGCAACTATCTAAAAGTGAATGAGTCATTACATTATAGAATGTACAGTAGAAAAAAAAAAAGAGAATAGAAAAGAGAAACAGAATTGCTCAGGGCAGCTACTGGTCAAATGAATCCCCTCTGCAGAACTTAAGTTGGCCCCTCTGTTGAAATCTCTTTCTGGAGGTGGGTGTGTGTGGTGTTGATGGTGCCCTCATAGAGGGTGGGATGGTGTCCCCTTGTTAGTTGGTGCCCTACGCAGACCACACATTCTGCATATATGGAATAGTGGTAGTGGAATCGTTGTAGTGAAAGCTTTACACAAAGCTTTTACTGAAATGAAAACATGAAATTGCTGCCATTGATCAACAACAAATCCAACATACATGGCCTTTGGTTTCTATGGAAGCTTTTTTTTCCACCACAGAATGAAAAAGCATAAAAGGTAATTGTAACTTTTTATCTCACAATTCTATTTTTTTATTTTTTATTTTGCAATTGTGAGTTACATCTCATAATTCTGACTTTTTTTCTTAGAATTGTGACATATAAACTATAGGAATTGAGAGAAAAAATTTAGAATTGTGAGATAAAAAGACACAATTAACTTTATTTTCTATTCATGGCAGAAATAAGCTTTCATAGGTTCTACATGTGTAAGGGGGAAAACCATAGAGATGCACAATCCAGCACACATTCTTCCTCCTCTCCCATACCTCTTCTTCTCCCTTGTCCTGATCCAACTTCTCCTCTCCTCCTTCATCTATTCTTCTCTCTTACCCAGATACTATTTTCTCTCTGCTCCTCTGTGTTGTTCCTTATACACATTGAACAAATCCGTTTATTACTGTATTCACGGAGACAAGACAGCCGTCGCTATTTTCATTATTAAACACTTGCAGTCTGTATAATGCATAAACACAACTTCATTCTTTATAAATCTCTCCAACAGAGTAGCATTAGCCGTTAGCCACGGAGCACTATCAAACTCATTCAGAATCAAATGTAAACAATATAACAGTATACAATACTCACATAATCCGACGCATGCATGCCGAACACTTTGTAAAGATCCATTTTGAGGGTTATATTAGCTGTGTAAACTTTGTTAAGGCAGTGTTCAAGGCAAGCGCAAGCTCTGTGGGCGGAGAGCACGGGATTTAAAGGGGCCGCAGCATAAAATCGGCGTGTTTATAATGATGCCCCAAAATAGGCAGTTAAAAAAATTAATTAAAAAAAATCTATGGGGTATTTTGAGCTGAAACTTTTTAAGTGACACCTTTAAGTGATGTGCTAATTAAAAATGCTTATCAATTGTTTCAGTATGTTTTATATATTTTTTTATATTTTTATTATATATATTTTTTTTCCAGTACTGCTGTTGTTGCAAAAGTATAGGTCTTATCCTATATTTAAAGATTGGAACATTGGGTCTTCATTTCTGACTTGCTGTGTTTAAGCATTTGCAAACAAGATGAGAAAGATCCATGATTTTGGTATGAGGTAAGCTTATATGAAAAGAAAATGTAAGCAATTGACAATTGTTAATTGACTGCATTTTGTGTGAAAACAACATGATTTGAATGAATCTGTAAACATTTTACAAAACAAAGTAAAACAAAACAAAGTAATTGCAGGTAAATGTAATGATTGATAAAACATTGCCCAAAATATATAAATATATTTTATTATTAGGATTAGGAAATTAGGATTATTATAGCGTGGATGTCCTCAATACTAAAAGAATCATCAGTTGAATTGCAAAAAAATTGAAAAGGTTAAATGGAATCTGTTGCAGAGTGTAGCATTTGAACTAAAGGTGTGGTCAGTCATGAAATATTCACAAAATTTTGCAGACCCATTGTCAATAGTGTAGTGATGTATGAAGCACAGCTCTCACAGAAGTCACTTTCAAACCAAACAGCTTTCTGTTGGTCAAGGTGGTGAATCCGTGTAACCAGCTTGAACCTGTTGCAAAATCTGTGTGGTAAAATCTTTCGCCTTCACAGAAAAATCACCGCACCTTTACACAACGGAAAGTTGAAATATTCAGGAGCTTTGTTTGGACAGGCAAAAACCAAAACGACGGAATACACCAACTTTAAAAGGTTGGCTGGAAGATCAAATGTTTATTTATGAACTACCTGCATACAAAACATATTGCACATCAAACAACCAGAATGATCTTTAAAAAAAACCCATAAAGACTAACGAACGTAGTTTACAGAACAGAACATCTGGAAATTGATCTTTCAGTAGTCCAAATTTGCAGTTTGCGTGCTAAGAAGTTCGGACAGCTTAGTGTTAAAAACAACTGCCAAGTTAATTTTAAATACTGTACATTTTTAAAATAAATAAACCAAAAAAAAAGAAAAAAAAAGGCTCCTTTAGCAAAACAGTCTCGGTTGCCACCATTACAACCCAACAAGAAAAAAAAAGATGAAACCCAAATTCAATCTTTCAGGAAGTGTTTTACATACAGCATTTAAAATGGACAGAGTTAGCACACCAGTTTCCAGACTAACATTATTCCAAAGGTCAAGAAATGACTATTCAGTGCAAAACATCCTTTTCCCATAACCCCTCGTGAAGAAGTGGTTGCATATTAAAATGTAACAAAAAGCAGCTAAGGATGTCTGGGAGTCTTTCAGACAAGTTGTTTGTTTGTTTGTTTTTCTGTTCGTTTTCTCTATAGCCAGCCAACATTATGTTGAAACTACGCTCTGAAGGCACAACATCTGATCAGGAACATAGGTGTGACTTAAGGTTTTTTTTTTTTGTTTGTTTTTTGTCGTCTCTTTTTTTTTTTTTTCCCCCATTGTAATTATCTGTTCCATAGTGAAGGAACTGAAAAGTGCAATCGAGAATGTGGAAGTCCGTACGTCTATCTTTGGCAAGCTTGTACAAGCACTATTGTAAAACTGTAAAGGTTATGAGTTTGGAGAAATAAACCGAACTGATTAGGAGACTCCGTTGACAACAGCTGGCTTGGCTTTTGGCGCCTTCTCGGCGGAAGCTTGTGGCGTCTTGCTCTGATCGTCTGCTTTGGTGGGGCCATTGCTCACAGCTTCAGTAGGGCTGTGCTCCGATATGAACTCCACTTGACCCTGCGGAAGACAGGAAACAGATTTAATCAAAATACAGCACCTCAACCAATTGGTTTCCACAACTTTTCCAGCTGTGGTGATTATTGCACAAGGGTTTTTAAAACTACTTTAAAGCTGTGTAACTAGAAAACATCATGGGAATTTCTATAGGTTTTATAACATTTTTCATGCCTTTCCGAGCTTAGAAATATTTACAGGTTTTCCATGACTGAGGGAAACATGTAAATATAACCTTAGATTAGGAAAGCATCAACATTATAAAATAATGTAAAATTTTAGGCCACATTATAACTGATGAGTGATATTACAAATCTAAACACTTTTTTTTTTAAATAAGACAAATGGTTTGTATATGCTACAAGTTCATTCAGGTATCACATTATTTTAGTATGACTGAGATACTATTATAGGTTTTATTAATATTTTGGATTGGTTTTTATTTTTATATTTTTCATTGTAAGTTCTAATAATTTTGTTTCGTCAGTTTTATTTTTTTCTAAAAAAAAAAAAAAAACTAAAATTAATTATTTCAGTTTTAGTTATTTTAGTGCATTAAGTTAAACTAAATGAAAATGAGAAATTTCATTTTGAATAACTAAAATAAAATACAATATTGAAAACTTACATTTTACTTCAAAGTTTATTTTATTTCAAGTTATGGAAATGTTTTGTTTATTCTTAGTGTTAGTTAACTATAACCCTGGATCACAACATGAAAAATGGATGCATATTCCTTTTGAAATAAGCTATAGACAAAAAGATGAATAGTAAAATAGTTAAAATTGTAAATATTTGCTATAATTTAATTTATCGCTTAAAATAACAAAAATATCCAATATCCAAATTAAATACTATTACAATTATAAACATTATTAATAATCATATTCATTAATGTGTAATTAGTAATATGTTATATGTATAATAATGCATTCCTGTTCTCCAATTTAATTTAATCACAGCGAGATATGAAAGAAGAAATCTAGAGTCACCATATCCTTTTTGTTCTTCCTCAGGTCTCTTGGGTTTCTCTGTCTGCTTTGAGACTCAGCTCTTGATATATAGTCAGCCACAGTAACTGCAAGAAATTTCAATGATTTCATTCGTAAAACATCTTTATTATTCTTAAATGAGGGTAAAACAGCTTTGTATGTGGAACAGGCCTAAAATGAATAGGGCTGCAACGATTAATCGTGATTAATCGTTTGCAAAATAAGCCTGCGTTTACGTAATATATATGTGTGTTCTGTGTATAATAATTATGTATATATAAATACACACACATACAGGTATAAAGTTTAGAAATACATGCATGTATTATAAATATATATATTTATATATATATATTTTATATTACATATAAATTTTATATATAAATATAACATTTTTCTTAAATATATACATGAATGTGTATTTATATATACATAATTACTATACACAGAACACACACATATATTACGTAAACACAGACTTTTATTTTGCTAACGATTAATCGCGATTAATCGTTGCAGCCCTAAATATGAAGTACTGAAAATGTTCCTCTGCCAAAGCTCTCAAATCTCATTTGCCCTTCAAATTGGATGCAGGGTTCAAGAAACCTTGAACCTGATCCGATATGTGATGGCAAGTAGATTCGATTTCACTGTATGTAAACAGGCAGCTTGGACAATCTCCTTTTTGACTGAATCTTCTAGGTTGAGGATGTAAAAGACCTACATGCATTTACATCAACCATGCAAATTAATACCTACAGCTTTATAAACCAACGTTATCTGCAATTGTGTAACCAATAAGAATAAATGGATTCAAAAGTTCAAGATAAACATAATTTTTGGACGTTATGTCAGGCAAATGTCTGTAATAATGTAACAAATAGCTGATAACTTTCCTCAAGAAAAAAAAACAATTATTGTTGTGATCTGGCATGTTGCATGTGGGCTCTAGTTCAATTTAAAGGCCTGATGTTATTTAAGGCATTCAATGCCATGCAGCTTGGATTAACACAAACCCAGTGTTAATTCATACCATCATTACCTGGCTGCCTCTCCTCAGGAGGGCGGAAACGGCGGCGGCGGCTACGATTGCGCCGCTGTGGTTTAGCTTCAGTGTCATCTACAAAAGATCGGTGCAAAACCTGACCTTAAATATTTATAACCGTTTTGAAAGCCATTTGAGAATGCTGCAGTTTGTGGAATTTAACTCAGTGTTTTTAATTCCAAATTTTCATTAAATTTTGCAAAAATTGTGCATTATTTAGTGCATTGCATTGCATTTATATTTGTTAATAGCATTTATTTTACACACTATTTAGAGGAGAACATTGGGCAAAATAATCAATAAATTAAATTAAATCAACAGATTCATCAATCTTTTTAGTATCGATTCAGTAAATCCTCTGAGGCTATGTCCTTACCGAGGCCATTCTCGCTGAGGGAGGCATTGTCGGACTCACTCATGCCATCCATCACTGTGGTGTCTTCATCTGTGCGGCGGCGACGGGAGCGTCTGCGGCGGTTGGTGTTCATCTGGGAGTCACTGGCATCTGTGTCTGCTGTCTGATCAGTCTCAGTATTGTCCAACAGACTGTATGGGTTTCCATCTGGATCTTTCAGGACTGAAATAAAAAATATACATATATATATTTACTGTGCAATGCAGCATGCATAGCATGCATTTTTGGTAACATTCTATTTTTTTATTGTCCCTTTTGACCATTCTGTTGACTATAAGCAAAGATTATAGAACACAAGGCGTGTCACTCGTATTGTTTTGAATGGGAGAAAGTGCAATGCGCAATATGGCGGAATAAGTCCCGCCTTCTAAATAAGAGCCAATCGCCGATTGGTAGTCATCGCATCACTGCAGCGGCCATTAGAAGCTCCGGTTTCTATAGAAACAGTCAGACGCGTGCCACTGAAATGAAGCTGAAGAGACGCGCATTTAGGTCTGCGCATGCGCATTAGGTTGATCCATTCTGAATAAAACCGTTTTTTGTCATGATTCAAGCATTTGGAAACAAAATTTATAAGACAATTGTTGTCAGATTTCATTGGTTATTTCAAATATGAAATTTAATCGAAAGCTTGGTGAACAGCTTTGGAGAATCTGATGTTTCCCCATTCAAAGAGATAGGAGCTGCACTTGGATGCCCGAGAGGCGATTCAAAGATGGCCGCCGAGTGAAATAATTGTGAAGGGACTTTGCTATAAGTAACTTTGCAACTACATGTTAACTAACTCTCATTAGAGTATTAGTAGAATGTCTGCTTTATCTGCCAACTCTTTATTGTGATGCTCCCCCAACAGACATTCTACTAACTATAAGAAACTTTGCCAATACATGTCAACTTATTCTAACCCTAAACCTACCAGTATACTAATACTCTAATGAGAGTTAGTAGACATGTAGGTACAACGTTACTTGTCAACAAAATGTGTTAAAGGGACCATCAAAATAAAGTGAAACCAGTTTTTTTTTTTTTTTTTTTTTTTCAGTGCTGCTTGCCTGTTAAAAAAAAAAAAAAAAAAAAAAAAAAAAAACTTTAAAACTAATAGTTTCTTAAAATTAGACTTTAAAATACCGATGCTACCAAATGCTAAATTTAATTTTTTTTTTTTTTTTTTTTTTTTTAAGAAAATGGTTTTATTTCATTGAAGCTTCTCAGAGCTCCATACATGACGTGAAAGAAAAAAAAATGGATACCGTGGTCACAATTAAGCATTTGTTCCGTTTCGTGGAAATGATTTATTAACTCTTTCCCCGCCTTTGACGGAGGCATTGTTCTTTATTTTGATATACTGCATGTTCAGATATTCATACAACAAAAATATTCTGGGGGCCATGAAATTATTGTGACAATTATCATAAACGCTGGCAACTTCATAAAAAAAAATATATATCGTGGCCATTTTATGGAAGTACTTTTCACTAGATCTTGCAGCAATGTTATTAATTCTGCGGCAAATTCAAACACTTTTTCTCACTGGATTTCCCACTGCTGTGTAATAACAGTGTTGCGTAAACCTGTACTGAGCTCGTGCTGTGCTGTCTATTATTGGTCTGAGCTGATAAGCGGTCCATGTTTCTCATGTGCGACAGAAATGGCAGCTCTTATCAGTTGGGAAATGTGGTGGTCACACTAGAGCGACCTCTAACAAAATTGACTCGCACCAACAAGAAAAAGGTCACAGTTTGGAGCCCTGTTTAACCTTTTTGAATCAAGTATACAATTTTTTGTGTGTGTTCACATAGCAAGTGCCTCAAAAATTACCAAGTGTCATACCATTCATTTTGACACAGAGATTTTTTTAAAATTGACCAAAGAGCACCAAGTTTTATGCATCCATTTGATTATCACTATTTTTGATAATAGGTTTGTAATAAATCATAAAACACAGAATCCAGAGGAATTTAAACAGTCAAAAAAAAAAAAAATTACACATTTTTCATTGGGCCCTTGCTAAAATTTAAGCTAATTATAAAATAGAAAACATTTTATCAAATTAAATGATTAGACATGCTTTTTAATAATTAACATTTAAATAACCCATTAAAATGAAAAATAATAACACAGAATTTGGGAAAAAGTCAAATGGTTTTCATAGGGCCCTAAAATGTGTGCTGGTAAATAAAATGTGTTACTGCTAAAGTATGGAAGGGATCCAGTATACCTGAGCTAATGGAGTTGGATGCTCCTCGTCCTGAGCCACGGCCTCTGCCACCAGGTCCTCCACGTCCTCGGCCCCGGCCCTCTCCCGGTCTCCTCCTGCTGTCTCTCTGCTGTCTGAGGTTGCGCTCGGGCTCCTCTCCTGCCAGGGACCAGTCGCTCAGCTCTTCCTTGCGCTCAGAGTCTGTCTCAGAAGCGTACGACTGCTCCGAGTTAGTGCCTATAAGTGATGAAAAATGTGAAAGTTTAAATTCGCAGATTTTCAACCTGCTTTTTAATTGTTACAATGTCAGTAATGTATGTAAAATGAACAATGTTTACTCTGTTACCTAGAACAAGAAATTCACATTTATTTATCTGGATGATGCAAAACACTTGACAGCTCCAGGGCTTTTGTGAAAACTATAGATTACACTTGTGCAGTTTTGTTTCCCACCCACGACAGCTGGATCAAGAGGTTATAACAGAACAGTTATTGTAGAGCTGGGTATTGACTCAGATTTCATGATTCGATTCAGTTAATACTTTACAATCCTGTTATTATATTTCTACTAATATTAGAACTTTTTCTATTTCTGTTCTCTCTATTAAAAAAAATCCTTGCAACGAGCATTTTGCTGGAATAACTGGGACTTGACACGGCACTAGTATACTGTTGCACTCATGTTGATTTTATTGTTACTGTTGATTTAAGTCGATTTTAGAGAAAAGCATCTGCTAAATGATTAAATGTAAAATGTACTCCAATTCATTTTTTGAAATAAAAAAACATTTAAATGGTGTCATAAAAACTTGACAGATTTATTCAAACATGCATAAAATATTGAACATTAAAAATTATAATGAATATGTAATATGGTGCATATATTTAGCAAAATGCTCCTCTCTAGATTTAATTTTTCTAGCTGTCTAACAAGTTTATGGTCACTGAATATGGTTTTCCCGGGGTAAATGTGACATATTGTACGCTGCTTTTATTGATATGTTTCAGTGGTTGAAACACTGATTGCGCGATTACATGAGACATGATATGGATTACGGTAAGTGGTATCTTTTAACATACCTTCAGATGTTCATTCATATTTGTTTCATGCGGTAACTAGTATTAAAGCAGCGGAGATGATCAGTTCACGTGCGCTGTCACGCCACATTAAACAGCACTAATATTTTTTGAATTTAATAATAAAATGGACAGAATTTGAAATCTGAGACTTTGTTTCATATAAAAAATAATGCACAAAACTTATTGGAATTTATATCTTGGGATTTAAGAATCGATATCAGTTCGTAAAAGCTATATAGCAACTATAGCAACAGCTTTCTTACCTATTACACAATGGCATTTTGCTTCGGGCAGAACTGACAGAACAGCAATTTCTTTCAGTTTTCCCCTCCATTTGGTCTAAAACACTGTTTGTGGTCATCCAGTTTGAAATGTTGACTCCAATTTTTTGTCATGGCAATCTCTCCATATATTTATGATTCTTTGCAGGCATTAGCGGCTGCCTACAACGCGCTGGATCCTTCACTGGAAATTGAAAGTAACTCACTCCCGCTAAAAGTTCACTCTTTGAATTTTGCACCCAGGAACAATACAAGTCAACACCATTATGACTAATAGTTTGCTAAGCAATACTTCCTACTGAATCAAGGCAGTATTTGACTGATAAGTGTATCCATAGCAGACTAGTGCGAGTAGCCTTGGACGACAATTTGCCCAGTGCATTATAAGTTCTCCTAATTATTTGGCAAAAAAGAAGACAACAGCCTTTTTGTCTGTGTTTTCTCTAGTCATGTAGCAGCAATTTCATTTTTTCCACCCGCCTTTCTACTGCATAGGCAGCCAAGTTTTATTGAAAGCCCATTTTGCCAGTGTACCCTTTAATTTTTTTGATGAAATATTTTAAAACAAAAGCCCTACCGTAGCCAGACGTGTATCCGGGACCCCGGCGGCCGCGGCCCCTGCCGGAGTAGGAGCGATTGACATGGAGGGTGGTGTTAGATGTGCCCTCGTCCTTATCGGCGGGTCGATTTGGGGCAGGCCTGTAACCCATCCCAATCTGACGCAGCTGCTCGTCAATCTGCAGCCGCTCCAGTCGCAGCTGTTCGACCTCCTGCGCATGACAAACAAGTGCTTGAGTTTCTCAAATATCGCCGGCCATTTGTCACCACAGCTGCTGTATTTCTCTCTAATACTCACATTTAGGTAAGCAATATGGTATTCCAGTAGGACCTGCACATTGCTGATACTCTCCTTCGTTCCAACAAATGTAAATGGCACCATTCCCTATTTAAAAAAAATTAAAATGCATTATCGTATGTGTGTATACATTGATCTGGCTTGCTTGTTTGTGCTTGTCTCAGCTGTCTTACTTCCTGTCGGGGGAGTTTGTTGTCATTGTCGCCTTCGATGCGCACTCTCACCACACCGGATTTATCAACAATCTCCTGGATGACCTTGCCATTTTTTCCAATAACCTTCCCTACAAAGGGAAAACTCGTATGAAAATGATGTCAACACACAGTTTTAATGGTTAAAGTCAAAATTATGTTAAAAATTTACCCTGTGGATGGTTAAAGTCAAAATTACATTAAACTGAGTGACTTCTCTCACAAAACATTTGCGTTTGCTTGTTAACTACTGCATTGTTTGCGGTAATTGAAGTGCAGTTGAAATAAAATGTAATTAGATTAAAAACTGAAGTAAATAACTATACTGAAGTACTAAAATTATTAAAATTTAAATAACAATAAAGCGTATAAAATTACTAAAACAAACTAAAATTAAAACAAACACTGAAAATATAAAAAATCTATTAATAAATACTAAATAGTATATAAATAATACTAAAATTACACTTTTGAACCCTGAAATATTTCACATTGACTTTAAGCTTTATACAAACTGTTTCTAAAAGACAAACATGCATACCAACAAGATTACGAGGAATCTGCACCGAATCTTCCAGAAACTCTAGATAATTTCTTGCTTTCTGAACCGCCTCTGTACTCTGTAAAGAAAGATTTAAAAATGCATTGTATCCATTCCAAGGAACTGGTTTGATTAAATGACATCATGGACAGAAAGCGGACGCACCTCTCCGTAAATCCTGAAGGTTCTAGTCTCCTCGTCTAGTTCAATAGCAGTCACTCCCGGCACCTTTCTGGCTTGCTGAATGTTACTGCCGTGGCTTCCGATGGCGAGACCCATGAGATCTTCTCTCACAGTGAACTCCTCTTGGAACGCTGAGGCCAACTGCTTTGTGCTCTACATGTACACAGACATTTTTCACATTTGAAATTGTAAACTGAAGTTTATTTACAACTTTTTGAGTTACACACTGTAGGGTTATTATCATTAACTAAAACAAAACTATTTTCCTTATATATATATATATATATATATATATATATATATATATATATATATATATATAGGCTGCCCTAAACATTTCTTTTTCGTTTAATTTGTTTAACTTAATCTTAGTACTAACATAACTTTCTGAATATTGTATAACAACTACACGGTTATTATAGTTAACTAAAACTAACCATAAAAAACTATTTTTGTTACTTGAAATGAAACAAATAAAAATAAAAACATTTAACTTATTTTATTTCAAAATGAGAAAATTTCTCATTTTCGTTCAATTTAACTTTCATTTAGTACTAACATAACCATGCAGTATGCAACTCAATTGTTATTATCGTTAACTAAAAGTAGAACAAACCATAAACTATTTTTGTTACCTGAAATAAACAAAAAAAAAAAAAAAAAACACAACAACAACCTTGAACTTAAACAATTTTAGCTGCCAAAGCCACATTTTTC
Source organism: Megalobrama amblycephala (assembly GCF_018812025.1). Lineage (NCBI taxonomy): Eukaryota > Metazoa > Chordata > Actinopteri > Cypriniformes > Xenocyprididae > Megalobrama > Megalobrama amblycephala. The sequence goes on from NC_063045.1 coordinate 29,881,484, forward strand.
ATTTTCGTTTAGTTTAACTGTTTTAACTTTTGTTTAGTACCAAGATAACTAAAACTAATAAATATAAAATAGACATATTTAAAACAAAATTATAATAAAAATGACAAAAACACACAAAATAAAAATTTTAAATAAACACAAAATATACAAATAATTCTCATTCAAAATATTAACAAAAACTATAGTAGTATGTCAATAACACTAAAATAACACTGGCACACTGTTTATTCATATAATTTGGATTGAAAGAGCAGTGTAAAAAGCCCCACATTAATAATCACGAAAAATAGATTGTAGCAGTTGACACAAGAGCTGATGTACCTCTAAATGTTTTGTCGCCTCCTCGTTCCTGGACATGAGCATGAGTTTTGTGCGGATGCTCCGTAAATGCATGTCACTCAGCAGGGAGACACGCTTGACGGTGGCTTCATTCATGGACTAGTGGTGTTCAGAGAATGCGGATTAAGCGTTTGTCATAATCAAACCTACTTACACAAATGTCATGGTTAACTGGGACTCACCAGTACAATCAGTTCACTTTGCTCTGGGCTGTAAACAATCCGAATGGCTCCAACCGCCTTTTTGAAATCCTTGTGGGCATGTTCGTTCTCACATCTAACATGAGCAAATAAGAAAGTTAATGATTTTAACCAATATTGTTGCATTAGCACAGATGAATTATAATTATATGTGCAGGTCACATTTTGACCCAAAATCAAAAAGAAAAACTTTAAAGAAAAACACTATTTTGTCAATATAATTATTAAGATAAACACAATTTTATACCCAAATTTGTCTATGTTTTAAAAAATAATGCATCAAAATGTTTCTCATTCTCGGCGGTGATCCTATAAAAGCTTGTTTTCGTCATGGTATAAAAAGTAAAAACATAATTTGTCTAGACTTATATCTCACATTTGCGACTTTGCAATTCTGACTTCTTTTTTTTTTCCAGAATTGCAAGAAAAAAGTCAGAGTCATGAGATATAAACTAGCAATTGCAAAAAAAAAAAATAAGTTTGAGATATAAACTCATAATTGCAAGAAAAAAAAAATCAGAATTGCAAGTTTATATCTCACAATTTTGACAACTTGCAGTTGCTATTTTCTCTCTCACATTTCTGTGAAAAAAGTCAGATTTGTCAGATTTCCTTTTTTATTTTTTTTATTCCATTGGGAAAAAAAGCTTCCATAGTGATCCTCATTACTGCAATACAGTTAAGTTATACTTTAAGTTATATTGGGCCTTTTTGCCTTCATTAGACAGGATTCTAAGAGAAGCAACAGGAAACATTGGGACAGGATCAGAAAAAAAAATGTTGCTGCCCATAAGGCTGTCATTTACAGCCTTTTTTTTAATGGATGTGAATGGGAAATGTTACAAAAACATCACAAAATTTACTAAAATATTAACTACAAAATGTTGGTGTATTAATTATTACTGTATACTACATATTAGAATAATAGTAATTGGTTGTGTCCAAACTATTGAGGTCAGTACTCACGCTGCACTGAGATCATCTGGGACAGGAACAGTACACTTAAAGAATGTGTTCTTTGTCACAGCTTTATTGCGGTTGACTGGGCGGAGACGTTCAAATGTCACTATTTCATTGTAGGTTGCGTCACATGCGGCGTACTCAATCACATAGAACTGCAGAAAACAAAAGTGAAAGTGAACTAGGAGATCTTCAGTGGAAACAGAAAGTTTACTGAGCGAGCATGATGCGCCTCATACTCACATCTCCTTTCATCATGCGCACTTTAGCTAGCCACCAGCCACAGGGCTCTTGCTCATTTGCTCTGGAGTAAATCTGAACAGCAAAATCCACTTGTTAAGAGTTCTATGGTGCTTCTTGTTGTGAAAGACAGTAGAATACTAATAATAAACATTTTTACTCACCTCCACTTCTTCTCCTTCAGCGATTTCCTTTTTGCCATCAGCAGGAGGTGGTAATCGCACATCATTGAAGGGGACTTGTCTTTCAGGTTGCCAGCTGAAAAAATCATTTTCATATAATGATGCTCATCTGCCAATGCTCATTTCATAAGCAATATTTTATAATTGTGAACTATTAGCTTTTACTCACTTATTTTCAAATGAAATGGAGAGAGAGTCATCATGAACGTCTTTGACAAAGCCCTGGAATAATAAGATTTAGTGTTCATTAAAATAAATGTAAACAAGAAAAACATTTATGAATAGAATTTAATGTGTTGTGAAAGTTTGTGCTGTCCAAAACAGGGTTATTATTGGGTTTTTATATATATATATATATATATATATATATATATATATATATATATATATATATATATATATATATATATATAAAAATAATAATAAAACAAAAAAAAATTACTAAAACTTAAATTGAAACGACAATATAAAAAATAAAACCAATTTGAAACATCAATAAAAACCAAAATAGTATATAAATAATACTAAAAGAACACTTGCTTAATACCTTAAAAGGAATAGCACAACAGAATAAATGTAACAATTAAACAAATTATATGTAAAACACAAACCATTTAAAAGACTTAATCTAAATAAAATACTTTCTAATTGTGTTTTCCCAGCTGGATTCACACAGAAAAATAATATAGTATGACCAGTGTAGTTCGACATAAGAATGACACTTCTTTAAAGAATCAGTCTAACGAATAACTTAAGATTACATCGGAGAGCTTGATTATATGAAGTTTGGTTACACGTTCACAGCGCTTTTTGTTTTAATAGTACTTTGATGAATAACATTAAAATGTGTTAAAAAAAGGAATATTGTTTTGTTTAATACAGGTAGGACTAATTATAAGGTGTGATCAATCAAATATAAAATGAAATTGATATTATATTTAAACAAACTGATACTTCATTAAGATCAGCTTACTAGTCAGCACTGCCTCTCAATGGCAACTGACGCCAAAATGGAAGTTGGTATCTCTTAAGCCTCATCTCAAAATAGACTGGTGCTAAAATATCTGCTGTGCTGGATGACAGCTGCAGATGGAAAGTGAACAGCTGACATGCATTGAGATAAGCATGGAGCAAATTGACGAGCACAGAATAACTGAAGGATGAGATGGAGACAGAATAATAGCTTCAACTAGACTTAATATATACTTTAAGTAGAAAGCAATAACATAGTAAGCATACTAACTTTTAATAGGACTGTACAAAGACGCCTCAAATTAAGAGATTTCTTTGAAATTTCTTGACACAGCCGAATCATCTGGTCGAAGCAGGACACAAGTTGCTTTTATGATCTGATCATGTCTGACCACACCTTAAATAATGAATACGAGCTTCCTGGCATCTTTTTAGCTTAACTACACGTATATATGAGAAACTTAATTAAACTTGTTCGAATAAAACAGTTTCATGTGCATTATAAAATGTATCTGGAAGGTTAATGGGTTGCGTGCTTCAACACAATAACAGTAAAGCTAACGAGCATGACCAATAGCAGGTTTGTTTAACAACGACCAATTGCTGACTTTTATATTGGTATTTAAATAGAATTACTATTTATCCAAGCATTTGTTATGGTTCTTTTCATAGTAATCGTTAAAAGACGACATAATCGAACGCCTAGACTGAATAATGTTCAATAACAGTTAGCAGATGAACAAAGTGAAACCAAAAGTCAGTTATTTGAACCTAAAATCTCTGTTTCTCCTAATGAAAAATCTTTTGTATATGTAGTCGGGGTCAAATAAAACTTCGCATTATATGGTGTCATGTTTTTATTATTTCAATTTCCTTGCGCAGCTGCTAACCGGCTAACGGCTAACAGACACTGAGAACAGTACTATTTATACGCGTTAAAAGTACATGATACAGTTCGCTTTCCAATATTTTCTTGAGGGTTTTACCATCCACACTGTCTTAACCGACAAATACGTGTGTGCAGTAAGAGAGAATCAAGTAAATAATGTATTTACCTTATAATAAGCTCCATTGGAGCCACGGACCTCCACCGTCAATTCCTCCATGTTGAGCGCGAAGAGGATGCTGGGTAAAGTTGTCGAACTCTACAGGGCTCAGCAGTGAACCCTGAGGAACTCCTTCAAACTACAGACAGTGCCTGTGTCTCAATGTGCATACTATCCATCCTAAATAGTATGCGACATTAGTCATTTTCAATACTATTTAGGGCGGATATGGTGGATAGTATGCACATTGGGATGCGGTGAGTATTTCAGACTGAGATAATGAAGTATAAAACTGTGCTATTTACTTAAAAAAAAAAAAATGTAATATTTATACTTTACTCAAGCTTAGGTTCTGTTTGCGTTTATTTTTACTTTCACTACATTTTGGAAGGAAAACACACATCAAAGATTTCTTAAATTCACCATGAAATCAAAACTGACTATTCTTATTTCTTAATGGAATACTGAAGAATTTATTATAAATGCTTTATCCATGCACATCATTTTTTAAAGACATGTGTCCTCGTAATCTTGAATCATAAATAACTTCCATCTCTTCTCTGATGACGTGTTTACTGGCACAAGGGCGAGACAACCTGTCACTAATATGATATGGACCAATAGCAAACCTCAACCATCTAATCAATTCTCCATGGACTTCTTTTTTTCTTTTTCTACCTTCTTTTCTTCTTCTTCTTCTTCTTCTTCTTCTTCTTTTCTTGAGCCATCTCACTCGGATACATATATATTTTTGCCTGTGGTGCCACGATACATTATAAATTGTCATGAGTCACTCTCTCACTGATATACCTGATTATTTTAGAGTTAATTGCATAATATGCCATTTATCATGGTGAAAAAAAAGCGTTAGTATCAGTTTATGTTTTTGTTGTTGTTGTTTTTTCCCTTATAATACTAAATATAATATTATAATTGCGTGTATTACAACCATCTGGGAAAAGATGTGAGATCCACCAATCAGAGAGGTTTCAGAATCTCAATCGATTTTTTGATTGGTTAAAATAAATGGAGAACATCTCATGCTAGTGCTATAGGCAATTCCCCTATGACAGATAGAATAGCCTATCACAACTTTTGTTTCTTCCCTTAAAGTCAGCATGAAACAGTCAATGGCTTGGATGTTGTGAAAAGGAGAAGTTATAATAAGTTATAATAATTTTCATTGGACCATAAAAAAAAAAAAAACTGATTAAACAGATAATGTGTGTTAATAGCATTTATATAACATCATAATCTTTTATAATCTAACGTTTTTATGAGGTGTTAATCAGCGACCAAAAATTAAAAATAATTTAACCTAAAACAGCTAACTTAAACTTTGGGTTAGTTCACCCAAAAATGAAAATTCTGTCATTTATGATTTACCCTCATGCCGTTCCACACCTGTAAAACCTTCGTTAATCTTCAGAACACCGATATTTTAGTTGAAATCCGATGGCTCCGTGAGGCCTTTATAGGGAGCAATGGACACTTCCTCTCTAAAGATCCATAAAGGTACTAAAAACATATTTAAATCGGTTCATGTGAGTACAGTGGTTCAATATTAATATTATAAAGCGACGAGAACATTTTTGGAGCACCAAAAAAAATAAATAAAATAACGACTTATTCCGATTGCCGATTTCAAAACAATACTTCAGGAAGATTCGGAGCATAAATGAATCAGTGTGTCGAATCATGATTCAGAACGCGTGTCAAACTGCCAACGGCTGAAATGACGTGACTTTAGCGCTCCGAACAGAAGATTCGACACACTGATTCATTTGTGCTCCGATGCTTCCTGAAGCAGTGTTTTGAAATCGGCCATCACTAAATAAGTCGTTATTTATTTTTTTTTGGCGCTCCAAAAATATTCTCGTCGCTTTATAATATTAATATTGAACCACTGTACTCACATGAACCGATTTAAATATGTTTTAGTACCTTTATGGATCTTGAGAGAGGAAGTGTCCATTGCTCCCTATGGAGGCCTCACAGAGCCATCGGATTTCAACTAAAATATCTTAATTTGTGTTCTGAAGATTAACAAAGGTCTTACGGGTGTGAAACAGCATGAGGGTAAGTAATAAATGACAGAATTTTCATTTTTGGGTGAACTAAGTTAACCCTTTAACACATATGCTGTAAAAAAAAAACAATAAGTAAAATTTACTTAATTTCTCTTTTGCAAGTTTTTGCACGAATATTTTGTAAGTAAGTTTCAAGTATGGAATTAAGTAACTATACTTAACTAAGTTAAGTAAAATTGCCAAAGAAAATAAAGTAATTTTAACTTGTCCAGTAAAAGGTTGAGTAATTTCAATCAAGTAATAGAAAGTTACTAAATATAACCACAAAAGCAGTGATAAAACAGTGTAAAAACAGTTGGAAAACAGCGAAAAAAATCAACCTCATTAATTATTCAAAGCCCAGTGCATGATGGGAACACCAGTATCAGAAAAGTTGAGTAGTTTTACTTAATTTTTCAATGTTGATATTTATTTAAATTGAGAACTAATACAGAATTTACCTATTTTTTTATTCTTGCCTGAACTAACTTTTTCATGTAAAAATTAAATTTGTTTTTTCTGTAATATTTACTGTAATATTAAAATAATTTTTATCAGTGTACTTTTCTTTAAACAAATATTTCATTAAAACAGGTTTATGTGGTTCGTGCATAAAAGAAAAGTTATTAAATAATTATAACACAATAATTTTTACATTTTCTATAGAAAATATGAGTTCTAAATGGTTGTCATGGCATTGCTATGCAGTTGATAAAGTGTTGTCAGTGTTTTAGTGTATTGTTTTGCGGTTACTAGGGTATTCTGGGAGGTTGCCAGGACACTGCAGTTGCTAAGGTGTTCTCAGTGGTTTGTAGAGCATTTCTAGGCAGTTGCTAGGGTTTTCTGTTTGGTTGCCAGGGTGTTTGTAAGCAGTTGTTACAGTGGCATCAGTGTTTTTTATCCATTACTATGCAGTTTTCTGGGTGTTCTGGGTTGACAATGTTGTGGAGAAAAAATATTTCTTCCTTGCAAATGAAGCTCAAGAGGCAGAGTTCCAGATGTCAAAATAAGACTTTATTGAACACAGCAACAAAGCTGAGATGCCTGCAGCTCTGAGTTTGTCTCTGGCCAGGTTGCAATTCTTATACCCTTTTCTTATCTGTTATTTTGCAATAACCATGTGACTTATTTCTCTGGTAAGATTCACCCTCAGTTTCACACAGTTAGGTCTTTCTTTTCTTACCCGTCCCTCTAATAGTTGCAGCCTGCCAAATGATGGTCAACCCTTTATCATAGGCAAGATGTAGCATTTTCCAAGGAAACTCGGCTCCTTCCCAGAGGAGGGAAGCCTCACCATGACATCTTTACACCGCCACCTGTGGTGTCCTGAAAATACCCCTAACTTGAAAGAATACTCAGTGACTTTCTCTAATGCTCCTGACCTTGTGACAGTTATTACAGTCATGTAATAGGCCATGAGGCCTTCAAAACACATCTGGCTGTTATATTATTCAAACTATTTCTACAATGGTTTTCTTATTTGATTGATAAATCAATAAATCATTGCTAAGCAGTTGCTAAAGTGTTCCCTGTGTTTTTAGTGCATTGTTTTTGCAGTTACTAGGGTAATATGGGTAGTTGCTAAGCTGTTGCTAAGCTTCTTTGTAGAATGTTGTTTGTTATGCAGTAGCTAATGTCTTCTGGGTAGATGCTAGGGCATTGCTATGTGGTTACAAAGGTGTTCTCAGTGTTTTTAGAGCATTTCTGTGGAGCTGCTATTGCTGTCGGTGGTTGCCAGGGTGTTGCTAAGCAGTTGTTAGTGTTTACAAATGTAGGGCCTCGCTCGACAGAACTTACCAATGACTTTATCAATGAACAACGTGACCGAACAAAGCTTCATTTGACAAAGGATTAATTCGCTGACCCCAGAATCCCCAGGGGCACTGGATAGCTCCTAATTCCAGCTGGTCAGCATTAAGAGAAGTGGTAACGTGACTTAAGAACAGAGAATATCTGTTCTGAGGCCTTCCTGATCATGTTAAATCTATTGATTCTCTCACAGAACCCTCTTGTATTATCGGATGGAACAGGAAACATTAATTAACGGACCTAAATGCACCAGGATCCTCACAGACCTACCCTGATTAGGAATCCCTTTTTGACCCGGTCACTCGTGACTCCGGTCAAAGTTTAAACTCTATGCTTAAGGACTCAATCTTGAATCTCAAAAGGGACAATCATTTAAAGCAGGGGTCACCATTCCTGCTCCTGAAGGGCCGGTGTCTCTGCAGAGTTTAGCTCCAACCCTAATCATACACACCTGAAGCAGCTAATTAAGGTCCTACTAAGCATACTAGAAACTTCCAGGAAGGCGTGCTGATGCAAGTTGGAGCTAAACTCTGCAGGACACCGGCCCTCCAGGAACAAGTTTGGGGACCCCTGATTTAAAGTATTAACTATATCCAGAATAACACTTGCTATGATGTGATTACTAACATGTCGGAGTCAATGCAGTATATGTTTGTCTTCCTGTATGCATTTTCTTTCTCTTGTAATCATTGTTTTAATTGGGTCAGTCTAGTAATATGTGTGTAAGAAGTGTGTCATGTTTGAGTTCAAAATGCAGAATTTATAATTCTCTGTAATTCTGTGTGAATGAAACATTGAAATTCAGTATCAGGAAAATATTAAGAAACGTTATAAAGTTGTTAATAAAACAGGAGAATGTTCCACAGATATCACGCGATGTGATCAATAGACAATAGACGAGGCGTGTCTAATCTCCGTAGCAACGTCTCATTGGAGGATCGCATCTGAAGGATGGAGCCAAATTGCTCCTTTAAAACTATGCTTTCCCAATAGCTGGTGGTCAGAAATCGGTCAGAAGTCGGACTGAAGCACAGTCGTTGAAGCCCAGTAGCCGAAGCCCAGTAGCCGAAGCACCGCTACTTTGACCACGGCGGAAAAGCCGCATGGGTCATTGAGAACTGATCCTTTACCGGGGCTGATTTTCCATCTAACAGTCGCCGACTTCATCCACGAGCCGCGCAGCTGACCATTCAACAGCCGTCACATCCAGACTCCAAAACACTCCGTGAAATATCTGACCAAAGTCTCCAAAGAAGAAAACTGCTCAGAACAGCGCGTTTCACCAGCCGGCAACAACTTTAAAGCTTCCGCGCAACCCACGAATGGCTTTCCCGAGAAGACGTCACCTGAAAGACAGCCAATCCAGAACGGGGCTCCGCTGCACACGAGTCGCAGAACAACCCGATTACCTCAGCTGTCAGAGCAAACGCAGGTACAAGCAAACTTCTCTCTCTTGCTGGAAACTGGTGAAACTCCTTTAAACCTAAAGAGTCAAGCCAAAGCTCTGCTTTTGTGATTTTCCTCAGGTTGCGATGTTTAGTTAGTATTTGGGACTTTCTTCATAACTCATATCAACTCCGTGAATGTGTGTGTGTGTTTAGCCTTAGTTTCCTGTAATCATTAGAAGTAGTCAATAAAGCTTGTTTTGATTTTCACATATGAGTTTCTTGTGCTGTGTGTCAAATTACTGCCTTAAACTTAAAAGATCAAGTTACCTCTTGCTTATAATAATTATAATAATAATAATCATAATAAAATATTGTTACTGTTGGCAGCAGAATAATATTTTATCCAGAATTGGTAAAATACTCTAACCTCAGTTTTCGCTGGACGAATAATTGATGAAGTGTTAAATATTAATTCTGAATCATTTACAGTGAATCATTTACAGTTGATTCAATTCTTATTCCCTGTAACAATTAAATTGAGCTAATAAATGACCTAAGGTCTTACACAAAGGTTAAAGTTGCTAAAGTTGTTACATTGTTTTGCAGTATTGCTAAGCAGTTACAAAGTTGTTCTCTGTGTTTTAATGCATTGTTTTATGTTAATAGGATGTTCTAGGTGGTTTCCAGGTCATTGCAGATGCTGAAATGTCTCAGGATTCTCAGTGTCCTCCAAAAAAAACGACCCTATAGGTAATTTTTCAAGCATCTTATTACGACCTATATTTACGTTTTAAAGTTATACGGCCTCTAGCTGGCGTAAAAATAACGACAGTGTTGTGTTACACCTGTCGTCATGAAATGACGTATGACTGTCGTTACCAATCAAAATGCGTGTTCATTTAAATGCAATGTGTGGACTTTTTACACCATTTGTCCTATTTACATTAAGCAAAACTCATTTTTTATTAACAACTACACCCACACCACCCCTAAACCTACCCTTAGTGATTTATAGTTCATATACACTTTATGAGCACATGCGTTCCCTGGGATCGAACCCACAATCGCATGATCACATGATTGCATATTGTTATATATTGCAATGCTCTGCCAGTTAAGCCACGCAAAACCCGAAATATGACGCAGATAAAAGGGAACAATGCATTAAAATGAAAGTGTCCTGTTGTCGATAGGGGTGCAACTTTAGCAAATACTCCTATGGGTCATATTTCAGAGAAATGACAAACAACCTATATAGGCGTATTGGTTGGAGAACATGTTGCAGTTGGCAGTTGCTGTGATGTGGTGGGGAACTGCTTGGTTGTAGTTGCAGTGTTTTTAGTGTTTTTATCAATCGCTTTGCAGTTGCTGAATGTTTTGATGCATTGTTTTTGTGGTTTCTAAGGAGTTATGGATGGTTGCTAGAGCATTACAGTTGCTAAGGTGTTCTCAGAAGTTTGTAGAGCAGTGCTATGCAGTAGCTAGGGTGTTTCTAAGCAGTTGTTACAGTGTTTTTAGTCCATGGTTTTAGGTGTTAAGAGTGGTTGCCAGGGCATTGCAGAGGCTAAAGTGTTCTCTGTGAATTTTAGAACATTGTTATGCAGTTCCTAGGTTGTGGTGAGGAGTTGCTTGGGAATTGCTAAGCAGTTGTTGCAGTGTTTTCAGTGTTCTTATCGATCGCTTTGCGGTTGCCATAGTGTTCCATTTTAAGTGGAAGAAAGAGAATTGATATGCAGTTGCCAAGGTGTTCTCTGTGTTTTTTATTTTATTATTATGAGGTTGTTAGGGTGTTCTGTGTGGTTACCAGAGCATTGCTACAGTAAGAATTTGATACAGTGTTTTTATCCATCGCTGTGCAGTTCCCAGGGTGTTCTGTGTGGTTGCCATGGCATTGCAAAGCAGTTGCTAAGGTGTTCTCAGTGTTTTTTAGTTCAGTGTTATGTGGTTGCATTCATGTCCAGCCGATGAGAGCCTAGAGTGACCCATTAGACAGCCAGGAGGAAGGTGACCTATGATGGAACTGATGGAGGGAGGAGCCATGGTGGAGCCTTGAGCCCAACCAACAGAGATGATGCCGGGAGATGTGGAGTCCGATGGACCAAGAGACCAGGCGACATCGATAGACCAAGAGACCATGGCAGAGACATGGTGAGTGGCCGAGTTGGAGCCAGGGTGCCAGAGAACTGAGGCGACGACGGTGTGAGTAAGGAACACGGTGGAGCCTGAGGGATGGAGGAGCCCAACAGAGCCATAGGGGTGGAGGGATGAGGTGCAGCTAAAGGCCTAGAAGTCCGTGGCAATGGTAGAGCAACGACTTGCACAAAACGTAAAGTTACATCAGCAGTGCACAAGCTTAAAGTGCCATGCTTATCAGAGACAAGGAGGCTCCTACTGTACACACTTGATTAACTATGGCAGAGGGACCAAACAGCGAAGCTTTATTTTCTTCCAAAGAAACACCTGAAGTTGAAAGTCTGCATTCTAGTTGAGACTTCTGCGTTGAGTGTACGCGTAGGCTGTGTGTAGCATGCGTGTAGCCTATGGCATAGCCTGACATGCACCTCTCCAAAAATGTAACAACACGTCAATTCTACACGGACTGCAAGAGTTGTGATTGGTCTGCTAGAACCCCTCCCTCGGGTAAAAAAAAATGGCGCGGAGCAAGCGGAGAAGAGCAAGCATTTTCAATTTCCATAGGAATAAAAAAAACACTCAGGGCACTCGCTCTGCTGTGTTTTAGGGGACTACATGTAAATTTAGAAGAATTATTAATAGCTAATAGGGGTGCCAAAGGGCTGAATGAAGCAAGCAGACGTGGGGCTGAAGTAGGGGTGGGTGATATGACCAAATTCTAATTTCCTGATATGAAAAATTTTATTTCACGATAATAACGATATATATCACAATAGTTATTTTTTGTTATTTTATCTCATTTCTGTTATTAAAAAGCAAATTACAAACAATAGGACAAATACAATATAACAAAAATATGAATTAAATTAGGTTTTTCAGGTACAATAGGTTTATTTAAAATGTAGTTAGAATTATTACAGAAATGTAATAATCAAATGTAAAAGAAAAAAATAGCATAGTCTTCACTGAATTAACTAAATATAAATGTAGTCTTATTGAAGCTAATAAAAAGATATTCAGTCAAAAGCAGTAAGTTATTTTTTATTTTGTTTCATTCACATTAATGACACAGAGCAGCAGGTTGGTACATTAGGCTGCTGTCACTTTAAAGGATTAGTCCACTTTTAAATAAACTTTTCCTGATAATTTACTCACCCCCATGTCATCCAAGATGTCCATGTCTTTCTTTCTTCAGTCGAAAAGAAATTAAAGTTTTTGATGAAAACATTCCAGGATTTTTTTCAATATAGTAGACTTCAATGGGCACCAAACAGTTGAAGGTCAAAATTAGTTTCAGTGCAGCTTCAAATTGTTCTACACAATCCCAGATGAGAAATAAGGGTCTTATTTAGTGAAACCATCACTCATTTTCTGAAAAAAATTGAAAATTATAAGTTTTAAGCATAAATGCTCATCTTGAACTACTATAGTTGAAGTCTACTATATGGAAAAAAATCCTGGAATGTTTTCATCAAATACTTTAATTTCTTTTCAACTGAAGAAAGAAAGACCTGAACATCTTGGATGACATGGGGGTGAGTAAATCATCAGGAAAAGTTTATTTAAAAGTGGACTAATCCTTTAAGACCAAACGCACTGATCCATTATACTGATACATATTCAAACTGTTTACTTTCACTTGAGACTTAAACGAAGGTTACATGAATACTCCACACGATGGGCATTTTGACATAATTGCGTGTGTATTCGACCATTCAAGTGCAATAAGACATGAAAGAGAACTGAATTTATGATCACATACGGAGAGATGTGGCTTTCTAATAACGTGTTATTAAGCACGTTAAAAAGAACTCAATGCGGTGCTCGCTCTGACTGAGGCCCCGTTTACACTAGTGCGTTTTCATTTTAAAATTTTCATTTGTTTTCGTACCTCATAAACAGAGACTTTCGAAAACACTGCAGACCCAATTTTAGTTTGAAAACGGCAGGGTTGCATTTCAGTATAAAAGGACCAAAACAGAGACTTTTGAAAACGATGGCGTGGCTGCCCACTTTCGCTCGTGTATCATTGACAACCCTGTAAACAATAACATGGAGACTGAACTGCAATCTTTGCTAACTGTTGTCATTTTTAGCAGCCATTGTGCAGTACATGCACAAGAGACAACTGTTTACACTTTCTACGTGCATGCCCAGTGTGCATGAACGGTCATGTAACGTGTTTTCGGTTGCGTAATGTAGACGGAGATTGTTTCTGAAAAGCTGTGGAAACACCAGTGTAGATGAGGATCACTAGTATAAACGGGGCCTGATGCACAGCATCAGCAAGTGCACCGCATTGAGTTCTTTTTCACAGCTTATTGAGCTTAATAAGACTTTTTAACATCAAACACATCCCAAATTCGCCATCACCTTCCGAGAGAGGCAGCTTTCTGTCTGTGCACTTTGGCAGTGTGCCGGTCAGCAAGATCGTCGTACAGAGTTCCTTTTCAGGAAATATAGCACTTATATCTCTTTTTAACATCAAGCACATTCCACTCTTTATATTCTCATAAGCCGCATTTCCACTGTCGGGAATAGCCTTGGACTTCAAGCACCAAGGCCAAAATGAAGTTGCATTTCCACTGTCAGGCCAGTAGCCCCACAGCACTTCCCTATAACCCGTCCTTAACACGCCTCTATAGAACAACGTCACACGACCATTTCACCAGCTGACTGAACACTAGCTGGATCGCAAAATGAGCATGACTGAAGTGAACATTTGATCTTTACTTAAAGACTTAAGATTTCAACATCAATATTTGACCAATGTTGACCAAAAAAAATGTTACAGCAACAGTAATTTATTAATTTGTCAGGAGTGCACATCAGTCAAGCTGAATCTAACTGATATTTACCATTTCACATAAAAAGAGAACACATTCCTATTCGGTTGCACCTGCTTCCATTTATTTACAATCACAATAATGCACAAAACAACTCCATTAAGGCTTTTAAGCCCAAAGGCTTACACATTTAGAAAAATATTGATAAAATGTCATATGATTACGTCACATTTCTGAGCATTTCTATTAATTTTCCTTGAAATTATGCAATGATTGCAATCCAAGGAAGTTTGAGCGATCTCTCCCATCTCAATGCAGTATACTGTTATTCTTTCAGCCAGAGCAACAGAGGGAGCTATGAGAAGAAAACAGGAGTTATGAGTTATACGAGTGTACGACAGATATCCGGTATGAACAAAGGCACAGGAAAGAGAAAGATAAAAGACTAGACTAGACTTAAAACTCCAACTAGGACAGGGAATTGACTCCGTGAAGTAGCTACACTAAACAGAATAAATGCTAAACAGTACTCTGCCCCAAGAGAGAGGAAGTCCATAGGGTGTGTGATTGGCTGCAGCCATGTGTGTAATCAATGCAATGGATGATGGGAATGTAGTCCAGGGTAACATGTAACTAAATGTGCAGTGAAAAAGTCTTAATAGTGAATGGGTGACCTCTGGTGGTGAGTGGACATAAACAGCAGGTGCAGGATATGTGACAGAGCCCCCGCCCCAAGGAGGAGCTTTCAGACGCTCCTAAAACAGTATAATCCAGGAGGGTGGTGGAGCGGAGGCGGAATAGGGGGAAGGATGGTGGGAGAAGGACTGATGACTGAGTCAGATCAGGAAGCCAGGGTGGAGTAGACTAGAACAGGCGGCCATGGCGGAGCAGCCTGGACAGGCAGCCAGGGCAGAGCAGGTGGCCAGGCAGACAGGCTTGAAGACCCCAAGGCAGAGCAGACGACCACCACAACAGCGCAGACGTGCTTGAAGACCACCAGAGCAGGGCAGAAGACCACCACGGCAGTGCAGACGGGCTTGAAGACCTCCATAGTGGAGCAGACGACCACCACGGCAGTGCAGTCGGGGCTAAAGACCTCTACGGCTGAGCAGATGACCACAACAGCAGTGCAGTCAGGGCTGAAGGCCTCCTCATTGGAGCTGGCTGGGCTGAAGACCACCTCAGTAGAGCAGGCATGACAGAAGACCACCAGAGCAGGGCAGAAGACCACCACAGTGAAGCAGATGGATCAGAAATCCATGGCAAAGACTGAGACCTAGGGAAAACTGAGACATAAAACACAGACAATGTATTCACGGCCCCAAGGACCTAGGCAGGAAATGCAACAACTTTGATCAGAATCTCCTTGAGAGTGATTGGATGGACAGACAGTTCAAAATCAAATTCATGAATGGTAACTAGGCAGATAGGCTGTTCAAAATCAGACTCATTGGGGAAAATGGAATGGGAAGACAGTTCAGAATCACAAGCATTGACTGAAACTAGACTGGCTGACAATTCACATTCAGGGCCCTATTTTAACGATCTGAAACGCAAGTGTCAAAGCGCGAAGCGCAAGTAACTTTGTGGTCGGGTCTCGGCGCTGTTGCTATTTTCCCGGCGGGATAAATGGCTCTTGCGCCCGGCGCAAATCTAAAATGGGTTGGTCTGAAGTAGCTTCATTATTCATAGGTGTGGTTTGGGCGTAACGTGAAATAAACCAATCAGAGTGTCATCTCCCATTCCCTTTAAGAGCGAGATGCGTTCGCGCCATGGCGGATTGCTATTTACATGGCGTACACGCGATGAGTCAGTTAATATATATGTGTGTGTGTGTGTATTGGCACGATTGTTCAATTAATTAGCCAATTTCGTTCATCATTATAAGTAGTAATAGGCTGAATTGAAAATAGGTAGCCTAATTCTAATGCACGCAATGACTATTCATCATTACATTTTTATATTTATGTACACAATAATATTCTTTTACACTGTAATCCTTTTGTTTTTAATATTTGGCATGTTTGTGTGATGCGCATCCCTGTATGTAATAAGCAAAGTCAACGCGCACTGTGGACGCGCCCAGAGGCGCAGTTTCTACCAACGCGCTCTAACAAAAAAATATTGCGCCATTGACTTTAGACCAGGTTTGAGTTGGTCTATGGCGCAGTCTATTTTCAGCTCCTTAAAATAGCAATGCGCGGGCAATGCGCCTGAACACACCTCCTTTTTTGCGCTGAACCGCCCAGGGAGCGCAAGTTCATTCACTAGTTTAGCGACGTGCTTCTGTGGAGGGAAAAGCGCGCTTTGCGCGGGTGCAAAATAGGAATGACACATGCGTCGGTGTACAAAGTCAATTGCGCTGGGTGCAAGATAGGGCCCTCAGACTCATTGAAGGAAATTGGACTGGCAGAAAATTCTGTAACAGATTCATGGGTTGAAACCAGACAGAACAACAATTTATCTTCAGGTCCATTGGTTGAGATGGTACAGGGAAATAATTCAACAACAGATTAATTATTTGAAACTGAATAACCAGATATTTCAAAACTGAGTGTATTTTTAGGGACTGAATAAACTGACTGTTCAAAACCAAAAACATTGACTGAAACTGGCAAGAATGACAATAATAATAATAATAATTATTATTATTATTATTATTATTATTATTATTTATTATTTATTATAAGACAGACAGTTCAAAATCACACACATTTGGGAGAACTGGATGGGTGAACAGTTCATAATTAGACTCATGGACAAGAATTTGATAGTCCAATAATTAATTTGCAACATCTTTGGTGGTGAAAAAGTTACTGGAGCCAACAGGAAGCTCAAGTACAGTTTCTGAGGTTGTGACAGGCTAACAGGACAGGGAAATGGTTCATTTATGACCTCTGTGGTCGGTTCAGGACTGGGAAAGAAAACGGCCTCTGAGGCCGGTTCATAGCAAGACAACAAGGGATTAGAAATAGCCTCCATGGCTGGTCTAGAACAAGACAACAGTTCAAAGTCGGCCTCTGTGGCTGGTTCAGGACAGGATGAAAGTTCACAGACAGCCTCTGCGGCTGGGTTGAGACAGGACAAGAGTTCATAACCAGCCTCTGGGGCTGATTCAGGACAGGACGAGAGTTCATCGGCTGAGAGTGCATCACTGGACACCATCACTGCGCAAGAAGCTGAAGCGAATCCAGTCATCTCGTGAGGCAGCGTATGCCGCCACCTCTAGGGAAATTGCAGTGGGTGTCGCTACCTCCAGAGGTTCTGCAGCATAAGCCGCAACCTCTGGAGATTCAGCGGTGTTGTATGCAGCCCAGATACACCATTAAGCGACCCCCATTATGGGGAGAACTGCGTACAGGGGAATCAGTTCAGGAGCAGGAGGGCTAGAGTGAACTGGTTTGGGGATACTAGCTGTGTGTGCTGACATCAACGCTGGATCCTCCATACTGGATGTCAATCTAGGACGCTTGATGAAGGGTTCCCCTGACAGAACAGAGGAGGTTTGCGGTACAACAACCACGACAGGACATGGTTCTGGGTCGGCAGACATGATGTGGCGAGGCTCTGGAAGATCTGCTGAGGCATGACGAGGCCCTGGAAGATCAGACGAGTCATGCCGATGCTCTTGAAGATCAGATGAGACAAAACAAGGCCCTAAAAGATAATCTGAGAAGTGACAGGGCTCTGGAAGATCTGCTGAGACGTGATGAGGCTCTGGAAGATCTGCTGAGATGAGACGAGATTCTCGAAGAGCAGCTGTGACTTGACTTGACTCAGAAATGGCAGCTGTGACATTACAGGGCGTTATCGTCTGCACCATATTGCGAATGGACTCCACTGTCACTGCCATTATGTGAGCGTGCTCTAGTGCGCCAGCCATTACCAGCCCAAACGCGTTATCGCATTCCTCCTCTGCGACACCCACAGTGATTGGAGAGCCAAAAGTCAACAAAGCAAAGTCCAAAAAAACAACTCAATGATGAATGTGGCCCCCTAAGCTCAGATCGTAGAGGTTGATTAAGGCCATCACAAAAAAAAAAATATCAAAAGACCGGTAGATCAGAAAAGTTTGCGATGGCTAAAAATTTATGAACATAGTTCTCCATTGATTGCGAGGAGTGGCTGGTCGACAGGGAAGCAAAGGAACAGCTTCCCCCTCCTGATTCCTGCCTCTAGTGGTCTCGCATAGCACAGACTTTTCCAGTAATGTGAACAGCCAGTCACATTACTTTACGGTGTTGCACGAATGCAATTGGCTAGCGACTGCTCTAGGGTATTTGCATAGGGCGATCTGATTGGATGATGCCTGCGTTGGCTCTTGAAAAGTTGAGAAATCTTCAACTTCTGCCGCTTGCAACGCGAGTGAAGCGACGCGACGGAACCCACAATTCAGTTCGGCAACGCATGACGTCACCCATTCAAAGTAAATGAGTAGCGTTAATGCCAGCGCCCCGTGTGAATGCACCGTAAGGGCTGACAAAATTATTGCTCTGTCATTCCTGGCCAGTGTTCCTCAGAAAAGCTGCTGGATCCTTGTGTGGCCAAGTATTCTGTAACGGGGCGACTGAGACGAGAAAAGTGCAGATCCATGTGCAAAGCTTTATTTAAAAACATAGCCAAAACAGGCAAGGGTCTGACAATGGCTTACATGTATTTAGAGGGCAAGACAGAAGAGTAATTCGATAAAAAATGTCAATCAACGGCGAACGTAATCCAAAGGTTGAGGCAAGCGAGTGGGTACTCAAAGCGCTTTACATGGAAGGGGGGTCATCTCCTCAACCACCACCAATGTGCAGCATCCACCTGGATGATGTGACGGCAGCCATATTGTGCCAGAACGCTTACCTCACACAAGCTTATTGGTGGAGAGGAGTTAATCAGTGTATGGGGATGATTAGGAGGCCATGAAGGACAGAGGCAAATGGGCAAATTGGGCCAGGATGCTGGGGTAAACCCCTACTCTTTTTCGAAGGACATCCTGGGATTTTTAATGACCACAGAGAGTCAGGACCTTAGTTTAACATCTCATCCAAAACATTTATGCTTTTAATCACTCTGATGTGTCAATAGTGTTGTGATATGCATATATATTTACATACCGCGATATACACAATATAGAAATATCTCTGACGATAGACCATGGTAACGATTATACCATGATAACGATTTATATCGTCATACCATTGATGTGCACACATGAGTGGAAAAGTATGTGCTATGCGAGACCACTAGAGGCAGGAATCAGGAGGGGGAAGCTGTTCCTTTGCTTCCCTGTCGACCAGCCACTCCTCTTCTTCCAGCTTCACGGATACTCTAACTGGCACAAATGTAATAACCGGCTCACACAGATGGGTCAGATGGGATCTCAGGGCTTTCCTCCGTGGTGGACGAGGCTGCTGGCTCTGGCTCTGTAGCTGGCATTGGCTCAGACACAATGTCCGTGGTGGGCATTAGCTGGGTCTCTCGCTCTGCTGTGGGCTCTGGCTCCTTATCCACGGTAGGCTTGGGCTCTGGGGCTGGAGTGGTGAGGGATGTAAAGTGGGACTGGACACTGGAGACGAAATCCTCTTCAACTTTGTCCACCGTAAAAGGGGATCCGTTTACCCACAAGGCGAAGTTGATATATTACCCAAGGGTCCAACAGGAATCCCCCTTCGGCATTACCATCCAAATCTCGTCGTCCAGTCCACTCCTGAACCTCTCCATCAGTGTCAGGTTGTCGCAGGTGGTGTGATGGCTTACGCTGATGAACTCCTCCACATAATCCTCCAGGGTTCTGCCATTTTGAAAAATAAACATATAGTCCTATCTGGTCCATCAAAGAGACTAATTGGGACTATTTTGAGACCCACTATATCCATTTTTTAAGGTCCAGTATTCTATAGTGTTTAGCCCAAGGATGAAGAAGATAGGCGATCAAAATAGATGTTTATTAAACAAATTAACTCAGGTAATCCAATGAGGGGAAACACAAATGAAACAGTGTGCCATGCACAAACAATATCGGACAATGAACTGAACAAACTGAGGGACTTAAATACACAAGGATAATGCACTAAAATACAAACAGGTGTGCTAAGTCAGGGCTTATCAAACCTGTCCTGGGGACCCCTCACCATTGCACATTTTGGATGTCTCCCTCATCAGACATACCCAATTCAAGTCTCTACTAATGATCTGATGAGTTAAATCATGTGTGTTAAATGAGGGGGACATACAAAATGTGCAGTGGTGGCGGGGCCCCAGGACAGTTTTGAGAAACAAAACTAAGAGAGGGAAAATGAATCAAAGGAAACAAACTAAAAGTCCATACAAAAATTGTGACATTTACACACTTTTCTGACACTTTTACATAATACAGTGCTTATTTTTAACACTTAAAACAATATTTTATGTAATAATAATTAAAAATATATATAATAATTTATTTATTTTTTTAGAAACAAAATAACATATCTTAATTTTGGCTATCATTTTAATGATGAAATTATATAATAATGAGTAGTCCTAGAAAACCAACCAAACATAACATGTTCTGGATAGGACACATTTAACTATCAATTAAAATAAATTTGAATGGCATCTTACATCAAAATGTCATCTCAAGTATTTTATATATATTTCATGTTGATAAACTGATCTTGAGCACTAACAGAATGAGATCACATATCAAGTGCAAGAAGTTGGAAAAATAGAGCAAATCTGATGCTGACATCTAGTGGTGAAATACCAATAATTTTATTTTGGAAATTCTCATAAGCTGATACCAGCCATTAATATTTGATTTAAAAAGAGAAAGTTTGAAAAAACAATAATAGACAATAAATTGTCAAGCAAAACAATGACCTCTTAATATTATTATAAGTAATATGCCTATATTCATATTTATGTATATTCTATATACCAAACAATCTTTCAGAAATTATATTTATTTAAAATTATTATTACACACTTTTAGCATTACTTACTAATTTTAACATTGATTATTATTAATAATAAAAAAAACCTAAAAATTGTAGTCTGTTGACATAAATTATTACTTGAATAGGCAAGGTCACTTAAAACTAAACTTACCTACGTATTTTATTTATGTAACACTTACTCACTATAGATTTATATTCATATTTGATATGCATTAAGCATTTACATGCATTAACATGTTTGGGTGCCCAAAGCTCAGGCAAATTTATTCAGCAAATGTTATTCATCATGAGAGCTTCATGTTTCTGGGAATAAATATTTGGGGCAATGTCCCCACAATCACTCGCACCCCAGATGTGTAAAATCTCCAGGCAAATAACCTACAGCGTGTGCCGGTGCAGATGTTTGACTGGGTTCACCAGCGCTTTGCCATATAAGCATTTATGGTCTGACTGATAGTATAGCCCCATGTTCAGACTTAAACCAGTTTACGAATTCCATTATGCTAAGCCCGAGCACTCTCACCGCTGATGAATGATTATAAAAATACATAATCTCCCGTGGTACCATCATTGCACTATGACAGGGAAATTTCATTCATTCTATCCAATTTTTCCCTTATTTAAAAAAGAAATTACTGGCCGCCAGTAATCAGATATACAGGCAGGCTGTTTCTGGAGTTAAGCCCAACTTCTATTAGGATTTCGTCTTCTCTCATTTTTAGGAAACACGCGTACACACTGAGATACTTCAGGGCTCATTTGGCCAAGCCCCATCCTTAGTTTCAATGGTTTTAATGTGTTTATATGCTGAAATCCATCTTCAATATTTCAGTCAGAGTGCTGACAGTCTTAGATGCTAACAAAAATCATTATTAGTAAACTCAATTTAGTTCAATATAATAGCATTTCCCTCTGAAAAAGTACACTTTAGCTTACTTTGACTTTAAGGAAAGAATATACTTAAGTGCAAACTGACTGAAATGTATGGACACTTCACTGCATAATTCCAATTAAATAAAAATGAATTTTAGGTTAAATTTATATTAAATGCAGTTTGCTGAACATTAAATTGTTTTCTGACCCACTTAAATAGGACTAAAGTACATCTTTATATGCAATTTCATAATTATTTCTATTGTCTTTGAAATGGTTAAAGTGTTGCTGAATGTAGCCTACTGACAAGCATTTATAGTAAACTAAAATGTACTTTAATGTCATTTCTATTGAAACTTGTATGCCATGTAGTTAAATATATTTGTAATTACACATTTGTAATGATGAATTTGTAAAGTTTCTTTTAAAAGCAATGTGTTACAATATTGTGTTACTCCCTAAAAAAGTAACTAATTGTGTTAGTTACTTTTTATGGAAAGAAATTACATTACTTTTGTGTTACTTTTTCTCACTTGGGCTGGGTTTGCTTATATTATTTTAGTAATTAAAATAACTGAAAGACAAAAATTCTCAGATATTTTGTTGCAAATTTAAAAGTAATGTGTTACTTTCTTGTTGCTTTCACGTTACTTGTAATACAGTATGTTACCCCCAACACTGGATGTTGGGGTAAAGTACTTTTAGTATACTTAAGTGCATTTCTTTAAAGTATGACAAAAGTTTATTAAAACATGAGGATTTAAAATGTATTTTACAATAAAATTTGGATTTAAGTGCACTTTTTAAATGAGTATTTATGTGTGTTAAGAAACATAGTCATGAAAGTGTACTCTCTTTAAGTACACTTAAGTGGCCTTTTATTTCATTAATATTGTATTATCTGCAAGTACAGTTTTTTTATATATATACTTTATATTCACAAGGGTCCATCTTCTCAAACACACCTCGGTTTAGACATTTTCAGCTTTTCTTTTTAAACGAAAATCCTTTGTTATGCAAAGATGAATGTCCTATTATTATTAAATAAACTCATTTTACATTTTCTCAAATTTCATCCCATACCACTTTGGTATTATGGCACATAGTTTGCAAACATCAATATTTTGAGTTATACCCATAAAGCACTTGACTCTAAAAAATCTTCCTCAGTGAAAAATGCTAATTATTTTCTCATAATCAGACAAAAATGAACAGGGTGACATGGGAGTGAGCGTATCTGTTAGTTTGTGCCCTGCACATGTCCAATTTCTCTTCAATCTGCAATGCATTTTTAGCTATAATTGAAAATTAGCCGTACATCTTTTTTTTGGGGAAGGGTAATTTATCACGGCCCATTGTTCCTCCATGACACTTTAGCCCTGCCGCTAACAAGGCTTTGGGAGCCGAGGGGTTGAGCCACGACGAGCAATTCTGGTGTACGGATGCATTTTCGCTGCTTTGTTGCTAATTGTGGCCTCCTTTCTATTGAACAGTGAGTCGTGTAAAAGAGCTTGTTGGCTCGATGCAGTGGAGCTCTCCGGTCCTCTCCGGCTATTATCAAAGATACTCTTGATCTTTTCAAAAGCAGGAAATAGATTTTTTTCCCTCCTGTACAGGAAAAAAAGTAATTTGCAATGCATCCATTAGTTCTTCATTAAAGCAAGATTAAATTGCACTGCAAATCACATCTGCCTTTGGATGATTAAAGGGTGGCATTTTATAGGCTAAAACTAATTACTAGTCCAAATGAATGAGAGTAAAAAAAACAGGCATGTTTTTACATTAGATAGTGTGGCTTGTAATTAGATTGAAGCTAATTCCACTATTTCATCTCTTTTAATGAGATGAGACTGTCCTCATCTTTCCCCACGTTTTTGTCAAGCCACACTATAACGGCTCCAAATGTATAATTTCGATAATACTGAGAGTTTATAATAATGAAATTTCCAAGTAACCTGCTACAAGGTTCCATCTAGTATTGAATTATTACACATGGGAAATGAGGGGAAAGGGTTTTAAGGTCGTGAAATGATGTTTCCAGCCAGAATATGATCACATGCTTCTACCTTTTTTTATTCTGTCAGAGAAAGTCTCTTGTTATACAGCTGGAATGTGTGATAGGTGGTTGCTCTATCAATGGTTACTAAGGTGTTCTGCATGGTTGTTAGGGCACAACTAAAATGTTATGTGGTTACTATGCGGTTGCTTGGTTGGTTGCCAAGTTCTGGGTGACTTGGGTGACTACTAGGGTGTTGCTAAGTGATTGCCATGGTGTTCAGGGTGCATGCTATGGCATTTGTAGTCAATGCAATGTTCTAGGTCAGTGCTAGGGCATTAGTATACCGTTACTAGTGTTGCTATGTGGCTTATATAACATTCTGGGTTGTTAAGATATGTCAGATTTCTAAGGAGACCTCTCATCACCCTCATCAGTCTGCAAGTTTGAGTTTAGTTATGCTAAGTGGTTGCTAGGGTGTTTATATGTGGTTGCTGTGATGTTCACCTTGTTGCTAGGTCTTTGCTTTTCGGTTGGAAGCTGTAATGGGTAGTTTCCCTAGCATTTCTAAGTGTTTACGGAGTGCTCTGCTTGGTATCTAGGGTGTTGATATGTGGTTGTTATGGTATTGGTGGTTGCTAGCTAGGGAACTGATATTAGTTGATAAGGTGTTCAGGGTGGTTGCTGGTAAGAAGGTATAATAGTTGGTTGTTCTAGTGTTACTGAGTGCTTACAGAGGTGTTCTGTGTGTTTGCTAGGGTGTTGCTAAGTGGTTGTTTTGGTGTTCGGGGCTAAGGTTTTGCTATGCGGTTGAAGAAATGATGAATGGTTGCTAGGGCATTGCTAGGTGGTTGCTTTAGCATTGCTAAGTGGTTACCAAGGTGTTCTGCAGAGTTAATAGGGTGTTGCTAAGTGGTTGTTATGGTGTTTAGTTTTGTTGTGGTTGTTAGTGGTTGTTCTGGGGGTTGCTAGGGCTTTGCAGCTGCTAAGGTGTGATGGGGCATGATTCCTGGTTGTTTCTCATACCTGCAAATTAGTCATGGTTTTGAATCAAAATATGTAATTTTTGAGTAGATCCGAAGAGTTTTTTTTTTTTTTTTTTTTTTTTTTTTTTTTTTGCAAGCACAATAAACCTCACAAGAATCAAAAACGGCCTACTTTCCCACAGACTGGAGTGAGACCATAAACATCTCTCGAGCTGTCGCAATCTTTATTGGCGCTCTGTGGCATAACAGATTGCTGTAGTGCTTCAGTTCAAGCAGAGAGCACGTGAACCAATCATCTATTCCGCTTTAGTTACAACATGAAATAAACATGAATGAACATCCGAAGGTATGTCATATGTAATCGCTCAATCAGTGTTTCAACCGCGGAAAGGCGTCAATAAAACAGCTTGAAAAAATGTCTCATTTACCGTCACATTTACCTCAAAGCTGTTCAATATGCAAAAATGGAACAGAAATAAAACAGTTCTCTTTATCAACTGCTAAATCGCCAAGTTACGGACTGCAGCTTTAATATGTGCTTCAATATTGAATGTATAAATCCGTTTTATGAAAGCCACCATTTAAAAGTTTAGGCCTATATAAAAAACGAGTAAAAACATAATTATGTCATTAAAAATGTATTTATAAAAATTATAATGTTATAAAAATGTCCTTAGTTGTATTTTATATGTAAGTAGCTTACAAATAAATTAATTTTAACCTTTAATATTATAGTGATGTACCAACTGTGGTTCCCTGTATAGTTTACAGCATTAGCTGAGAGATTTTTTTTCTTTAAGGAAATTTGTCATGTACTGTATAGGCCCAAATTAATCAATATTTAATTGAAGGTAATCAAATTGAAATCAAATCATAAGCTTCTGAATTAAAATCGAATCAAATTGTAAAATTTGTGTCAATGCCCAGCCTAATGTCAATACATTTTTTTTTACAGCAAATGTTTTTTTTTTTTTTTTTTTTTTTTTTTTTTTTTTTTTTCAATTTATTTTCTTGTCAGTGTGCACCAGAATGCTCCGTTTACATGTTAAAATCACTAAACCTTTCAAACATGTCACCGTTTTCACCCTTTGTGAGTTTTCATGTATGGTTTCTAGGGTGAGGCCTTTTTTTCTTTGGTGGTGGTGTAGTTTCATATAATCCACCAGGCAAAAATCGTAAGGCTTATGTCTTAGAACAGTAATAATGCCTCATGATTTAAGGTATCCTTCATGTCTTTAGCACAAACCATGTGGCATGGTTACATAGGTTTAAGTCTTTGTTCAGATAACACACCCTAAATATGAACAGCCTTACTAATTGATAATGAATTGCCCTAAACATTAATCACATAATATACATTGATTTAATTGATTAATCTGCTATTTTTTTCTGGAATAAAGATACACAAACTCATGCAAAATTCTGCTCAGTAATGATTAGAGTTGAAAAATAGTTGACTTTCCCTAAATGTATGAACATGGCACTTTTCCAGCAAGGCCCAGACAACCTTTCCTTGCAAAAATATATGCAGTAGCACTAATTTTTACAGCCGGAATTGCCCCATTTCTGCTGAAGCGAGATTTTGCGCCACAGTCCGCAGTCGTTCCAGGAATTCAAACCTCATAAGGTTTCAGCAGAAGCTTATGCTAAGCTTGTTAGTGTTTCTGATGCCACGTGTGATAGCGCCAAAGAATTACCATAAATCAGCAGAATTAACTATGATCTTCAACGGCATGTTTAAAACTGGCCAACACAAGTTTGCAATATGCTGCACAGAATATTATGATAACAAACCATTCTAAATGCCCATAATCTGCTTATGTCCGGGGTTCATATATATTCCGAATTAGCACTTTTCCCCATCCCACACATGTTCCTACACAACCACAACAGACGAAAACATGCACATTTGATATAAAAACAAGTTTTTAGATGGCACAGTTTTAATATCGACACGATGCGATAACGCATAATGTAATATGTTTCTGCTGGCTGTTAGCAAGGTTTGAATTTGGGCGTCTTTTGAAAGGGGGTAAAGGGGGTGTGCGACTAATGATACAAAGAACGTCCTGCATTTCATCAGATCTGAATCCTAATGTCATTTTAACTCAGAGCAAATGAATCTGTGCTGTAATAAGAAGCTTCCAGAATTAGGTTGGGGTGGCAGAAAATTGCAAGCGGCTGGCACTTTTATCTTTGAATTTCACTTGTGCACAAGCCAAAAAAAACCCTTCATACATTATTTGGTTACATTCCATCAGTATGAAGAATAACATTGTGAAAATTGTATGCATGCTAATGATAAATAGAAATCCACCTGCTTTACGATAAAATGAGTTTAATTTCCCATGCCCAGTGCCGACTGGCCTTTCATAAATTACTTATGCACAGCTATTATTAAAATAGGGGGGAAGCAAATTAGAAAGTGTTCATATCTCTTCACTGGATTTAGCCCAGCAACCGGAGTCAGCACTTTTTTTCCTTCCTGTCTCGGAAATTCTGCCCTCTTGAAATTTCCATCCTCGTTTCTGCGTTTTTCTATAGTGCTGTTGTAGACGCTGAGAGTCTGTGTTTGCCAAATTAACCCAAATCTTTTCTAGGGTACAAGTGTAATGCAATTCACTGACTTTTCTAAACCTGGATATTCAAATGTGCTTGAATACGTTGGAGGGCGCTGTACAAAAAGTCAGCACTCAGAAAAGCCTGTTTGGTGCTAATCGTGTTGCATCATCGGTTACTGCCACAACAACAAGCCTGGAGATGCCGTGCGCTCGGACGGCACAATATCTGCTCATTTGCATAGTGATTTGTTGCAAGTGGATTTGCTTACTGTAATTTTTCTTGAGTTTGATTGGATGCTTTTTTGGAAAATAGTTTTAAACTAAAACTTCTGAATGCACTTTTGAAATGTGTCAAGCAAAATAATGTTTCGCTGATAAGAAAAACATTTCAATAAGAAAGTATGTGTTCTGTGAATGTGATTTCAAACATTTTTTCTTGGTCTGATTTAAAAAACAGCCAGACTAATGTGAACCTACCTGATTTAGAATGTTCCGAAGTCTATACAAAACTCTGTACAGATTTCAACTTTTTTTTTGGTTATATATATATATATATATATATATATATATATATATATATATATATATATATATATATATATATATATATAATTTTTTTTTTTTTTTAATGGATGGTTCAGCCAAAATGAAAATTCTGTCATTGTTTACTCACCCGCAAGTTGTTCTAAACCTGTAAGAGTTTCTTTGTTCTGTTGAACCCAAAGAGAAGATATTTTGAAGAATGTTGCTAATCAAACAGTTGACGGTGGCCATCGACTTCCATAGAGAAAAAAAAAATACTAGCCTATTGAAGTCAGTGGCTACCGTGAACTGTCTGGTTACCTGTCTGGTTAAATTCAACCCCATGTGACAAAAATTCACTTAACTTACTTAAGCTGGACAATGATACCATTTTCTTCTAGAGCTGCTGAGCAGCCGAAATTGTTTTCCTGTTATCACTGTAAAGCTGCTTTGACACATTCTGCATTGTAAAAAAGCACTATATAAATAAAGATGACTTGACTTGACTTTTAATAATTTATGAAATACTTTTTTGTACATGTACTGCAATGTCAAAAATATCATACAGCTCAGATAGTCATGTGTCATGTAATTTGTTAGGTGTACGGAGTAGAATACAACAAGTATAATTGTTTTGGGCTTTGACTTGAGTGAGTTTTTGTACGTGAAGCCCTGCAATACCCATATGTAAATAATATACATTATTCAGCTCACATGTAGGGGAACTTCATCAAAAAAAAAAAAAAGATTTTCCTCCTACCTTATTTCCTTCCTGATTTATTGCATGTCAAATATGAAAGATATGTAATATATATAATATATATACATATGTGTGTGTGTGTGTGTGTGTGTGTGTGTGTGTGTGTGTGTGTGTCTTTTATATACATATTTCTTATTTTAAATATTAAGTAATATTAGCATTAAACACAATCCATCATTTAAGATGTAAGATGTGGTAGAAATAACAGAATTAACTTAATATCGATCAGGGATAACATTATGACATCCTTCCTAATATTGTGTTGGTCCCCGTTTTAGTGCCAAAACAGCCCTGACCTGTCGAGGCATGGACTCCACTAGACCCCTGAAGGTGTGCTGTGGTAGCACCAAGATGTTAGCAGCAGATCCTTTAAAGGGGACCTATTATGACCCATTTTACAAGATGTAAAATAAGTCTCTGATGTTCCCAGAGTGTGTAGGTGAAGTTTTAGCTCAAAATACCCCACAGATAATTTTTTATAGCATGTTAAAATTGGCACTTTTTGGGGTGCCAATTTTAACAGTTTCCGTTTCAGTGTGTGCCCTTTAAATGCAAATGAGCTGCTGCGCTCTGCCTGAGAGGGCGGAGCTTCAAATTCTCCAGTGTCAGGAGTCAGTCAGGATGCACTATAATGTCAGAAACTGCAAATATATGCTGCATGGAGATAAAACAGGTATACACTGTGTGCAGAATTATTAGGCAAGCTGATTTTCTGATCATATTTTTTTTCCAAGCACATTTTACCAATTCCAATCCACATCAATCTTAATAACTACTATTAATATTGTTTTTAATCATTTATAAGTGATATATAATTGTTCATGAAGGCTGGAAATGAAAAATGCCTTATATTCAGGTGTGCAGAATTATTAGGCAGGTTTGCTTTTACAGGCAAAATGAGCCAAAAAAAGAGATTTAACTCAGACTGAAAAGTCAAAAATTATTAAATACTCACGAGAAGGACGCAATACTAATGCAATACTAGAATTTGCAAAGTTAAAGCATGACCAAGGGAAAGCAAAATGCTCATGGGGTCAGCGGGGTCATACAAAATCAGGTGGAAAAGAAAAGACACATGTTAACTGCAAAAGATTGAAGAATTAAGTGTGAAACCATCAGGAACCCTTTAGTCTCCAGCGCCACCATTTTCTAGAACTGCAACCTACCTGGAGTCTCCAGAAGTGCAAGGTGTCAGGATCTCAGAGACTTAGGTTAGCTAAAGAATCCTAAACAATGACCTGCACTTAATAAGAATCACAAGCTGAAATGTTGTGAAATACACGAAGACTGGGTTTTTATATGCTTTATAGACAGACAGCTTGAGAGTGACTCCTGAAGGACCAGCACCACATCCTCTTGTACCACTGTTTGAAGAATTTATCTTCCAAAATCTGGCAGTAAGGTGTGGGAGTTCACTTTTAGTCCCTCTCTTATCCTGAAATGTCCGTCTTGCAGAGATGGAC
This sequence comes from Megalobrama amblycephala, assembly GCF_018812025.1. Taxonomy (NCBI): domain Eukaryota; kingdom Metazoa; phylum Chordata; class Actinopteri; order Cypriniformes; family Xenocyprididae; genus Megalobrama; species Megalobrama amblycephala. The sequence goes on from NC_063045.1 coordinate 29,911,695, forward strand.
TAAAAATGATCTTCCAAAACTTACTGCCAGATTCTGGAAGATAAATTCTTCAAACAGTGGTAAAAGAGGATGTGGTGCTGGTCCTTCAGGAGTCACTCTCAATCTGTCTGTCTATAAGGCCTATAAAAACCCAGTCTTCATGTATTTTATAACACTTCAGCTTGTGATTCTTATTAAGAGCGGGTCATTTTTTAGGATTCTTTAGCTAACCTAACTAAGTCTCTGAGACACCTTGCACTCCAGGTAGGTTGCAGTTCTGGAAAATGGTGGCGCTGGAGACTAAAAGGTTCCTGATGGTTTCACACTTAACTCTTCACCTTAATTCTTAACTCTTTTGCAGTTAACATGTGTCTTTTCTTTTCCACCTGTTTTTGTATGACCCCGCTGACCTAATGAGCATTTTGCTGTCCATTGGTCATGCTTTAACTTTGCAATTTCTAGTATTGCATTAGTATTGCGTCCTTCTCGTGAGTATTTAATCATTTTTGACTTTTCAGTCTAAGTTAAATCTCTTTTTTGGCTCATTTTGCCTGTAAAAGCAAACCTGCCTAATAATTCTGCACACCTGAATATAAGGCATTTTTCATTTCCAGCCTTCATGAACAATTATATATCACTTATAAATGATTAAAAACATTATTAATAGTAGTTATTAAGATTGATGTGGATTGAAATTGGTAAAATGTGTTTGGAAAAAAAATATGATCAGAAAGTTAGCTTGCCTAATAATTCTGCACACAGTGTATTTAGTTTAATTACAGTTATAACTTATATTGTCTTGTTTTTATCCATTATATTAGTACAAGCCTGTTGTACCGGACCCTGTCCGAATGATGGCCAAAACTTTACAGGTGAGTTTTATGATGTTTATTGTACTTCACACAAAAGATGAAGCGTCCGTTTTCACTCTAGAAAATCACTGTAAGAGCTTAATAAAACACAGTGCAAGTGCGCACACAAACACCATACAAAAGTGAATTTTGCATAATAGGTCCCCTTTAAGTCCTGTAAGTTGCAAGGTGGGCCTCCATGGATTGAACTTGTTTGTTTAGAACATCCCTCAGATGCTCAACTGAATTGAGATCTAGGGAATTTGGAATTTGCACTGTGTATTCTGACACCTTTCTATCAGAACCAGCATTAACTTCTTGAGCACTTTGAGCTACAGTAGCTCGTCTGTTGGATCGGACAACATGGGACAGCCTCCGCTCCTCACGTGCATCAGTGAGCCTTGGCCGCCCATGACCCTGTCGCCGGTTCAACTTTTGACCACTTTTTGACTACTGACCACTGCAGACTGGGAACACCCCACAAGAGCTGCAGTTTTGAAGATGCTCTGACCCAGTCTTCTAGCCATCACAATTTGGCCCTTGTCAAACTCGCTCAAATCCTTACGCTTACCCATTTTTCCTGCTTCTAACACATCAACTTTGAGGACAAAATGTTCACTTGCTGCCTAATATATCCCACCCACTAACAGGTGCCGTGATGAAGAGGTAATCAGTGTTATTCACTTCACCTGTCAGTGCTCATAATGTTATGCCTGATCGGATATGTCAAACTAACTAGTGTCATGGTAACACATATAGCCTAATATTTACTGTTTAATGTAAAGGCTTATTCCACCACAATGGCTTGCCCCATAGACTTCCATTGTATGTATATTTATCCCCTGGTTATCTTAAAATATGGCAGTCAGTACCATTGTTTTGTCTCAAGATGCACACCAGAAATGTTTTTTTTTTTTTTTCTTTCCTAAGGCATGTTTTTAAAAGCTACTTAAATGTCTTAATTGAACTAAGGCCTAACATTGGCCTAATCAAAGCCCTGCCTGTAAAACTGGGCCTAAATGTTTCACTTGATTTTCCAATATGTTGGACAAGATGAAATTATTATGTGGTAGACAAAAAACATAAACCCACAAAGGACACATGGAATATATGAGATTTGGTTCTCTAAAGATGGCAGAGCAAAATCATTCCTTCTTGCTATTTATATCTAATGTATTCCTTTGTCCAAGAAGTTAAAAATGCCTTTACGTTTTAATTATTCAAACTTAAGGCACAGGATTTTACTTTAATTTTACCTTCCAACATGAAGTCATGCTCCAAGAATTCAGCAGGTACTTCCTTTAGTTTAACCAGAAGACGTCTTTTTCCCTGTTTCAGCTTGAATTGAAAGCCTCTTCATAGTCAGCATGTTCCTCAGTCTGATTATCCCTTCAGAGAATAGCTTCATACAAACCAAATTTCTCCTCTGAAAGAGCCCATCCAGTTTTCCATCACTGAGTGGCAGAGGGGATGATGGGTAATTCCTGAACGGAAAATCTGCCATTTCATCAAACGCAGTCATGTCTGTCCTAGGCCCACAGCCATTATTACCTCTCAAGGACTAGTGGACCTTTAGTACACACATTCTGCTGTATGTGCTTTAATTCATTATATATTTTATATATTTGAATAATATACATTGGCCCCAAAATGTATTAAGTCATGTTTACAGTGACATGGCATTAGATACAAAAATCAAAATGTCATTTATTTGAAGATACTGCAAACCCTTTGTGGAAAACAAGTCCGCTTAATGTGCACTAGTTTTTGACTTGAAATAACTTAAAAGTACTTTCAAGACTGTTTCTGAACACACTTAAGTAAAAATTACACTTTGCAAATTTTAAAGCATATTTTAAATAATTGATTTAATCTTTTGTATTGATTTAAAGAAGTACAATTATTTTGATGTTTTGACTAGCATACTAAAGCACATGTAATTATCATTTTAACTGTATTGTTATTCAATGTTTAACTTTTAAAGTTAATAGATATATTTTAAATGTATTGCATTGCATTGCTACTAATTGTAATTAAAATACATAATAGAAGTTAATAGAAAATTACATTTTAGTTTAATATAAATGCTTGTCAGTACATTCGGCAGCACAATTTAACCACTTAAGTCCTACTTAATTGATCCAGCAAGCACTCTGAAGTTCAGCTAATTGCATTTAATATAAATTTAAATTATAATACATCTTCACTCAATTGCAATTAACATGCAATCAAGCATCTGAAAACATTACATTCAGTTTTTACTTCAGTATACTCTTTTAAAGTGTATGTATATTATATTATAGAGGAAGCCCAGTGTTACACTGCCCTCTGATGGACTACACACTGTATTTGAAAAGACATTTTGATTTCTTATTTCATCTGAACATTGGCAGTATCAAACTAAAACAGTAATCCAATAAATATCTCAAATCTTAGCTATTATTCATATTTTCTTTAAACTACATCTTTAATAGTTTTTACCCAGGTCATGCAATACTTGTCCCCATCATCTCTAAAAAAAAAAAAAAAAAACAGATTAAAAATATAAAACAATTAGCTTTAATAACTCTAGTAAAAAATAAAAAAAAAAGTACACGTAAGCACAATTTATTTGTATGTACTTTAATATAACAATGTATTGTAGGACATGATAAATTGGTATACTTAATGTCTGTTAAATTGGAACAACTAATTTTGTACTAAATGCATTTTGTTGTCCAAAAGCTGTGAAGTTCAACTAAAGTTGTATTTAATATACTTGTTTGTGCTAAAGTGGAACTATTCCAAGCACACTTTAAATATCTACTCTTGTATTTAAGCTTTGAAAGGCAGAATACAGTCAGCATAACCTTCAAATGTATTTTGGTGACATTACAATTGCAATTCAATTACACTGTAAGAATGTTGAACATAAATTAATATTAACTTGCTTATCTGGAGAACATCAGTGAGACAATGGGAACAGATATATGTACATTAAATGTAGGAAACACTACGGACTGGATTCGAACCCGTGTCGCTGCCACACAAGCGCACTCAGTTTACCAGTTGTGCCACCATGCAGATATACACAAAGCAACACCGGGGTTACTTTGTGTTCTTTCTGTTACAAGTAATACTATAAGCAAACAGATTTTTCCATCAATGACAGCACAAATTATATTAATTTAAAGACTGCAAATCGGCAAGAAGTCTTAATATAGGCTCACTGTCTCTGCGCACTTCTAATCCCAATGCTCTGCAACTGCTCCTGATGTAAAACGCAAGGAAATGATTTTACTTACATGTCTTTAATTTTGTAACTACTTTCTATATGTATGTAAAGCTGCTTTGCAACCATGCAAAATTGTGAAAAGCACTACAGAAATCAATTTGAATTGAATTAAACAATAGGCCTGCCTGATATTCAAAGTGTATTTAAATTATTGAAAACGTCAAGATCATAATTTAAAAAAAAAATAAAAAAAAAAAACTTACTTCATGATTTTATATATATATATTTTATATATATATATATATATATATATATATTTTTTTTTTTTTTTTTTTTTTTTTTTTTTGCAACTCAAAACGCATGTAAACTTTTATCTGTACTATTTTTATACTCAAGTAGAACTCAAATACAGTTCATTGTACATTTAATCATAACAGGTCAACAGAGGACTCAACAAAAATAAATTACCGATGTAGTACTTAAATATTTAACAAATTTAATTGTTTTATTTGCAAAATGCTCATTGTTACATTTGCGCTGTGGAAAAAAGTTGTGTTTGAAAATTCTGCACTTACAGCAGCTGTTAGCAGAAACAAACTAGATGTTTCAATTCATACCTCACATTTTCTTTGGTTTGCACAAAAACAAAGTCTCATCTAAAGAAAATTACATAATCTTAAAATAATTGAATCATTCTTGGATTTGAAATATATGGTGAGACTTGTGTCTAACGGCAATGAGTTTCAAGACTCTAAATGTTTCCTGAGAAATGTGCCAAATCTGCAACACAGACTCCAATAGTGTGAACTCTAGTGAGTTCAGTTGTTTAGCAAAAGTACAGCAAAACCGATTGTTGGTGAATTCCATTTCACAGCCCATGAAAGTAAGGTGAGGAGAGATTGACTTATCAAACACATACAAAAACTGCCCTATTCACTGAACAAACATACTCTAGCCTATATTTAGGTCTATGTTAAAATCATATTGCAATACTTCAGACACTTTTAAGGGGCAATGGAACAAACAAATATCTATACGCAGAATGTGATATTGTCTCTTGTGCCATAGCCTTAAGTGTGAACTCATACAGTGGCCTTGTTTACTTTAATGACACGACAATATACAAACAATCCCCACAGACAAACATTAATATGACCTACGCTGTTGGGTTGAGTGAGCAGGGACATGTCACTGGGGTTATGAAGTAGACATCATCTTTAAAAGGTTTAGTCCAGTTAGTGTATATTATATACAATGAGTGGGTATATAGTATATATAAATATTTGTGTGTGTGTGTGCAATTGTAGGTCATATTTAAAGTATTTTTGTGCTCAGAGAACATTATGATAATCACTTAAGTTTCAAACATGTAGATGGAGTTAAGAACCTAGCCACTAATAGCCAGTGCTTTCTTAAAGATGAATATATATTTCATTCTTCTCCAATTGCATTTTTAAAAGGTATACTACTTTACAAATTAATTTGTAGTGTAATAAGTTTGTGCTTGATGGAAGCATGAAATAACTACATTTATAGTGTATTTTCACTATTTTAAAAAATTGTACATTTATTTTTCACTAGGGAATGATTGCTTTTTATTCACAATATGAGTGAACATGGGATGCATTTCAAATCATTAAGAACAGCCATTAAGAAACATTCCACGAAATTACATGCTACACAAACCTCAGTAAGTATTATGCATTTCTGTGATTTTTTTGTTTGTTTGTTTGTTTGTTTTTTTGTATTAGTTCAATGCATTTCATTGCGTTTTAAAATTTTACATAGTTCACCAAAAAGAGCAATAAAATGAACCTTAAGTTGACACACGTGCAAGTTAACTGTCAAATGCCATTGAGTAAAAAAAAAAGATTTAAAGTGTTTTAGCTAGACCAGAGCATATTTTTGAAAGTCTGCATTACATTTTAGCGTGCAAAGTCCTAAAACTTGAATATGACTCAATTGATAATTTGGCTTTCTGAACCCCATTCCCCCTCCTCCCCCCTCCACTTTGCATCCCATAGGAAACCATTATTAGCTGAGAGCATCATGCTTGAATAACCAGGAATGTCCAGTCAAACCCTGACCCCTCGGCTCCAATGGGCAGTTTATACCTTTAATATTACAGCAGAAACTACACATTAGCACTTATTTTACCATTACATTCATTTATTTGAACACTGAAATTACACTGAAGGCAATTTTTTAATACTGAGGCATCATTCGCACCACAAATTTTGGCCATTGCTCAATTTTTTTTTTACTGGCTGCTTCCCCTAAAGCAAATATATCTAACATGAAATTAGGAAAATAAACAGATTTGATCAATTTATCATAATCTATCATACAGTTAAATCACTATAATTGAAGCTTAAACCTGCTAGTACTAGTGCTAATCTTACCACATCTGAGAGATCGGTAAGAAAATGGGACATGAACCCTAAAGAGAGACTCTTTTACTTCTGCTTTTTTTCCTTCTCAAATTCAGCGATTTGACTAAAAATGTCCAACAAATTGGAAGGAAGTTCTTTTTTTAGGGTTCCAACTGAAGACTTTCGTCCATCTTGATCGCGACTATTTCTCTCCGCTCTATCCATCTTCTCATTCCTGCCTCGTTCTGATTCACTACGTTTTCTGCCTTGTGAGGAATATTCCTTAGAGTACCGATCAGATTTGTGAGAATATTCAGATTGGTTTGAGGAGGAAGAATCCTTCCTGCTTCTGGCACGTTCTAAGGTGCTCTGAGTCCTGTAAACCTCACAGTTTACATCGGGACCTCCGAGTCTAGACCCATATTTGGCATTCTCCGGACTTCTGTCGATAACATCTTCCAACCTACCTCTGCTGTCGTCATGTTGGCTTTTGCCCCAAGACTGTTCTCCTTCGCTGATGAGCTTGGTTATGGATTGCTTCTGATTGATGTATGACGCGGAGGTGTTAGCAGGAGCAGGAAACCAGTCGTCCTCCGCTGTTTTATCACTACAAGACGACACTCGTCGCTTGTGTTTCTTACTGCCGCGAGACGAGCGCCGGTGTTTGTGTTTCCGTTTCTTAGATTTTTTACGGCTTGTTGAAGGAGAGTCGTCACTTGTAGTTGAAGACGTATCTGAGGATGTAGAGGAAGAGGTCGACCGCTTCCTTTTTTTCTTCATTCTATATGGAAGCAAACATAAAACTGAAACTTGCATGGGACATCAACAATGATTAAAAAAGGGAAAAACAAAAGAGTTCTTACCTTGTTTTGATGGAAGAAATACTAAAATACCATTTCAAATGGTCACATACACAATGCAAAGTTTTGAGAGTAACAAACCATTTTTAAATCAGGGCTAGGAGATACAGTTTAATAATAAAGTTCATATTTTTAACTTTTGATAATATTCAATACATGTATCATGTATATAAATTTTAGATATTGATACTCTAGCACCATTTTTGGTCATGGAAAACTGTGGAAAAGCACCAAATTGATGATGGAAAATTATTTTTTGTTGCATTTTTGTTTTTGTTCAGACAACTTTTTATGGTTTGAGAACTTTTGTGGCATCACTAATCCTAATACTGAGCAAAAACATTATGACCACTCATAGGTGAAGCAAATTTCGTTGATTATCTCCCAACAAGGCCACAAGTCAAGGTATGGGTAGATTAGAAGATAAGAGAACAATCATTTCTTGAAGAAAACATTTACTAATCACAAGCAACTGACAGGGCGTTGGCCTCCTAAGTCGTCTGATGTGCAAGGAAAACAAAGGCTATCCTGTCTGGACTGACGGGAAGCCTTTTGTGGCACAGGTCACACAAAATTTGATAGTTATGGGAGGAATGTGTCACAACACACAGTGCATTGCACCCTGATGCATATGGGGCTGTGTAGCCACTGGTCAGAGTGCCTATGATGACCCCCGTCCACAGCCAAAAGCACCTACAACCTTGCCCTTGGAGCAATGGAAGAAAGTTGACTTGTCTGATGAGCCAACGTGGACATTAATGCCACCTACCTAAACATCAGTGACCTGGTGGAAGTGGCCTCTTTCAGCAGGATTTTGCACAATGCCACAATGGACGCATTGTTCAGGAATGATTTTGAGCAACATGATGAAGAGTTCAAGTTGTTACCCTGGCCTCCAAATTCCTCAGATCTCAATCTGATTGAACATGTGAGATGTACTAGACAAACAAGTCTAATTCATTGCGGCTCCACCTTAGACCAGAAGGAACTGCTTCTAATAGCTTGGTGCCTGAAGCTACAGGACACCTTCGCGGTTTTTGTAGAGTGCGTTCCTAGGTGGGTCTGCACAGTTTTAACAGCATGCAGATAACCAACAGCATATTTGGCAGGTTGTCATAATGTTTTGGCTCATCAGTGTATACTGGACTCCATCAACAGTTTTATGTATTGACATGAACAAAATGTTAAATCAGAGTTCTGCCTGATACACTGAATCATCAGAACCGATTTACATAAATTAAACTTACCAACTCAAATCCTGATTTTGCATGTTTCATATTTCAGAGTATTAAGACAAGATGGGATTGTGAAATCACTCTAATGACACAATCTTCATAACAGCCAAATAAGTCCATTTTAAAAAACAAAAATAAAATAAGTGCATTAAAATCATCATGGTATTTATAATGTTGCTTAAAATTATATCACAAGAAAAAATCATGCAAAAATATTCTGAATATTGCCCAGCCCTAATTTAAAAGCTTGACTGAATGACCTAAATTATAGGGCTGTAACGATATGCGATATGAAACCGAAATCGCGATACGCAGGTCCACGAACCTGTATCGCGATGTGAGAAGGCAGAATCGCGACACACCCCTTCCAACTCCCAGAGTTATCCTTCCTGTCCAGATCCAATGCTACCACATTTTTAAATTACTATAAGTATTAGGGGTGTAACGATTTATCGTAAATGGTGTGTCTCAATCAGCTCTCTAGTTCAGTAAGTGTTTCGGGCACACATTGAATCTTGCAAGCAGGTTTAAACGTTTCTCATGTAAGTCTCTTGCATGGTCGCGTGAGAAACGTCGTGGCTTTCTTTCACCGCAGTGCACAGCAACGGCTGTGCTCACAGAAAAGCAAAAGACGCTTGCGATGCTTTGCTTTAAGAAGTTCTGTGGGGCCGTTCACATATTGCGTCTTTTCCGCGTGCAAGTCAGTTATTATTTTCAAATGTAGCCGCGCGGCAGACGCGCTCATAAAGGGATCAACGCGGTCGCGACGCGCGTGCAATTCTCAACTTCTCAGAATGCCGCAAGCGCACCGCAGGTCGTGTGACAAGAATCAACCGATCAGCTATGGCCTTTCCGTAACAAAACATCAAAAGCTCAGCCGAACAGCTGATCATAGCTGTACATGGTGGTTTTTATATCTTATCTCCATCAATATATCTCGTAGTAAAACTAATGCAAGGGCTAGAAATCATTTATCCTTTGCAGAAACATCCTGATCCTCTTAGAGAGCTCAGTTCATGGTTGCATAGCAACGACCGACGCCACGGGAGCGCAAGCGCTTTGGAAAGAAGGAGAAGCGGTGCGGCCGCGCTTTCCACGCGTTTTTAGACGCGATATGTGAACGGCCCCTATTCATAATTCTAAGTTCATGTTAAATTTAACATTTTTTTTCAGTGACAGACAGCCCTATTCAACTGTTAATTTGAATACAGAAGGTTTTTATTAAAATTTTATATTTATTTATTTTATTGAAATGTGATCTTGTATGTACAACAAGGAAAATTATTGAAATTTGTTCATGTTTTTTTAATAAATCTTGTTTGAATTTCAGTTTCATTTTGTTCAAAATATCGTGATACGTATCGTATCGTGAACTCCGTATCGAGATACGTATCGTATCGTGACCTGAGCGTATCGTTACACCCCTACTAAATTATCGTTTTAAAATGATCAAAATTTCGATCTGTCTGTCCATTGTTTCCCGCCTTGCCACTGTGCATAAGAAACCACAATGCAGATTTAATGTAAATTCAGCAGTTAAGGCAGGTTGACACCAAGAACGAGAAATATAATGCTAAATATATTAGCATCCACATCAACGCACAATAACGTTCTGTTTATTTTAAGCGTTTATGTTGTCTGCTGCTTTATACGATCACACTTTTTAAAGTGGAATGGCTTCTGATTGGCTCTCAATGTTTTTTATAATTCATCAACTAGAAAAAAAAAAATGTTCTCAAATTGATTCCAACAATATTGTTCCTCTGTGTTGTTATAGTTATAGTTTTAGTGTGGACTTCACTATTCTTACCAAAATTAGAACGATTACAAAAATGTAATATTTACTCTCCTTGGTGTGAACAGGCCTTTACTTCCTAATTTTGGTAAATAAATTAACTGTGTACAGAACAACTGTATTTAGCTGCAGTGTGTACGTGACCAAATATGTGCTTAACAGGAATAAAAACATGAATCAATGTGGTGGTGTTAACGTTACCTTTTCTCTTCTTTTAGGATTTTACGCAATTTCTCTGCACTTGTCTCCACAGTCTTAGTTTTTTCCTGCTCTTTGGCAGCTTCCTGTTCTTTCAATTTAAGTGATTTCTTTAAAGCAGTTAATTGACAGGGTAAAATTTAAAAAAAAATTCAGGAAATTCATCAAGCATGAATGCGTGCAGCACACAGGATGAGCAATTTCACACAAGTGCCGTTTTCACACCCCAAGCGAAGTATTTTGGCGTCAGGATGTTAAGCAATGACAAAAAGCGAGAAAACATTTTATATTTAGCAATGATCATAAAATGCAGTTACCGTAGTACCAGGAACAGAATACAAACCAAAGGTGGTGGGGTTTTATGTTCACATGGGGCATTTATGTCAACCCAGTGCAATCAGGGTTAAAGGTCCCATCAGTCAGGTTTCACAGGTCCAAGATCAGATAGACACATAAATGACAAAAATACTTCATCAGTACTTCAATACTTATCGGTTAAAATAAACGTCATGCAAGTTTGTCTTTGATAACGGGAAAAAAAAGGAACGCGTGTCTTAACACATGCCATATCTATGTACCTTAAACACTGGAAGTTAATTGTATGATTAAATTCACAGTGGGAGCTAATCATGTATTTGTGACAGGCAGGATTATCCAGCTCACCTGGATGCGTATCTGAAGTTTCTCCAAAGCTTCTGCTGCCTCTTGAAACGTGTCGTCTAACACCATGGCTCTTTTGTAGAGACCCTCAGCGGTCACCAACTTTTCTTCCTCTTCAAGTCTATGCAGAAAAGATCAGAGCACCATCAAAACACCTTTGGAAGAGTTAAAGGAATTTTAAAATTATTATGAAACAAAAAACAATGCAAAGGTGTTGTAAAAGCCTATATACACACACATCCACACAACAGATGAATTTGATAATGCAGTGAGTTTTCCTTTCTACAATGTCTGTGTTGATATTTGGCAAATTATACGTTTATGGTAAATGTTCATAAATTACAGAGTGTTGCTGTTGTTAGGGCATTGCTAAGTGGCTAGTATGGTGTTTTGGTAACTTCTAATGCATTACTATTCAGTTGCTAATAATATTAAAATCCCCAATATACTTCAAGCGAAACAAACTGGTGTGACGTCATTTCGAACAAAATCAGGACAAAATGAAGTTCAGTTTGAGTTCAAAACAGCTTGCAAAGCGAACTTTCCACAAAGTTCACTCCGGCTGGTAAACGCCTTCAAACTACCATTGGTCCATGGTGATGATGTAATAGTTGGGTGTGGCTCTGAGGCTCCCCCTTCTTTGAAATGGGAATCTTCTCTGGTTCATTTCCTCTGTTGTGTCTGTTAAGGTCTGATGTCCACGAGTGAACAACACTTGAGAGCTGCTTTATAGCAAAAATTTAAGTATAATTCTAAGTGAAAGCGACGCTCATACATTGTTGCTTTTTTTTTGTTTTTCCATATATGTTTAATACTGTAAAGCTGCTTTTAAACAACCTATTGTATGAAGTGCTTTATAAATAAACATGACTGGAGTGCTGAATTGCAGAGCTGGTGCAAACATCCACATCGCTATGATCAGACGCTTTCTTAACTGCTGTTTTCTCACCGCTGTCATTTTGTTGTGTGTTTATTTTGTTAATGAAACGAAAGCGTGCAGCACATATTCATATTACATATTCATGTAAACGCCACTCTCAGCAGCATGGGCAGAGTCTGGATGTTCACCAACAGTATATTGCTTGAAAGGTTTTTCAAACTAATTTTTACCCCTAAATGAAGAACAAAAAAGAATTCCGCTGTGAGTATATTGGGGCCTTAAGTTTTCTTAAGAGCCCACATCCAAGTCTATGTGGCATTCAGGTCACTACATAGGGCACAAATTATAGGCAACTGCTAGGGTTTTTTGGGTGGCTGCCAGTGTTGGGCACGTTACTTTAAAAAAAGTAATTAGTCATAGTTACTAGTTACTTCTCACAAATAGTTACATCATTATAAAAGTAACTAATTACCAGGGAAAGTAACTGTGTTACTTTTAAAAAAATTCAAATGTGTCAAATAACTTGGATGCCCCCAATATTAAATATAAGTCTAAAAATAAATTATGCTTGATCCGACTCGTGACTCATGATCCGCTCTTCCTCACGACATGAAATTTCTCTGTACTGTACTACATGTTGGTAGCCATTAAAGAAAACGTAGTTTCATATTTTTGTTTAAATAGGCCTATGTTATGTTTTAAATTCATCTATTTGATTATGAAAAGTGAACAGCATGAGTAGAATAGAATACATCATAAGATGCGCAATATATTGGGAAACATGGATGGGTCAAACATGATTTTGACCACTTCATTAAGTTTTGTAGAAAGCCTTTCTTTTAAGTGAATTTCATTTTGTAAAAATTGTATCTTAATTTTTATCAATGTTTCATCAACCAATTGCCTGGATTTAATAAATAAGAAGCAAATACAGCAGACAATATAATCATGACATTGAGGTGCCGGCACGATCACTTGCAAAAGTAACTGGAAATGTCTTTTAAATGAAATAATTCAAAACTAAAAGAAATAGGCTACTCTATGATTTTGTAATCCGAATGAAATGTGCATTCTCTCCAGGTGCGTCTATTATGCAGAGATGATGAGAGTCAGCAATGTCAACTTAATCTTTGCAGCCGACACTGATTCAGAAAACATTAGTTCATTAATAAACAATTAAAATGTCTCCTTGCTGTTTTTGTCACATTTATACTCATTACTTTTGCTAGTTCTTTATGGCAAGCTTTATGTGTGCGCTTGAATGCTATATAGCCTATATTACGTAAATGCTCATTATTATGGTTTATTCTCTCCAGTATTTAAGAAATTCAATTAATATAAATGTGATTAGTCAACTAATGGCTAAAATTAACATCTATTAGTCGACTAAAAAAAAAGAACTTATTTCACATTTTCGATCCAGCATGTCACGTCACAAAGGGTATTCTGGTTTGAGCTCGGATGAGACTACTTGGATGAAAACAGCTTCAGTGAGCTCAATTATAGTAACGCAACATTTTTTTTTTTTTTTTTGTCAGTAACGGTAACTGTTGTAATGGGGGAAAAAGTAATTTGTTTGATTACTCATTACTGAAAAAAGTAACGCCGTTAATTTATAACGCCGTTATTAAGATGCACTATGCTGTCAGTCAGCACTTTCAAGCCATAGTCATTTGCATCACTAAACAGCATTTATTTTATGTTCTTAATCTCGAGACATCATGCATTTAATTCTTCAGAGATAGTGGCAGCTCCCTCTATGATTCACCTGTATGAATTCCCGGTGTTGTAACAGTGTTGTAATGGGGGATTTGTTTGATTACTCATTACTGAAAAAAGTAACGCCATTAATTTATAACGCCATTATTCCCATCACTGGTGGCTGCCAAAGTCAGATGAGCCCAACTCAAGTCTCTATGATATTCTAGGTTCGATGTCTGCAATTACATCGCAAGGTTTAATATACAACAAGTGGAATGAGTGAGCATCTCTGGTATTTCCAGAAAAAAAGCATGACACACAAAGGGGAATGTTCTGAATACATGTTCACCTAGAGCATCTCTTCTTTTGTTTGGAATAAAAACATAACCGGAATAATCACATTAACTGTGACTTGCATGTAAATGCGGTTTATGTTACACCACAAACAGGTTGGATCTTGTCTCAAATGATTTTCAGGTGCTCAGGTAGTGAATGCCTGGGAATTCATACAGATGAATCATAGAGGGAGCTGCCACTATCTCTGAAGAATTAAATGCATGATGTCTTGAGATTAAGAACATAAAATAAATGCTGTTTAGTGATACAAATGACTATGGCTTGAAAGTGCTGACTGACAGCATAGTGCATCTTAATGTAAACAGTTATGTCTTTTACATTTAAACAGGCAGACCACGCACACAAAAAAAAGATGTGCCAAAAGATTGAATCTGATCAAAGTTTTGCAGTGTAAATGCAGCTTGGATCATGGTAAAATCACTGTAATGCAGTGGTTCCCAAAATTTTATAGTGGTGTACCCCCTAAAGCATTTAACATCCTTTTGCGTTTTCTCTTCCACTTATACCGAGTTCACACTGCACGATTTTCAAAGTTGTCTGATCACTGTTCTTTTCACACTGCACGACTATCTGGGGTATCATTCAGTCTCTGCTGTGCGCATATTGCACGATGGATCGGCGACAGGGGTTTCACATTGCTTGACTTTACAATAGGAAGAACTCTGTCTGGTCCACAAAGTACTTTTCACAACCAAACACACGCACAATAAGGAAATAACGCAAGGTCACGTGTAAGACTGTTCTCGCGCAAGACTAAAATTATAAAAAATGTTAGCCCGCAAAAGCTTGCGATCCAAATTGTCTGTGTTAACTTGCAGCGAAAAGGAGAAAGAGAAAAAAAAGATTATGAAGGAGGAAATGTTTGGGGAGACGCGGGTCTGTAAGTTCTCCCCGAACTTGCCGCTGCCCTGTATCCTGCTCTCTCATTGGCTGTAGAGGTCATTGCATACGTCATATTCCGGCAGAACACATTTCACACAGCAGGATAATGAATCGCAGATGGGTCCAGATATTTAGCATGCCAAATATCTCACGAGCGTCAACAACACATTGTCGATTCTCTAAGATCACGTCTTTGATAATTCACACTGCGTGATAGTCATTCGCGTAAACAAGCAATGATTTGCCTCTGATTTCGGGCATTTGTCACTGATTTCGCAAAATCTGTCAGCGAGTGATTTATTCAATGCCTCATGAATCATTCACGAAACACCACTGTTGCAGTTCCGCTGTTGCTTTCAGTGGAACTATTATTTTGTTGCAAAATTGAGCAAACAACACTGACAATACTGTGTTTAACATGTACATCGCTTAATATTACCATTTTGTTTGTTGAACTGGTATAAAAATCAATGTCAAGTCTCTAATTGTGTGGATATTTGGGGAAAAATTCTTGCTTGTAAAATATATTATCAACATTAAAACATGTTTGTGTCTTAAATCGATATCTATGCACAGTTTTGTTCTTCATGCTAATAAGTGCTAAATCCCACCTTTTACAAAGGTACATTGTAGAGAACGGCAGTAATGTAGCGCAATTTGCTAAGACAGAATACTCTACACACAATCTATCATATGCATGCTGCTTGTGTGGGTGCAGACAGTTTTGATAGCAAAAGATGAGGTATTTTGATTGGATGTCATGTATTTATGAAATGTTTGCCTGTTAGAAATACATGCTCAGGTTTAATTTAATTTTAGGTGGGGTAAAATTAAATGAATGGAAAAACTCATTTTCAACTTGTTCACGTACCCCCTGTGTCACCTAGAAAAAAAATCTACCCCAGTTTGAGAATCACTGCTATAACGCATAACCTCATGGCATATTGTTTTGTTTTTTTCCACTGAAAAACTAGAGAAAGTAACACTGTTTCTTGATGACATACTGTCCTCCTCTTTCCACTAGCGTCTGGCAGAGGTATTTTTTAGCATTTCTGTGTGTGGGACAGTTCTCCAAGGCCAGTTCAAAATCATCGATAGCTTTCATCAAGCTTCCTTTGGTTGCATATCTACAATAAAATAAAAACAGGTACAGTAATTATGTAACACGAGCCAGAACAACAATTGATGAAAATATCACTCTTTATATTAATGCGACTATTGTGACTTACAGAGCTCCACGTGCCACAAGTGCCTCCACATTGTTTGTGTCGATCTCTAAGGCCTTGTTGTACTCATTCATTGCTTCTACATGACGACCCGATTTGAAATGGTCAACACCAGTTTTAACACTATAAAGATTTGAAGAAACAAAGCGCTCAGTACTAGTGGTACTGCAATAAGGACAGTATCAAAAATTTGGTAAAAACAAACCATTTCAAAGCCCAGGAAACAGATTGCTTCTTCCGAATAGCCATTGCAAAATCATCTTCTTTGAAGTGCTTACTGTATATATAAGAAAAAATCTGTTTAACTGAAAAAACGGCAACAAAACTGGAAATGACAAAGAGTGTAATAAGCTCGAATTTACCTCTGTAACCCCCTCATTAGCGAAGGAGTTTGTGTACCACTTATTCCCAGCTTTCCCAGGAGGTAGTCCACATTTAAAGGGTTGGACAAACCAAGCGAGCTGTCCAAAAGCTTCTCATAAGTCTCGCTGCTATCTGTGGCCACGTTTTCGCCCCGGCTGAAAGAGTGAAAGTAACAATAAACAACACGAAGTCTGAGATAAACGGGTAAATGTTCACTTTCTTGAGTCAACATACGTATAATGAAGAGGAAGATCTTCTTTGGATATGACACCCAGTTTGACTTTATTCAAGTGAGAAGCCAGCGAAGATGAATACAGTGATAATGTCAACTTCTCGTGGTAGCGGTCAATGTCTTTCACCCCAGCTGTAGCATAAAACATCACTTTATCCAGTCTAATAATCATTTCATATATTAACTTATTGATTTTCCTTTTTAAAAAGAGTAAAAAAAAAACAAAAAAAAACAAAAAAAACTCATACCTCTGATTAAATCCCCAATTTGGTAATAAGACAAAGGATCGTCATGATTTCCAGTCGAAGGTACATCTCTTATTGGACAAAGGGCCTTTTGATAGATAACATTTATTTTTAGAATCACATTTTGATTTCTTAGAAATTAACTCTGAGTATTCATGTTGGTTTCATAAGGGTTTGAAAAGTTTCCATTTAAAGACAAAAAAATTTAAAGTACAAAGTAATAACATTTTATTTACATTTTGACCTTAATCATATGGAAGCTTGTTTCTGACATGGAATAGAAAAATAAAACAGGCAATTGCAACTTTTTATCTTGCAATTATAAATTTATAACTTGTAATTACGAGTTTATATCTTAAAAAGTAAGAATTATAAAATAAGCAACAGGGGTTGAACGACTTCAGATATTTTAAATTCAACATTTATGTGATTAAAATCGAGTTGACCGACTATTCGATGATGACGTCATTAATGAACAAATAAGTTACGGTTCACACAGAACGCACTTTTCCATTCCAATGCGCTACTTTTTCATTGTTCTTTTTATGAAAACGTAAAAACAAAACTTATTTAGTGATGGCCGATTTCAAAACACTGCTTCAGGAAGATTCGGAGCATAAATGAATCAGTGTATCGAATCATGATTCAGATCGCGTGTCAAACTGCCAACGGCTGAATTCATGACGTGACTTTAGCGCTCCGAACAGCAAATTCGACACACTGATTCATCTGTGCTCCGATGCTTCCTGAAGCAGTGTTTTGAAATCGGCCATCACTAAATAAGTCGTTATTTAATTTTTTTTGGCGCTCCAAAAATATTCTCGTCGCTTTATAATATTAATATTGAACCACTGTACTCACATGAACCGAATTTAAATATGTTTTAGTACCTTTATGGATCTTGAGAGAGATAATGTCATTGCTCCCTATGGAGGCCTCACTGGAGCCATCGGATTTCAACTAAAATATCTTAATTTCTGTTCTGAAGATTAACGAAGGTCTTACGGGTGTGGACCGGCAAGAGGGTAAGTAATAAATAACAGAATTTTCATTTTTAGGTGAACTAACCCTTTGATTATATTTCTCAACAAAGACAACTCATCATATATCGGGCTCTGCACTTTGAGAGGGCTGTAGGACACAAGCAGGACAGATAATCTTTTGTCTTATATCTTTGTTTTCTCTCCATATTCCAAAGTAACTGAAACTGTTTGTAAATAGACAGAAAAGTGAATTATCAATGAAGAACCTTTTCATTCATTTGAGCATCCTGTCATGAAAGTGACTATATGCCACTGCAGTAGATGCATCTTTCAGTATTAAGATTAACGATTAATTGATCATTAATTTAAATAACAATTGATCATGGGACTTTGTGTAAACTGACATCCCTAGTGACAACCCAATTTGAGACTTTATATTAATATTATTTATATTATATCCCACAATTCTGACATTTTTGTTTTCTCAGAATTGACATATAAACTCAATTGCATATAATTGTGATATAAAAAGTCGCAATGACCTTTTTTATTCCGTGGTTGGAAACAAGCTTCCATACAGTCATTATTTGTAATAAAATAAAAAAATAAAAAAGATATACAAAATTATCATTAAACAAAATTAAATACAATATAAAAATTAAAAAGCTATTATTAATTATATTTTAATTCTGTAACTGGTGCCAGTCAGTAGTAGTGTAGAATTACACACTTCAGAAGGGGGGAAGAAAAACAAAAAAACAAAAACAAAAAAACCCAACCTTTATCTTCAAGATCTTCAATATCCCTCTCCAGTCCACCAGCAGTGCAGAGAAGAGTTACAAATAAACCGAAGTCTCGAACTGAATTTATCCTTCCGATAACCATGTCTCCTCGCTCCACATCCCTGTAGAAGAGCTCACGTCTCTCTTCAAACGACACCTCCATGAACTGCTCCAACGGGGGCATGATGGCGTAAGCCTCTGAAACAACAACATACTCAATCAGTGTGTGCATTAGAGGAAGAGTTTGTGTGAATCACAAAAGTAGAATTTTAGAAGAACATACTGGTTGCTCATTTCCATACAATTAAAGTGAATGGGGACTGGGGCTGTCCCACTGGAATATAACATGTGTGATTAAATCTTCAGTCTGGGCAACTAAATAATTTCAATTTCATTTCAAATAATGTCTATCACTAGCCATTGGCTAATAAATTCTTAGATTTTACTTGCCAGTATATGTTAGAAGCAAAATATAAGTTTAGCATAGTTATATTTTCACTCGCTGAACACTTTGACTGAGCGCTTGAGATTTTTGCTCTCCGTCAAGCGATCTGTACTATTTCAATTCAGCTCAATGTCTGTGCAGCGTACCTGTATTTGACATGCCACAAACTCTAGTGTGGAGGTGTATGACTCGCCATCGTTTTGCTGAGAGCGCTGTTTCTCTCACACGCACGCAGAGAGAGAGAGTGTGTGTGTGCCTTACATGTAAAACAATATTCTTTGTTTGTATTTTCCTGTCAAAATATTATATAAATTTATAATTATTCAGCTTTTAAGAACAACAAGCAAAAGAGATGCTGGTTTCTCCGGTAGTGGGTGGAACTAATGCGCAAATGGCAATCTCATTGGCTGGCACTCATCTATTACAGTCCCTGTTTTGATTTCAGCAAATCAAGCTCGAGCGAACGCTGACAACATACTTAAAATTCATGAACGCAGCAGCTCATCAATCCTTAGTGTGGTTTGTATTGTTACTAGTAGAACTAGTAGTAGTTTTATTATCTTTTAATAATTACTGTTATCTATGTATTTATTTTTTTACAGAAACACTGAATGGCCAACGTTATCTTAAGTACCACCACCAGTCCTAAGTTCAAATGTTAAAATGACAAACATGCATTCATACATGGTTACCAAGTTTTAGTTCTAATTACTAAAGTTCTTTCAATAAATAGTGCTTGATTATCATAATATCAGAAATAACGCATTAACAGACATAAGACTTTGAATTTCATTTGAAGGTAATAATGGCAGTCCACCTCCAGATTCCTCCTGCCATTCATCTGCTGGTGTAGATGATTTCCATGATGTTGCAAACAGAAGATCAGCTTTTCTTGCTATGAACTGCTCCAGAACAGGAGTTATCTCTTCTTTATCCCTGTTATAAAAAACAAGAACAACATCCACAAATCAGAGATGTCACTTATATATAAATTTTGTGTGTGTGTGCAATATTTTGTGTGCGCACTTTCTGAATTTGCCTGACTTCAGATGTGTATGGAAGCCCATTTCTGGCACACAAGAAAAAAAAAAAAAAAATCATGCTTTGGTAAATTATAATACGAAGTCATATTTCAGATACATGAAAAAGTCAAAATGACATACTAGTCAAAATTACTACAAATTCATAATTATGAGATACGAGTTAAAATTATGACTTAATTTAAAATATTTATTCCCCCAGTTTCACAGACAAGGCTTAGGCCTAGTCCCAGATTAAAATGCATGTTTGAGCAGTTTTATCTGAAAGCAACTTACACCTGCATATCCTAAAATACGTGAATGCCATTGTCTCAAGATGCACACTTGTAATGTTTTTCTCTAAGGCACATTTATAAAAGCAACTTAAATGCCCTAACTGAACAAAAGCCTAATCCAGGCTTAATCTAAACCCTGTCTGTGAAACGAGGCCACAAAAATCATAAATTGAAATTATAACATTTTTTAAAGGGTTCATTCATCCAAAAATTAAAATCATTTACTCAACCTCATGTCACTCCAAACCCGTAAGACTTTAGTTTATCTTCAGAACACAAATTAAGATCTTTTTGAGGAAATCTGAGAGATTTCTGTCCCTCCATTGAGAGCTGTGCAACTACCACTTTGACACTTCAAAAAGATTATAAAGAGATCATAAACTAATCTATATGAATCGGGCAGTTTAGTCCAAATATTCTTGACTCGATCGCTTTAAATTAAAATTGGGGCAGTTGTGGCCTTATGGATAGAGTGTCGGACTTGTAACCTGACGTTTGCGGATTGAGTCTCAGTATCGGCAGGAAATGTTAGTGGGGAGTGAATAAACAGCACTCTCTTCCACTCTCATTGCCCACAATTGAGGTACCCTTGAGAAAGGCACCTAACCCCCAATTGCTCCCTGGGTGCCGCAGCAAAAATGGCTGCCAACTGTTCCAGGTGTGTGTGCACTTGAATAGGTGAAAAGCAGAGCAATTTGTGTATTGGGTATTGGGACACCATACTTGGCTATATGTCACTTCCAGGGCTTAACATTAACACCCGCCAACCCGCCAAATGCGGGTAGATTTCAGCTGTGGCGGGTAAGACATCCTCTCCCACTAGCCACTTTGGCGGGTTGAATTTAATTTCAGCTTACAGCCAAACGAAATGCCAAGATTGTCGTATCACAAAATTACAATTCAATTACAATTCTTTATCGGTTAATTAATTAATTGAAGGTGGGATAGGTGGAAATTGTACTGAATGACACACAAGAGAAACGCTCTCTCGCATGCGCTCTCTCTCTCTGTTGCGCACGTGATCAGTTCTCCTTGCGCCTGAATACTCAAATACACGCGCGCACACAAAGATGTCAAAATGTCCATCGTGTGGAGTATCTTGCGTGGATACAGTCGGTTATGGCTTATGTGGACGTAAACAGGAGGGTAAAAACTGGATGTGTGTCAGTATATTACGTTCATGCATTCAGCAGCCCAATTCAATACCTGTCTGTGATTGATGTTAAAAAAAGATGTTAAATAAATGTATACATGTTAAATAACATATCTGAAAAAATATTTATGTACTATTGTTTTTATAATTTGCTGCTTTGTTCTTTTATATAACCTAAAAAAAATTACTTAAAATTAACCTAAACTTAAAGCGGAACTCAGTAAGATTTGCGAAGCTCCCCCTACAGGTTCCTTCAGTGAATCACACTGTCGTAAATACTCCAAGCGCAGCTCTGGACTACAACGACTACAACGCTCACCAGCGCAGTAGTTTTGCAAATACAGTACAAGAAATCTCGATGGAGGTGGGTAATTTTCGAAATTGTCATATAAAGTCATAATAAATACTTTTTTTTTTTTTGAATTACCGTAAAGCATTTTGTCACTCTCGCGCGAACGTAAGGCGAGATTGTGTCGGGTCGGCGCAGCTCAACTTGCAAGTGCTGTTTTCTGGCGTAGACGTGCCAGAGGGGGTTAGTGCACGCCTCAAACACACCACTACAAGTCAATTAACCATCGTAAGGACTTAAACTATTTATGAAGGTAAAAAAGTTACTTAGTTCTGCTTTAAAATTTCTCATATTAGCCTATGCTCATATTGCCCACCTGTACATACCAGCTGTTATACAATGCAGTCTTGATTTGGGTGGTCACTTTGCATTTGAAAGTTTCAAAGGGTTTTAAATCTTCTAAATCAAGTAAAATGACTCAAAATCAAGTAACTTAAGCATGCCAAAGACAACTTTAATCATATAAAATGTAATTTCCCAACAGTAAAATTGTGGCCAGTGAAAATGCTGAGTGGCTAGTAACTTTGGAAAACCACTAGCAACAGTGGCTGGTGAGCAAAAAAGTTAATGTCAAGCCCTGGTCACTTCACTTTATATAATGAACATATTTAATGTAGGGTTTTATTCACATGTAAACGTTTCCACAAGAATCAATGAGGTTTGTTCCTGTGTGTTAGCAGCATGTTTGAGCCTTTGTTTATGTTAATGTTTGCTGATCAGTGTTTATATTTGAATAAAAGCCTAAATTCAAAATGTTTGTCAGAAAATTTGGACTAAACCACTCAATTCATATGGATTAGTTACAATCTCTTTATGAACTTTTTGAAGTGTCAAAGTGGTAGTTGCGTGGACTTGCAATGTAGGGACAGAAAGCTCTCAGGTTTCATTAAAAATATATTCATCTATGTTCCTAAGATGAACTAAAGTCTTACGGGTTTGGAACTATATATGGTACTATAATGAAATGATTAAATAATTTTCGTTTTTAGGGTGAACTTACCCTAAAAGTCATAATTATTAGATTCAAAAGTCGAAAATATGAGATACAATGGTCGAAACTATGACTTTATCATAATTATGATTTTTTTTTAATGTCGACTTTTTAACTCGTAATTATAATTTGCCAAAGCATGATTTTTTTTTTTTTTTTTTTTTTTTTACTTAAGATCGGTATTGTAGTAATGCAAGTCGTATGGACTACTTTAATGTTACTTTTAAACATTTTGGAGATCGACAGCTCTAAGTAATTCACTTATATTGTACGGAAAAGAATAGCGTGAACGTTTTTCCACAGGGGAAAAATACATGGCATACACGTTTGAAACTGATTAAAAGAGCATTATCATAATTATTCATTTATTTTAGACAGAGTAACTATTCATTTAAGTATGTTTTACGAGCTATTTAAAGGGGCTTGGGGTCTCAACACAAACATGATATAAGGGATCAAATTAACCATGCACAACGATTATAAAAACGCCTCTTACCTTTGGATAATAGTTTTGGCGAGATCAGCGGCCACATGTTTAAATTCTGGGTTTTCATTCTGTTCACAATTTAGCAGTGACAACAGGTTTTCACCATGATACGACACAGACTGTCTGAGTAAATCTCTTTCCATTATCAGTGTCTCCAACACCACATTTTTACACTAAATGTGTGCAGAAATATAACCCCAGTATTAACATGGATATTAAATAGAGGAGGACTTCAAATTAACTGATTAAGTAAGTAACTAGATCACCTGTTAACCTTTCATATATTTGCTGAAAACCCGACACAAACTGTAGAAGGCAAAACTGTCTGAATTTAAGCAGAAATAGCAGCTGTAAATGTGCTTATGCCAAACGCGAGACGTGGAAACCGGAAGCAAACCGGAAAATGACTTTACTTTAACCATTTTTGGACATCCCTAAAGATTCGATTTAAAAATAAAAATAAAAAAATCTTCAAAATTGCATTAAAATACAGCTATTTAGAATGTAGTTTGTTCGCTTGAACGGATCATTAGTCAAACAAGAAACACACTAGAGAAAAGGTGTTGTTGTCTTGTTTTCAAAATTAAAGTCGGTGATTAAAAAAAAAAAAAAAAAAACAAGCATCAGGTCTCAATGTTTTCAAAATAAAAGTAACGCACTTAGGTAGACTTTTTCTTTTTCAAAATAAAAGTTATTCCTCTAACACACAAAATACAAACTACAAAAACAGTTCTGGCAGGACTGGGAAAACAAGAACAAACAGGAGCTTAGTTATTTAAAATACAAAATATGAGTAACTGTATTTCATTACAGTTACATTTTAAATGGCGGTCAAATTACAGTTACATCTGAAAAGTATTTTAGATTAGCCTACCAAAGTGATTACTTTGAATTTTAATGTAATTTATTTCACATTTAAACAATAATGTAAACTGTAACGGGCAATTAATGTAAACAGCAGTTGGTGATTCTCTGACTCTGACACTGCAAAAGCATCCTAAGCTACAGTTCTGCTCATAATCATAGGCTACCCCTTGCAGAACATGCAAAATTTTAATAATTTTAACAAAATAAGAGGGATCATAAAATTGCAAAAGTATTGTCCTGAATAAGCTATTTCATATAACAGATGTTTACATACACTCCACAAGACAAAATAACTAAATTTATAAAAACTGCCCCACTCAAAAATGTATCCTACATACCCTTGACTCTTAACTGTCTGACATTATCCGAATGATCCACAAATGTTTTAATGTTTTGTGATAGTTTGTGAGTCCATTTGTTGTGTATTGAGTCTTTAAAGGTGCCCTAGAACACTTTTTCACAAGATGTAATATAAGTCTAAGGTGTCCCCTGAATGTGTCTGTGAAGTTTCAGCTCAAAATACCCCATAGATTTTTTATTTTTTATTTTATTTTTTTAACTGCCTATTTTGGGGCATCATTAAATATGCGCCGATTCAGCACGCGCCCCCTTTAAATGCTCGTGCTCCCCGCCCCCAAGCTCGCAACTCTATAATACATTGCATAAACAAACCTTCACAATGGATCTTTACAAAGTGTTCGTCATGCAGCATATCAGATCATGTAAGTACGACTTTTATTTGGATGTTTACATTTGATTCTGAATGAGTTTGATAGCTAGGCTGCGGCTAATGGAGCTAGAGCTAACATTACACACTGTTGGAGAGATTTATAAAGAATGAAGTTGTGTTTATGAATTATACAGACTGCAAGTGTTTAATAATGAAAATAACGACATGACTCTGATCTCTGTTAATACAGTAAGAAATGATGGTAACTTTAACCACATTTAACAGTACATTAGCAACATGCTAACGAAACATTTAGAAAGACAATTTACAAATATCTCTAAAAATATCATGATATCATGGATCATGTCAGTTATTATCGCTCCATCTTCCATTTTTCGCTATTGTCCTTGCTTGCTTACCTAGTCTGATGATTCAGCTGTGCACATCCAGACGTTAATACTGGCTGCCCTTGTGTAATGCCTCGATCATGGGCTGGTATATGCAAAAGTTGGGGGCGTACATATTAATGATCCCGACTGTTACGTAACAGTCAGTGTTATATTGAGATTCGCCAGTTCTTCGGAGGTCTTTTAAGGCCAGAACACACTAAGCCGACGCTGACGAACTAGTGGAGACGAAAGCAGACTGCAGGGTTTGCTCACGTCGGCAGCGTCTGTGTCCAAAGTTGCCCTGCCACACCAAACCGATGCTAAACAGCCGACGGCCAAGCAGCACGTCAGTTCTGCGCCTGCGTGAGATGAAATGCCTTTCTGAAACAGCAGGCGGCAGTAGCTGAGCAGCCAATCAGAATGATCAGATGGCCCGATGGACCGACGAGCTCTGACGCCAATTCAACATTTCGAATCGGCCGAAAAAAGGCCGATGAGGACCAACTTCAGCCGACGGTGCGGAACACACTGAGGAAACTTAGTCGGCCGACGATGAAAAACTGCCCGACGGCCGACTGTCGGCTTGGTGTGTTCCAGCCTTTAAACAAATGAGATTTATATAAGAAGGAGGAAACAATGGTGTTTGAGACTCACTGTATGTCATTTCCATGTACTGAACTCTTGTTATTCAACTATGCCGAGGTAAATTCAATTTTCAATTCTATGGCACCTTTAACTAAAAAAAGGTATTCTGCATTTGCGCTCTCTAGCGTTGAATGTAATAATTGCAATTGTGCAGTAAAGGTTTGTTCAAGCTAAGCTCCAATCTGAGTGTCTGTCTCATGTTTTTTAAGCGCACAAACATAACACCCTTGTTTGCCTTGAACAGTTAAACTGCCCGCTGTTCTTCAGAAAAATCCTTCAGCTCCTGCACATTATCAGGTTTTCCAGCATCTTCTGCATGTTTGACACCTTTCCAACAATGACTGTATGATTTTGAGATCCACCTTTCACACTAAGGACAATTGAGTGACTCAACTAGTACAAAAGGTGAAAACATTAACTGATGCTCAAGAAGGAAACAATGCATTAAAAGCAGGGGGTGTAAACTTTGAACAGGGTGATGATGATGTGTATATTTTGATATTTTGTTTAAATGTCACATTTTTTCATTTAGTACTGTCCTTCAGAAGCTATAATACTGCCATGTTGTTAGAAATAATACGCAGAGGAAAACCAGGTGGTCCCTTTGTGTTACCTTGTTAGTATTCCAAAGTATTCTAAAGTATTTAGATTAAGTTACAAACTTGTGTAATCTAACAAAATACATTACAAATTACCTTTTAAAGCATGCATTTTGTAATCTATAGTGAAATACATTTTAAAAGTAACCTTCCCAACCTAGGTGAAATTCAATATGGCATCTAACCTGAATAACCTGATGGTCCATAACACCTCAAGAGGGCCTCAGTCATGTGACATCAAAGGCATCAGGCAGAGCAACTAATATATTACAGTATAAATTATATTAATTTATACTATAACTACAACTATAACATTTTATTCTCATTTCAGATAATTCAATATCATAATTTAATATCTGTGATTTAAATATTTGTGATTTATATACAGATATTGTAGGGGTGGTAGAATGTTTAGGTGTCCCGTTCATACCAGGGATGATAACTTTAATGATAAAGATAAAGCTTTTGTTTTAAAACTCGTTCTAAATTTAAAAGAGTACTATAAAAATACCAACACAGAATCATAGGAATAACTTTCAGAATGATTCTTTACAGTTGAAGAATGATAAAAACATTGACAGCCAATCAGAATCCACCCTGCTTTAAAGCGCTTGAGCATTTAAAGTGGTACATAACCAAATTTGAGCGCACACTACTAAACATAATATTATCATGCATCAGTTTAAGCTATTTGTGTATTAATTAAAAAAAAAAAAAATCCTTGCTACGAGCACTTTACTGTCATAACTGTGACTTCACACAGCACTTGCATACTGTTGTTCTCATGTTGATTTGATTGATTCTACTGTTCTCATTTGTAAGTCGCTTTGGATAAAAGCGTCTGCTAAATGACTAAATGTAAATGTAAATGTAATATATATACCATTATAGTTATCTTTTTTGTTATTATTCATGTTGTGAGTCAGGAGCTCATATAGGTTTTAGTCAAGAGCATTTTAGGCACTGGGATTGGCTGGGTAGTTTATAATAAGCAAATTCCATTAATGCTTATTACTGGGAGAACTTGTTTATAATCAAATGCATTCTTCACTAACAGAAAGCAATACCCTGATCACTCTCTGTAGAACAGCATAGCACTATTGACATGGTTTGAGTCATCGTAACTTTTCATGCTTTCAGGTAAACTCCTGCAAAGATACACACATGACCTAGAACCATTCCATTCATTTCATTTTATATATTAGAGAAACACATAAAAATAATTCATATTTGCTATTCACACAAAACCAGGAAATAAACTGGAGAAATACAAGTTGTTTTCCACTGTTTTCCACAAGTTGTTTCGCAATGGTTCAATTTGATAAAATTGGTTTTCCTTATTAATAACTGTATTTATTTATTTATTTTTTATTATTGAGATTTATCAGATATCATACAAGACAGAGAGAAAAAAAAAAAAAAAAGATTTAATGTTTATGCTGTGTATGTTCAAACATGTAACATCATGTCTATAAGGGCACTTTTTTGTTCCTTACCGTAAAGGAGTGGTTAATGTTACTGTAAGTAAAGAGTAACCACACAAGAATGTAGGAACGTGACAGTTCAATTGGATCAGTGCAGTTATAACAGTTAACCTAGTTATTTGCTATTTTTAACAGTATATTTGAGAACCTGTTATATAAGTGATACAATTATTGGTGGGTGGAGTTAAGGACAGTATTAGTTTGATGATAAAACATATCAGTCCTCAGTCATTTAAATCAATCAGAAGCATTACATGTTAGGTTGTTTCTCAGAGGGATTTTTTTCCCCCTCACATTAAGTTTGGGAGCAAACTCTTGAAAGATGAATCAATTTATTTTATATGCTGGATTGGCTTTACTGCTTGGTAGATCAATACCAACAGGTAAGAGGTCTATCTTAATTTTAGTAGAATTTAAACTTGTGGTAGAAATTGCATGAATGATTGTTCAAACCACAATGTTAAGGAATATAAAGACTGCAAAATTTCTTACAGTCTTGGGTAACAAAAATAGCTAAAATTGTTAACAGAGGCAAATGTAATGATTAAAAAAAATTATGATGCAAATCATGAACTGCATGTTTTTATTTTATTTTATTTTTTTATTATTTCATAGTGTTTCCTGAGGTGAACTTATATGAACTTAGTATTATTTTTACATCAAAAATGGTCATACTTTAGAAATAAAAAGCTATTTTTCTACCCTGGTTTTAGCCCTCTGGTCTGAACGCTCTGTTTGAAGGGGTGTGTCTGCTGTGAAACTTCTGTGTAAACACCCACTGCTGTGATTGTCTGACATGTTTGCATATGAAATAAGTCTTACATGTGGAACTGGTGCTGCCAGGCAGTTAGGGATTGACCTCGCATTGCGAAAACTTTACCACGTTTTTACTATTAGGAGCTACAGCTGTTAAGATGAATTAATCATGAAAAGTGTTGATTATAGCAATATTTAGGTCTACTCTCGATGATCATTGTAGCCATTGACAGCCTGTTGATCATGTGATGGCAGTGATCATGTCATTGGAACTTGGTTTCTGCACTCTCAGAAATGCTTCCATCATTACTAACAGTGCAAACACGGTGTAAATACAGAGATTCATAACGGGTGTTTTGGCGAGAGATAAACTGTAAGCTTCAGCCATTATAAAGAGAGTGTTCTTTGATCGCTTTCTGTATATAATTCAATCACAATTTAAAAAATAATAAACACTGTACTTATATACTGTACTATACTGAAGTACTTATCAAGCAATCTGTACCACATAATAAAAACAGTTACTCGCACTTGTGTGGTGCGGCATTACTGTCGGATCCAATGTAGTCAGCACAGCACCATTTTTTAGTCTTAATCTTGCTGAAAATGCATCAAATTGTGCCTTTTTTGTAAACGAATTTGTGGTAAAATGAAGTAAACAAGAGCTTCAAGAGCTCATGCAACAATGAAATAGGACAATCTCATGCACTGAAAATGTAAGAAACTGTCAGTGGGGGTGTTCAGCCTTATATGTTCGAACCGGAGTCGGACAATGATGCCTAGAGCCAAGAATATTTGCTGCAAGGAGACAGAACAGGTATAGTTTAGTTTAATTATGGTTTTAACTTATGTTGTCATCTTGCTTTTATCCACTATTAATACAAGCCTGTTGTAGTGGACCCCATCCAAATGATGGCCAAAACTTTATTGATGAGTTTTATAAAGTTTATTGTAATGAAATGTCCATTTTCACTCCAGAAAACACTGTAAGAGCTGAATTAAACAGTACAAGAAGCCCTGTGGGTGGAAACATACAGGTCCACGGGGCGGTAATATTATAATAAGATCCCCTTCCTACAGTACATCACAAAGGGAGCGAAATCTGAGCAGCTAATTTTTTTACATGCTTGCAGAGATAGGCTTACCAAAACAAAGTTACTGGGTTTTCCTTTTTCACGTTTTCTCGTTTGGTAGATGCACCGGGATCCAATTATAGCACCTAAACATGGAAAAAGACTTTTCATGATATGTCCCCTATAAAGGTTTGATACACATTACATGGTGCACATATATACAGTGAAAAAAAGTACACTTCTATTTTTGTGCACTAATGTTGTACTTAATTTACTAAAACCTCTTTATTAGTACTTCTTAAGATAATCTGAAATTTGAGTGTACTCAACTGTGCTATTTTGAGACACCATGAAATATGAACTAAAATTTGCTTTTAATATACTATCTCTATATTTAAAAATGATACCACTTATAGTACATTTGAACCCATAGTGTACTTTAGATAGATTTTTAAGATCGAAGAATGCGGTTTTACAGATGCTAGAAACGTGGCTTTCAAATGAAAGATTGGTATCAAAGAGGTTCCTAAATGACGAAGAAGACTTGACAGAACATCCATCAAGTGTTAGACAGTATTCTAGGTTATTATGTATGGAGGTTTTTGGTCCTATAATTAGAATCTCTGTTTATTCAGAATTAAGTAGTAGGAAATTGCTAGTCATCCAATTTTTTTATATCAGCTATGCATTCCGTTAATTTTGTGAATTGAAAAGATTTATCAGGGTGCAAAGAAATATAGAGCTGAGTATCGTCAGCATAACAGTGAAAACTAATTCCATACTTCCTAATGATATCTCCCAAGGAAGCATGTACAAACTGAACAGCAATGGTCGTAGTACTGAGCCTTGCGGTACTCCATATTGAACTTGTGATCGATATGATGTTTCTTTGTTTACTACTACAAACTGATAACGGTAAGATAAGTATGATTTTGAACCTTGCCAATGCAATTCCACTAATGCCAACATAATTTTCGAGTGTATTCAAAAGAATGTTGTGGTTGATGTGTCAAATGCAGCACTAAGATCTAGTAACACGAAATACAGCCATGATCCGATGACAAGAGCAAATCATCTGTAAATCATCTCAGTACTATGGTATTGTCTAAATCCTAACTGGAAAACCTCACAGATACCATTTCTTTCCAAAAAGGAGCATAGTTGTTAGGGTACTGCCTTTTCTAGTATCTTTGACAGAAAAGGTAGATTCGAGATTGGCCTGTAATTGACTAATTCTGTAGGATCAACTTGTGTTTTTTAACAAGAGGTTTAAAAATAGTCAGCTTAAAAGTTTTTGGTATGTATCCTAATGACAAAAAAAGAGGATGATAGTAAGAAGAGGACCTATGACCTCTGGAACCATTTCTTTCAGTAGCTTAGTCAGTATAGGGTCTAACATACATGTTGTTGATTTAGATGATTTAACAAGTTTAAACAGTTCTTCCTCTCCTATAGCAATAAATGAATGGAATTTTCCTCAGGGACACTACAATGCACTGTCTGATGTTATACTGTAGTAGATGGCATAGTTACAATTTTCTGGCTGCTCTCTTAAGGGCCCGAGTGTGCTCTTTGTACCATGACATTTAACTATTTTCTTTCATCTTTTTTAAGCGCAAAGGAGCAACTGTGTCTGAAGTGCTGGAAAAGAGAGAGTCAGTAGTTTTTGTTGCAGAATCAACGTGTTCAAAGTTCTTCTAAGCTATCTGATATGCTGAGGAAAATAAAGCACTCTTTGTGGTAGAAGTGATAGTTCTACCGTATTTGTAACCAGGAGTCGGCTTTGCAGCCTTGACTAAATGTATACATGAGACTAGATAATGATCTGAGATGTCATCACTCTGCTGCAGAATTTCAACAGCATCAATATTGATTCCATGTGACAATATTAGATCTAAAGTATGATTACAACAATGAGTGGGTCCTGACACGTGTTGCCGAACTCCAATAGAGTTTAGAATATCTCTAAATGCCAATCCCAGTGTGTCTTTTTCATTATCTACATGGATATTAAAATCACCAACAATAAGGACTTTATCCAGAGCCAGAACTAACTCTGATAGAAAATCAGCACATTCTTTGATAAAGTCTGTATGGTGCCCTGGTGGCCTGTATACTGTAGCCAGCACAAATGTCAGGCGGGATTCATCACGTACACTAGATAACGTAACATAAAGCACCATCACTTCAAAAGAATTATATTATAGACCTCTGAGTAATACTGAAGATATTGCTATAAATTACAGCAACACCTCCCCCTTTGCCTTTCAGATGAGGTTCGTGTTTATAACAGTAACCTTGAGGGGTGGGCTCATTTAAAGTAATGCAATCATCTGGTTTTAGCCAGGTTTCTGTCAAACACAGCACATCTAGTTTATGATCTGTAATCATATCATTTACAAAGTGTGATTTTGTAGAAAGGGATCTAATGTTAAGCAAAGCAAGCTTTATCATTTGTTTATCTGTATTATATCAGATAAGTTTGAGAGTTTTTTGTATTTACTAATTTGGGGAACAGACACAGTCTCTATGTGATGATATCTAGATGAAAGAGTCTCTATGTGTTGGGTTTTATCTGACTTCTGTGACATGAGACAGCTAGCAGATGGTCAGTTTAGCCTGTCTGTCTGCTTCCTGACCTGGGCCCCAGTTAGTCAAGGTTCGTCTCTAAGACTATGTGCCATATTACTAGAGAGAAGAGCAGCACCATCCCAGGAGGGATGAATACCATCACTTTTCAACAGGTCAGGTCTGCCCCAAAAACTTTTCCAATTGTCTATAAACCCTATTTTATTTTGTGGACACCACTTAGACAGCCAGCCATTGAATGATGATAGTCTGCTAAGAATATCATCACTCCAATGAATAGGAAGGGGGCCAGAGCAAATTACAGTGTCTGACATCATACTTGCGAGTTCACACACCACTTTAATGTTAATTTTAGTGATCTCCGACTGGCACCTGGTGACTGCCAAAGTGAATAGTAATCCTAGAGAATTTACGATTAGCATTAGCCAGCACTTTTAAATTTGCTTTGATGTCAGGCACTCTGGCTCCCGGCAAACATGTGTCTATGGTAGCTGGTGTCTCTATTTTCATGTTCCATGTAATAGAATCACCAATAACTAAGGCACTTTCAACAGGATTCTCAGTGGATGTGTCACTGGGTGGGGAGAACCATTTTGTCGTTCTAATTGGAATGGAAGAGCGGTGTTTTGTCCCGCGACTTTGCCGTCTCTCAGTCACCCAGTTGCCCTGTTGCACGGGCTCTACAGCCAGAACTGAACAGTGTACAGAGTTTACTAAGCTAGTCGCATCCAAAGCAGTATCTAAAGCCCTTGTGTTCTTACTATCCTCAATTAAATTTTGGATGCGTGTCTCTAATTCTGAAATATTCTTGCTAGTTCGTTGTGCTATCGACAACAATTTAGATTAAAGCTAGTGATGTCAGATTAGTATGGTAGGCAAGGTAAAAGTATTAGGTTGGCCAGCCTGTGATCCATAATTTGCCCCAGCTCGTCATGATCACAGATATAAAAGGCCTGGATATCTCATGGCATTGTGAAATTATATCCATTTGTGAAATTATATCTAATGGGGATTTGGATAATTTTCAGAACCTTTGTCAGAACTTTTATCTCAATAGGTAGGATTTTTATAGGTATCATTATAGTTGTTTTTTTTTTTTTTTTTTGGACAGAGATCAGAAGCCCTAATAGTACTTTTTCTAAACTGACCCAGATTTTTATAGAAGCATACAAAGGTGAAAATATGAAAGGAGTAATAGGTAAACTATACAATGCTATCTCCTCAATGAATAAAAATTCAGTTGACTATGTTAAAAAGCAATGGGAGGAAAACATGAGGGTGGAAATACCTGAGAAAGTATGGTTACATGCTTGGGAAACTCAGTGCTTCACTTGTTTTGGAGAGATTTTGGCTAGAAGTGTCACAAATCAGCCAGGCTTTCACACCAGCCAATCTGCACCCTCATCATGGAATATAAACACACACCTCTCCT
Source organism: Megalobrama amblycephala (assembly GCF_018812025.1). Lineage (NCBI taxonomy): Eukaryota > Metazoa > Chordata > Actinopteri > Cypriniformes > Xenocyprididae > Megalobrama > Megalobrama amblycephala. The sequence goes on from NC_063045.1 coordinate 29,945,754, forward strand.
CTGTCCGGTCTCGTTTACACATAGTGGATTCACTCCTTGTTTCTCCCACGATTCTCCAAACAAGATTCTCCAGCAATTTCCTCTACTTACCTCCTGTGTTCCTCCAGCATGTTCTCTCCATGCTCTCCAGTGTCTCCCATCATCCATTCTCCAGTGTCTGTGTGTGTGTACTCACCTCTCCGCAAGGTGTGTGTGCATCCCTCATTCTCCTGCTCATCCATGATCTCCTGGTCCTGTAAGGAAAAGGCTGATATTACTCTCACCATCTTCACTCTGTACATGCTACCCTTGGGAGATATCATAAGGAAGCATGGCGTTAGTTTTCACTGTTACACTAGTGATACTCAGCTCTATATTTCTTCACGCCCTGACAAAACTTAACAATTCACAGAATTACTGGAATGCATAGCTGATATAAAAAATTGGACCAGTAATTTCTTACTACTAAATTCAGAAAAAACAGAGATTCTAATTTTTGGATCAAAAACTTCTGCACATAATAACCTAGAATACTGTCTAACACTTGATGGCTGCTCTGTTAAGTCTTCGTCGTCAGTTAGGAACCTGGGTATGCTCTTTGATGCCAATTTTTTTAATTTTTTAAGGCCATGTTTCTAGCATCTGTAAAACCGCATTCTTCCTTCTTCCATCTTAAAAATATATCTAAACTACGACATATGCTCTCAATAAAAAATGCAGAACATTTAGTTCATGCATTCATGACCTCAAGGCTAGATTACTGTAACGCTCTACTGGGTGGTTGTTCTGCTCGCCTGATAAATAAACTACAGCTCGTACAAAATGCAGCAGCTAGAGTTCTTACTAGAACTAGGAAGTATGACCATATTAGCCCAGTTCTGTCAACACTGCATTGGCTTCCTGTTAAACATCGTATAGATTTTAAAATCTTGCTAATTACTTACAAAGCACTAAATGGTTTAGCTACCCAGTACCGCAAGCTCTTAAAGCATTATAGTCCTTCACGTCTATTGCAATCTCAGAATTCAGGCCAGCTGATAATACCTAGAATATCAAAATCAACCGCAGGCGGTAGATCCTTCTCCTATTTGGCACCTAAACTCTGGAACAATCTTCCTAGCATTGTTCGGGAAGCAGAGACACTCTGTCAGTTTAAATCTAGACTAAAAACACATCTCTTTAACCTGTCATACACATAACACATTATCAATTTATATTTTCAAATCCGTTAAAGGATTATTAGGCTGCATAAATTAAGTCAGCCGGAACCGGGAACACTTCCTATAACACTGGATTTACTCGTTACATCAGAAGGAGAATATCATCTACGCTAATATTAGTCTTTCTGTTTATCCCGAGGTTTACCATAGTCAACCGGATCATCGGCACATCACCTGTAACAATTCCGTGGAGAAAAAGGAATGTTAATGAACTCTGATGTGCAAAGAAAATGACAGTGTAGGCTAAGCACAACATGTTAATCAAACCAGTACATTTGAAAACAGTCGTTGCATTTTACCATGCAGCATTGGTCAATCTATCAACTGGAGTAAAATCTCTTCATTATTTTTATTTCAAGCAATCAGGAATGTGGAATTTAATACAAGCCCCTTCGTGGTAACATTTAAAGGGGACCTATTATGCCCCCTTTTACAAGATGTAAATGAAGTCTCTGATGTCCCCAGAGTGTGTATGTGAAGTTTTAGCTCAAAATATAATTTTTTTAAAGCATGTTAAAATTGCCTCTTTTGGGGGGTGAGCAAAAATGCGTCATGTCAGTGTGTGCCCTTTAAATGCAAATGAGCTGTTGCGCTCAGCCTAAGAGGGCAGAGCTTCAAGAGCTCGTTCTCCCTTGTCAGGATTCAGTCAGGACGCACTATAATGTCAGAAACTGCGAATATATGCTGCATAGAGATAGCACAGGCATAGTTTAGTTCAATTACGGTTATAACTTATGTTGTCTTCTTATATTTATCCACTATATTAGTACAAGCCTGTTTACCGATGAGTTTTATAATGTTTATTGTACTTCACACAAAATATGAAGCGTCCGTTTTCACTCTAGAAAATCTCTGTATGAGCTTAATAAAACACAGTGCAAGTGTGCATTAAAATATTATCTATAAACTCTTTTATTGACATTCGTTCACAAAGCAGTCCGGTGTGAAATGATTCGCACAGACATAAACGAATTTCGATTGAGGGAGCATTTTCTTCTAAAATAGAATTAATCCACCTCGTCTTCAGCGGCTCAGATTTCAGGAGTAAATGGAGAGAGCTATGTGGATTAATCCATCCAGCTACAGAACACCTAAAACTCTTGGGAGACATTCTCGTCAGTGCAGCAATGTTGGACTGTGTAAACTTGCTGTGAACTCACTCAGGTCGATTCTATGTTAAAACAACAGTGTCTGTCAACATTCGTGGGCGGGGCCTGTGGCTAATGTAACGTCACATTGCCAGGGATCTGGAAACGGCTTGTCCTGAGACACTGCTTATGATTTATGGGGATTAAAAAAAGAGGAGTGGTTAGATTTGTATCATTATAGGGTGGTTGAGGACACACACTGCCAAAACACATTTATAGTCAAACACCATGCAAAAGTGAATTTTGCATAATAGGTCCCCTTTAAAACTAAAACAGATGGCACAAAACTTAACCACTCCATTAATAATCAACAAATCTGTCTAAAAATGCCCAAATGTGGCAATTATGTGAATGTAGAAATGTAGGTACAAATTTATACAAAGACACCAGATAGAGGTAGATTTGTGCAACAGTGCATTTAACTTGTCTCACACACAAAATAAAAAAAACAGGACCTTATTCATTAAATAATAGCAAACTAATTTTCTGTGCAAGTCATCCATTTTTGTAGTGTTTTGCAGTTAGTCTTTGTGAGATTAAAATTTATATCGGAGGCTGTAGAAACATTTTGAACTTGTGTTCTACCATTCGGGGGCGAGTATCAACAAGCAGTACAAGCAGTCCAGTAGTCATTCCTCCATTTTGTATGCAGCAGCATGCACACACATTTTAACAGCTGTTGAAAACTGATTTGCTCCCCCTGATGCCATTTCCTGTTGATACTTAAAGGTTCTAAAGAGGATGTTTTGTTTTATACATTTTTGCAATATTACTTGAAACTGTCTTTACTAACTGATAAAAGACTATTTATTAGGTGCACTGAAAGTAATAATATTAATATACATCATCTGTGCACGAGGTAGGGGCTTAAAAACATCACCCTCTGGCTTGTCAATCACTGCCGTAACGTTCCTTGTGAGAGACGAGCGCGGATTGGCCCTCTGGCTTGTCAATAACTGCCATGACGTTCCTTGTGAGAGACGTGCGCGGATTGGCCCTCTGGCTTGTCAATCACTGCTGCGCGCTCCAGTAACTTTGCACACTCCACAGGCGCCGCATGCCACATTTTTGTCAGGAGACAGGAGAAACAACTGCAGATTATGAGTTACCTGCGGTGAGTCCGACATAATGAATCCACAAACACGACACAGCGAATGCCGGTGGTAAACACTCGTGTTCCAATACTCGTGCACGAGTTTTGTGAGGCGTTCTCTTGAAATGAGCTGTGAAGGAGGGGGGATGTTCTTACGCATGCGCTCATTTAAAAAAACTCAGTAACAGTCTTTGGATTCTCAGTCGACGAAAAAATCCTCTCTATCACTTTTAAATGTGTTTCACCAAAGGGGGGGGGGGCAACCTTACAAAATCAATAAAAATAAACAGGAATATACATAAAACATATAAGTAAATTATACAAAAAGAATATATATATAAAGAATAATGTGTTGCTAATGTTACACAATCCATGTTCCCATTCTTCATCTCAGACAGAGTCAGACAGCTGCCTTCTAACAATCAGTATCCTTACAAATGCTTTGAACAACTCAGAACGTCAGTGGAGAAAGGCATATAGTTTATCATAACATCATAATAGACTTGCTATATTGCTAAATGGGCACAATTTTTCATATCAACAGAAAATATACCGGGATAACCTGGCTTCTCTTGAGACTTTCCTGCTTCAGAGCAGTCATAGTTAATGATATGCTAAAGCCTGCCAGCACATTGTTGTGATTAGTTACAAGGTAGTCTGTGACGTCACAAACACCACCTATTTCAAACCGCGGGTTTGAGACTGTCTTTGGTTTACTGCAGTTTCAAACATAAAACACTCAGCAATGGTGCTGACTTATGAATTTGCACATGGTTTGTCTTAAAGCATATTAAGAACACTACATAGACATATAAACAACATTAAAAACTTGATTTTCACCACAGGGGGTCTTTAAAATTTCTCCTTTTTTGTGTCCACTTCTGACGTTTCTGCATAAGTGGGAGGTATTCTCGTATCCACCATTTCCAGAATAAATCTGCCAGGTATTGAGCCTGCTTCCATCTCCTTCTGCAGTACATATCTTCTTTATTAAACAGGCCAGATGTCATTAAAGGTTTTTCTTTTAGAATCAGCAGATGGTTGGGTGTTAAAGGTTCAAGGTCATTAAAGTCAGAGGAGAACGTTGTTAAGGGGCGATCATTCAGTATAGCTTCAGCTTCACACAAAGCAGTTTGCAAAAATTCCTCATCAATTGTTTGTTGTCTGAGAATAGAATTAAGTGTTTTCTTTATCAATCCAATCATTCTTTCCCATACACCACCATGGTGTGCACCTAAAGGGGAGTTAAATGTTTATATTGTCCTCAAAGAGTATCCTTTTAATCTTGTTGTGATCCATATTCTTTATAGACTCTCTTAATTCCTTCTCTGCACTTATGAAATTAGTGCCACTGTCTGATCACATGTTTGTATTTTGGCCTCTTCTGCAGACAAACCTTTGAATGGCGTTTCTACAAGAATCGGTATCAAGTGAGTATGCCATCTCTAGATGAATGGCTCTTGTGGTCATACAAGTAAATATCACACCATACCGCTTAGCACTGCTGCCATCTCTTTTCACCGTAATGGGCCAGAAATAATCAACACCAACAAAGGTGAATGGTGGAAAATCAGGTGACTCGGTCAGAAGGCAAATCGGCCATCTTTTGTTGGGCTAAAGGACCGTGGTGCCTGCGACAAGTAATACAGTGTCGTATGATCTTTCTTGCCATAGCATTAGCAGTTTTTCTTTTACTGGAAGTGAAGATACTCTTTGTTGCTTTGCAATTAAGTCAACAATCTCATTTTGTTTTCTCAGGACATTGGCTAGATCAGGATTGCTAATTTTACTTGAGCTTGTTGAACTGCTTCTGGAGTTCCTTACATGACTCACTGGAATTTGTGGTGTTGTAAAATTTGAGCTTGGGTCTACCTCTGAAGGATCATCATTTGAAGTGGTCCTGACTGCCTTCTCTCAGCATTGTTTAGATAAGCATTTATGCCATCATTCATGCCATCCCTTGGCACCTTAGGACAAATGTTTCAAATATTTCAAATTGCTCAAGCACCTTTAATTTGGCTGTGGAAGTAGCTAGTTCTGTTTCAGTGCTTAGCTTCTCCTTTTTATGTTTCAGCTCTGCCATAACTTTAGCCTCTTCCTTTTCCAGAGCATGTTTCTCATCTAAGGCAGCAGCTCGTGCCATTATAGCAGCTCTCTCAGCTTCAGCCACAGCTTGTGCATGAGCAGATAAAGTAGTACTCCTAGATGCTTTACTAGAAGTGGCTGATAGACTATCTTCAGGTCTCACATGTAAATCAGCTGCACCTGTTTTATCAGCCCGGGCCTGCTCAATATCTGTATGAGCTTGTGGCTGGGGTGATACATTTAATGAGCTTACATTCTCCACCCATGAATCCAATTCCCTTTGAAAATCAATAAAATGTTGAACTTTTGGTTCATACCAACCCACCTAATCAGCATATTTCTCATCCTCTGGAAGCAAAGCCTCTACTGAGGCATGCAAATCATAAAACTAATTTAGTGCTTCGTTAAATTCATCGTCAAACACCTTTTAGAACATTTTTCACATTTCTTCATAAAACTCTGAAGCTCATTTATCTTTTTTTGTTACAATGCCCAGTCATGCTCTACAAGAGCCTATTAGTTTTAACAGTTATTGTACATTCATCTCAACATGAGACTGATCCTCTCCTTCTTCCATCATCACATATAATACATTAGTTCAAAGTGGTGTTATCTTAAATATGCAGACTTGTTTATAATTATTGCACATTTGTTTACCTCCTTTCCTAGGTCAAGCGTGATCTTTTTGTCGACTACATTCCATTCTTGTACTCACAGACCGAAGCCTTGTAATTTCAAATCCACCCGTTCCATGCTCTGAGTGTGTCGAGAATCCATCGGAATGTCTGAATTGTTTGTTCCGTGTGTGTGCATCAGTTTTTAACTTTAATGTAGAAGCGTCGGAATTTTTGAACTTGACTTCTACTATTCGGGAGTAGTCCAGCAGTCCAGCAGTCATTTCCCCATTTAGATTTTGTACACACATTTTCAAACTGATTCACTCCCCCTGATGCCATTTCTGTTGATACTTAAATGTGTTTCACCAAAGGGGGTGCCAACGTTACAAAATCAATAAAAATAAACAGGAATATACATAAAATACATAAGTAAATTATACAAAATGAATATAAAATAATAATTATCATGGTTTGGTAATAAATAACTTTAAATAACCAAAATTGAGGCAATTCAAATTTGAAACAAATTATCAAAGAGGCCATAACAGAGGCCATTGGCCTTAGTTCACCAATGTTACTAATGTTTGTACACATTCAAACATGGCAGCTCAAGATGCATCATGGGTTGACAATTTCATGTCAATGCATTCCTTGTATGGAAAAGTGCAGCTATAATTATTGAGTCTATTTGGCCACCAAGGATCACATGATTATAGAAGTAAAGTTACTTCCTTTAAATTGCTATCATATATAGTCCTTGCTAAAGGAATTGTGGGAGGGTGCTTCCCGCAGTGCCCTTCGAGTGTTCAAATATACTCATAGTTTGCTCTCTGTCTCTCTCATTGTGAAGTATTGTTTGTTCCCAAAAATGCAAACTGTCCTCAAAAATATATATTCCCACAATGGTTCCTTCAGTTTTGGAATCTGTGTAAAACTTTATCCTTCTTCATGATTAAATATCATGAACTAATTTATCTTTTTGTGCTTCATGTATTGAAGGAGAATTTTTGTCCTTCCTTCGTTGGCATTAAGCTGTTTTATTAAGTGCTCAGGGCAAGTGAAGTTGAGGAGGTGCCCATGCCTGATTTTTAAGTAGCACTATTCAATGGACAAAAATTAAAATTACACAAAAAAACTTTTTATTTGCACTTTTTAGTGCTTTGTTAGCGTGATCACCAATGCATCTAATTAATTTAAAACCATGTTCAACAGAGTTCAACATTTCATTTATAGGTCACATATACGTCACTTTGTAAGAAGTATGCCCTGTTCTGTTGCGTTTTTGATTCTGTCCTGTGACTTAGTTTTCCTCAGTCTGTTTAATGTGTTATTCTATTCACCTGTCATCCATTAGTCACACATTAGTTCCCTTTGCTTGCTGTGTGCATATATACCCTGTGTTCTCGTCCATTCTCATTTCGTCCTCGTTTGAAGTAGTTTAGTTGCATTTATTCTGTGTATTTCTCCGAGTTTATTATTGAAGCGTGTTCCCTTTCACTCTCCTTCGTTATGTGCTTACTTATTACAACCAACTCGTGACAGAAGGACGAACCAAGACAGTTATATTTTTGGTGGCGTTTTCCCCTTTTGTTTCTTTTTCTTTCGTGTACTACCGGCAAGATCCGGAGTGCTGGTTGGCTGCAAGTATGGGCTGGTCGAACATGCTGACATCAACAGTTTCTGCATTTATTCATGACGAAAAGCTCATTCAATCTAATCACTGCGCTGTAGTATGCATAAGATTATAATTGCGGTATTATGCATGAGGAAATCACTTCTCTCACCTCGGTCTCTTGTCATTCAGAGACATATCGTTGGTGCTCCTTTCCTCAGTGCTACAACACAAAAATGTGCTTTCCTGCGACACGACCACAGCAGAAGTTTGGGTGCATGTGGATTGTTTTGCTGTAATCTACCAGCACAAATGGAAAATATGTTCGCATAAGATCGCATTACAGCGGAGAATTCAAATGTAACAAAGTGCGGCTCATTCACCTCTGCCTGCTCTGTGTTCTGACTCACGAGCGTAGCCTATGTTTCCCTCAGCACAGCAGCACATGAGTGTTGTTTATATTTTGCCCGGAATGCGGTCAGAACTGGAGTTTGAATACGAACACATGAAAAATACAATTGTTATGATATGCACGTGGGGCGCGCATATGATCGGTTTCAGCGCGGAGCTCGCGTTGTTTAACAACACTAGCCACGTGGCTCATAGCTCATACACAGAATAAAGTATTTGTGTTTAAAGTTTTTATAGACATATTTCACATATTCTCCTGCACCAAACATGAACCAGCACGGTGTAGTTATGCACACATATTTCATCAAGTCTTCTTCAAATGAATTATATGTGCAAACTGGACACTGATACAGTGTGTAGCCTATCTGAACCTATGATCTGAACACGATGTCTTAAGAAGTACTAAAGAATAATTTTCAGTATATTAAGTACAAAATTAGTGCACGAAAATAGTGCACTTTAATTACATTATAGAAATGTACTTTTTTTCCACCTGGGTTACCCAGACCACTCTCTCTGTGTATTTTACCATGGCAGCCTGAGGAGCAGTTCCCTTTCATTCTCATTCGTCATGCGCTTACTTATTACAACCAACTCATAACACATTTTTGCTTTATTTTTCTACTACAAGTCACTATTGTCTACCATCTATAAATATCTTTGTTCTATTTTATCTATTAAAGCTTTGCTGTTTTATTAATTTCTTTTACATCACCAGCTGCACAAACAACAACTCAAGAAATTACAACTGAAGTCACATCTACAACTCTTCTGGAAACATATACTACACCATCATTTATATTGGATTCAACGACAGAAACAGAAACATCAACTACACCAGCTTCTGCATTGGGACCAACAACAACAGCTAGATCAACAGTGGTAGCTCAACCAACAACAACTGAAACCACTTCTACATCTCAAATGGAAACATCAGCTACACCAGCATCTACAACTCAACCAACAATGCCTCCGCCAACAACAACAACACCAACTACAACTGAAACTACAACTACAAATGAACCAGAAACATTAACTACATCAGTAACTACATCTGATCCAACAGTGGCATTTCAACCAACATCTGAAACCACATCTACAACTCAAACAGAAATATCAACTACACCAGCATCTTCATCTGAACCAACAACAGCAGCACAACCAACAACAGTAATTCAATCAACATCAACTGAAACCACAACTCAAACAGAAACATCAACTATTTTAGCATCTACATCTGAACCAACAACAATAGCTGAATCAACACTGGTAGTTCAAACAACAACAACTGAAACCACATCTTCATTTCAAACAGAAACATCAACTACACCAGAATCTACATCTGAATCAACAACAATGGCTACAACTCAACCAACAACTGCCTCGCCAACTACAACCCAACCACAAACAACAACTGAAACCACACCTACAACTCAAACAGAAATATCAACTACACCAGCATCTACATCTGAACCAACAACAGCAGCACAACCAACATCAACTGAAACCACAACTCAAACAGAAACATCAACTATTTCAGCATCTACACCTGAACCAACAACAATAGCTGAATCAACACTGGTAGTTCAAACAACAACAACTGAAACCACATCTACAACTCAAACAGACATATCAACTACACCAGCATCTACATCTGAATCAACAACAATGGCTACAACTCAACCAACAACTTCCCTGCCAACTACAACCCAACCACAAACAACAACTGAAACCACATCTACAACTCAAACAGAAACATCAACTATTTCAGCATCTACACCTGAACCAACAACAATAGCTGAATCAACACTGGTAGTTCAAACAACAACAACTGAAACCACATCTACAACTCAAACAGACATATCAACTACACCAGCATCTACATCTGAATCAACAACAATGGCTACAACTCAACCAACAACTTCCTCGCCAACTACAACCCAACCACAAACAACAACTGAAACCACATCTACAACTCAAACAGAAATATCAACTACACCAGCATCTACATCTGAACCAACAACAGCAGCACAACCAACAACAGTAATTCAACCAACATCAACTGAAACCACATCTTCAATTCAAACAGAAACACCACCTATACCCCTAGAATCTACATCTGAATCAACAACAATGGCTACAACTCAACCAACAACTTCCTCGCCAACTACAACCCAACCACAAACAACAACTGAAACCACATCTACAACTCAAACAGAAATATCAACTACACCAGCATCTACATCTGAACCAACAACAGCAGCACAACCAACAACAGTAATTCAACCAACATCAACTGAAACCACATCTTCAATTCAAACAGAAACACCACCTATACCCCTAGAATCTACATCTGAATCAACAACAGTGGCTACAACTCAACCAACAACTTCCCCGCCAACTACAACCCAGCCACAAACAACAACTGAAACCACATCTACAACTCAAACAGAAATATCAACTACACCAGCATCTACATCTGAACCAACAACAGCAGCACAACCAACAACAGTAATTCAACCAACATCAACTGAAACCACATCTTCAATTCAAACAGAAACACCACCTATACCCCTAGAATCTACATCTGAATCAACAACAATGGCTACAATTCAACCAACAACTTCCCTGCCAACTACAACCCAACCACAAACAACAACTGAAACCACATCTACAACTCAAACAGACATATCAACTACACCAGCATCTACATCTGAATCAACAACAATGCCTACAACTCAACCAACAACTTCCTCGCCAACTACAACCCAACCACAAACAACAACTGAAACCACATCTACAACTCAAACAGAAATATCAACTACACCAGCATCTACATCTGAACCAACAACAGCAGCACAACCAACATCAACTGAAACCACATCTACAACTCAAACAGACATATCAACTACACCAGCATCTACATCTGAATCAACAACAATGGCTACAACTCAACCAACAACTTCCTCGCCAACTACAACCCAACCACAAACAACAACTGAAACCACATCTACAATTCAAACAGAAATATCAACTACACCAGCATACATCTGAACCAACAACAGCAGCACAAACAACAACAGTAATTCAACCAACATCAACTGAAACCACATCTTCAATTCAAACAGAAACACCACTATACAGAATCTACATCTGAATCAACAACAATGGCTACAATTCAACCAACAACTTCCCTGCCAACTACAACCCAACCACAAACAACAACTGAAACCACATCTACAACTCAAACAGACATATCAACTACACCAGCATCTACATCTGAATCAACAACAATGCTACAACTCAACCAACAACTTCCCTCGCCAACTACAACCCAACCACAAACAACAACTGAAACCACATCTACAACTCAAACAGAAATATCAACTACACCAGCATCTACATCTGAACCAACAACAGCAGCACAACCAACATCAACTGAAACCACATCTACAACTCAAACAGACATATCAACTACACCAGCATCTACATCTGAATCAACAACAATGGCTACAACTCAACCAACAACTTCCTCGCCAACTACAACCCAACCACAAACAACAACTGAAACCACATCTACAATCAAACAGAAATATCAACTACACCAGCATCTACATCTGAACCAACAACAGCAGCACAAACAACAACAGTAATTCAACCAACATCAACTGAAACCACAACTCAAACAGAAACATCAACTATTTCAGCATCTACATTTGAACCAACAACAATAGCTGAATCAACACTGGTAGTTCAAACAACAACAACTGAAACCACATCTTCAATTCAAACAGAAACATCAACTACACCAGAATCTACATCTGAATCAACAACAATGGCTACAACTCAACCAACAACTTCCCTGCCAACTACAACCCAACCACAAACAACAACTGAAACCACATCTACAACTCAAACAGACATATCAACTACACCAGCATCTACATCTGAATCAACAACAATGCCTACAACTCAACCAACAACTTCCTCGCCAACTACAACCCAACCACAAACAACAACTGAAACCACATCTACAACTCAAACAGAAATATCAACTACACCAGCATCTACATCTGATCCAACAACAGCAGCACAACCAACAACAGTAATTCAACCAACATCAACTGAAACCACAACTCAAACAGAAACATCAACTATTTCAGCATCTACATTTGAACCAACAACAATAGCTGAATCAACACTGGTAGTTCAAACAACAACAACTGAAACCGCATCTTCAATTCAAACAGAAACATCAACTACACCAGAATCTACATCTGAATCAACAACAATGGCTACAACTCAACCAACAACTTCCCCACAACTACAACCCAACCACAAACAACAACTGAAACCACATCTACAACTCAAACAGACATATCAACTACACCAGCATCTACATCTGAATCAACAACAATGGCTACAACTCAACCAACAACTTCCCCGCCAACTACAACCCAACCACAAACAACAACTGAAACCACATCTACAACTCAAACAGACATATCAACTACACCAGCATCTACATCTGAATCAACAACAATGGCTACAACTCAACCAACAACTTCCTCGCCAACTACAACCCAACCACAAACGACAACTGAAACCACATCTACAACTCAAACAGAAATATCAACTACACCAGTATTTACATCTGATCCAACAACAGCAGCACAAACAACAACAGTAATTCAACCAACATCAACTGAAACCACAACTCAAACAGAAACATCAACTATTTCAGCATCTTCATCTGAACCAACAACAATAGCTGAATCAACACTGGTAGTTCAAACAACAACAACTGAAACCACATCTTCAATTCAAACAGAAACATCAACTACACCAGAATCTACATCTGAATCAACAACAATGGCTACAACTCAACCAACAACTTCCCCGCCAACTACAACCCAACCACAAACAACAACTGAAACCATATCTACAACTCAAACAGACATATCAACTACACCAGCATCTACATCTGAATCAACAACAATGGCTACAACTCAACCAACAACTTCCCCGCCAACTACAACCCAACCACAAACAACAACTGAAACCACATCTACAACTCAAACAGACATATCAACTACACCAGCATCTACATCTGAATCAACAACAATGGCTACAACTCAACCAACAACTTCCTCGCCAACTACAACCCAACCACAAACAACAACTGAAACCACATCTACAATTCAAACAGAAATATCAACTACACCAGCATCTACATCTGAACCAACAACAGCAGCACAAACAACAACAGTAATTCAACCAACATCAACTGAAACCACAACTCAAACAGAAACATCAAGTATTTCAGCATCTTCATCTGAACCAACAACAATAGCTGAATCAACACTGGTAGTTCAAACAACAACAACTGAAACCACATCTTCAATTCAAACAGAAACATCAACTACACCAGAATCTACATCTGAATCAACAACAATGGCTACAACTCAACCAACAACTTCCCCGCCAACTACAACCCAACCACAAACAACAACTGAAACCACATCTACAACTCAAACAGACATATCAACTACACCAGCATCTACATCTGAATCAACAACAATGGCTACAACTCAACCAACAACTTCCTCGCCAACTACAACCCAACCACAAACAACAACTGAAACCACATCTACAACTCAAACAGAAATATCAACTACACCAGCATCTACATCTGATCCAACAACAGCAGCACAAACAACAACAGTAATTCAACCAACATCAACTGAAACCACAACTCAAACAGAAACATCAAGTATTTCAGCATCTTCATCTGAACCAACAACAATAGCTGAATCAACACTGGTAGTTCAAACAACAACAACTGAAACCACATCTTCAATTCAAACAGAAACATCAACTACACCAGAATCTACATCTGAATCAACAACAATGGCTACAACTCAACCAACAACTTCCCCGCCAACTACAACCCAGCCACAAACAACAACTGAAACCACATCTACAACTCAAACAGACATATCAACTACACCAGCATCTACATCTGAATCAACAACAATGGCTACAACTCAACCAACAACTTCCTCACCAACTACAACCCAGCCACAAACAACAACTGAAACCACATCTACAACTCAAACAGAAATATCAACTACACCAGCATCTACATCTGAACCAACAACAGCAGCACAAACAACAACAGTAATTCAACCAACATCAACTGAAACCACAACTCAAACAGAAACATCAAGTATTTCAGCATCTTCATCTGAACCAACAACAATAGCTGAATCAACACTGGTAGTTCAAACAACAACTGAAACCACATCTTCAATTCAAACAGAAACATCAACTACACCAGAATCTACATCTGAATCAACAACACTGGCTACAACTCAACCAACAACTGCCTCGCCAACTACAACCCAACTACAAACAACAACTGAAACCACATCTACAATTCAAACAGACATATCAACTACACCAGCATCTACATCTGAATCAACAACAATGGCTACAACTCAACCAACAACTTCCTCACCAACTACAACCCAACCACAAACAACAACTGAAACCACATCTACAGTTCAGACAGAAATATCAACTACACCAGCATCTACATCAGAACCAACAACAGCAGCACAAACAACAACAGTAATTCAACCAACATCAACTGAAACCACAACACAAACAGAAACATCAAGTATTTCAGCATCTTCATCTGAACCAACAACAATAGCTGAATCAACACTGGTAGTTCAAACAACAACAACTGAAACCACATCTTCAATTCAAACAGAAACATCAACTACACCAGAATCTACATCTGAATCAACAACAGTGGCTACAACTCAACCAACAACTTCCCCGCCAACTACAACCCAGCCACAAACAACAACTGAAACCACATCTACAACTCAAACAGAAATATCAACTACACCAGCATCTACATCTGAACCAACAACAGCAGCACAACCAACAACAGTAATTCAACCAACATCAACTGAAACCACAACTCAAACAGAAACATCAACTAATTCAGAATTCACTTCGACATCAACTGCGCCAACATCTACAACTCAAACAACAATTGCACCAACTTCAACATCAACTGTGCCAACATCTACCACTCAGTCAACAACAACTGCGCCAACATCTACAAGTCAGTCAACATCAACTGTGCCAACATCGACCACTCAGTCAACAACAACTGTGCCAACATCTACCACTCAGTCAACAACTGTGCTAACATCTACCACTCAGTCAACAACAACTGTGCCAACATCTACAACTGAAACAACAACTGCACCAACTTCAACATCAACTGCGCCAACATCTACCACTCAGTCAACAACAACTGCGCCAACATCTACAAGTCAGTCAACATCAACTGCACCAACATCTACCACTCAGTCAACAACTGTGCCAACATCTACCACTCAGTCAACAACAACTGCGCCAACATCTACAACTGAAACAACAACTGTGCCAACATCTACAACCGAAACAACAACTGCACTAACTTCAACATCAACTGTGCCAACATCTACCACTCAGTCAACATCAACTGTGCCAACATCTACCACTCAGTCAACATCAACTGCGCCAACATCTACCACTCAGTCAACAACAACTGCGCCAACATCTACCACTCAGTCAACAACAACTGTGCCAACATCTACCACTCAGTCAACAACAGCTGTGCCAACATCTACAACTGAAACAACAACTGTGCCAACATCTACAACCGAAACAACAACTGCACTAACTTCAACATCAACTGCGCCAACATCTACCACTCAGTCAACAACAACTGTGCCAACATCTACATCTGAAACAACAACTGTGCCAACATCTACCACTCAGTCAACAACTGCACCAACATCTACCACTCAGTCAACAACTGCGCCAACATCTACCACTCAGTCAACAACAACTGTGCCAACATCTACATCTGAAACAACAACTGTGCCAACATCTACCACTCAGTCAACAACTGCGCCAACATCTACCACTCAGTCAGCAACAACTGTGCCAACATCTACATCTGAAACAACAACTGTGCCAACATCTACAACACAATCAACTGCACCAACTTCAATATCAACTGCGCCAACATCTACAACACAATCAACTGCACCAACTTCAACATCAACTGTGCCAACATCAACCACTCAGTCAACAACAACTGCACCAACATCTACCACTCAGTCAATAATAACTGCACCAACATCTACAACACAAACAACTGCACCAACTTCAACATCAACTGCGCCAACATCTACCACTCAGTCAACAACAACTGCACCAACATCTACAACACAAACAACTACACCAACTTCAACATCAACTGTGCCAACATCTACAACTCAAACAACAACTGCACCAACATCTACCACTCAGTCAACAACAACTGCACCATCAACAACTCAATCAACTGCACCAACTTCAACATCAACTGCTCCAACATCTACAACTCAAACAACTGCACCAATATCTACAACACAAACAACTGCACCAACTTCAACATCAACTTTGCCAACATCTACCACTCAGTCAACAACAACTGCACCAATATCTACAACACAAACAACTGCACCAACTTCAACATCAACTGCACCAACATCTACAACTCAAACAACTGCACCAACACCAACAACTCAAACAACTGCATCAACATCTACAACACAATCAATAATAACTGCACCAACATCCACAACACAATCAACTGCACCAACATCTACCACTCAGTCAACAACAACTGCACCAACATCTACAACACAAACAACTACACCAACTTCAACATCAACTGCGGCAACATCTACCACTCAGTCAACAACTGTGCCAACATCTACCACTCAGTCAACAACAACTGCACCATCAACAACTCAATCAACTGCACCAACTTCAACATCAACTGCTCCAACATCTACAACTCAAACAACTGCACCAATATCTACAACACAAACAACTGCACCAACTTCAACATCAACTTTGCCAACATCTACCACTCAGTCAACAACAACTGCACCAATATCTACAACACAAACAACTGCACCAACTTCAACATCAACTGCACCAACATCTACAACTCAAACAACTGCACCAACACCAACAACTCAAACAACTGCACTAACTTCAACATCAACTGCGCCAACATCTACTACTCAAAGAACTGTGCCAGCATTAACATCAACTGCACTAACATCTACAACACAAACAACTGCACTAAATTCGTCATCGACTGCTCCAACATCATCTCCAGATTCTCCCCCCCAAAGTAAGCAAAATATATTTTTGTTCAAGCATTTATTACTCACCACCTAGACTTTCCTACTAAAGTAATATTCAACTATGCTGATATGAATCTAATTTGATTTTTTTTTAGATATCACAGCATTTGCTTATGCAACTTTCAAATTGAGATCCTTTGTTGAGCTGAGCAATGATGAGATCATTACATATATTCAAAAGGTAAGCTAATATTTTGTCTTTTAACTATTTAGTTTAATTTTAATAATTAATTTGCAGCTGATCTGTTAAGAAAATAATTTGTGAAGGAAAGGAAGCAAGGATACGCTGTCGACTAGTCGTTCTAATCGACTAATCACACATAATAATGAGCCTTTAATTGCATATATATATATATATATATATATATATATATATATATATATATATATATATATATATATATATATATATATATATATATATATATATATCACTCAAACCACTTCAGGAGGTGGTCTGAGACGCATTCCAGTTAAAGCGGTAATTGTACAATGAAGAAAACAAAAGGGGCTTTTGCACTGGAGGATCTTTTTCATAGATCTTTTGGATTTATGGATTTAAGAGGTGGATTCACCAAAATTTATAATAGACAAAAAAAAAAAGAGAAAAAAGATCAAGAAAATTAATGAAAACTAATGAAAGCAGGTAAAACAGGTACATCTTCAGCGGATTGGTGTAGTAATCACATAAAGCCACCTACTGTACATTGTGCATCTATCACTAAATAATACAATGCCATGCTTATTATTTCAACCTAAATAAAATCAGTTTGAGATTTTAATGATAATCGGTAATGTCATTAAAACGCCAAATCATCAGAATAGAATCAACATTGTGTGGCACTAAATCTTAAGATCCAATGCCTACTAAACGTCATTACATTAATGTTACACAATGATAAATTATAACATAGGCCTAATTACATGTTGATATTTTGTTGCTTTTAATCTGTGGTATTAAAGGGTTAGTTCACCCAAAAATTAAAATAATGTCATTTATTACTCACCCTCATGCTGTTCCACACCCGTAAGACCTTTGTTAATCTTCAGAACGCAAATTAAGATATTATTGTTGAAATCAGTTCATGTGAGTACAGTGGTTCAATATTAGTATTATAAAGCGGCGAGAATATTTTTGGTGCGCTAAAAAAACAAAATAACGACTTATTTAGTGATGGCCGATTTAAAAACACTGCTTCAGGAAGCTTCAGAGCATAATGAATCAGCGTATCGAATCATAATTCAGATCGCATGTCAAACTGCCAAACTGCTGAAATCACGTGACTTTGGCGTTCCGAACCGCTGATTTGACACGCTGATTCATTATGTTCCGAAGCTTCCTGAAGCAGTGTTTTGAAATCGGCCATCACTATATAAGTCGTTGTTTTGGTTGATATTCTCATCGCTTTATAATATTAATATTGAACCACTATACTCACATGAACTGATTTAAATATGTTTTTAGTACCTTTATGGATCTTGAGATAGGAAATGTCATTGCTCCCTATGCAGGCCTCACTGAGTTATCAGATTTCAACAAAAAAATCTTAATTTCCGTTCGGAAGATTAACGAAGACCTTACGGGTGTGGAACGGCATGAGGGTGAGTAATAAATGACAGAATTTTCATTTTTGAAAACCCTTTAATAAAACCCTTTAATAAAAATCCAACATCTTCCAAACGTCTCATTTCAACACCATTTTGACATCAAACACCAACATTTTTTCATGTGGTATTGTATCCAAAACCAACTTCTGCTAAACATCATAATGTTAATGTCCACACAACAAATTTTAACATCTAATGATGCTATTATTTAACGTTGTGTGGACATTAATCTTATGGTGTTTAGCTGAAGATGAGTTTTAGTTCTAATCCTGACTTAACACTAGAACTGCCACGGGGTAAATTTTACCCGTGGCTGTTATTCAAATGTACATAACAGGTTTTCAATAAAACATTCAAGTCTCCCAGTCATTGACTTTTACTAAAATTGTGTAATTTACCATCCCTTGCTGTTAAAAATTGTTTAGATAAAACCAGATCAAAAAACGGGGCATTTATACCTATAAGCGCCGCGCGGGTCAAATTTACCCGCTATATAATGCCTGTATTTTCGCGCTGTCATTTTCGCGTCCCCTTATGTTTAAACACTGTACATTGCTAGGCAACGCCTTTCACTCACTGAATTAGCGGTCATCGGTTTGATTAATAAAGTCACAATGAGTAAAAGCCGGCGATTTATGGATGCCGAAGAGGTAGAAACCCTAAATGCCATGAGTGATGGAGAGTCTGATGGTGGTGAGACCAGTGACACGTCCTGGGTCGGCTCAGCATCTGACAACGATCCAGAGCCTCATTAGACTGAGTCTGTTCATCAGGACAGGATTGCTACAATAGTTACAGAGGGTGAGCATCAATAAACTTTGGATGTAAATAATTAAGGTGAAGCTGCATAGCATGGTGGGGCCCAGATGGGTGTCACCTGGGCAGCCTAACTGGGGCCCAGACATTTTTGTCCACGGTTTCCATGGAGGCCCCACATGGGTTAGCCCAGATGAAATGAACACTGCTCAGTGTGCACACTACAGGCTATTAAATGTAACACAGAAACATGCTGGAGTTAATGAGATAATTAGGTGATAATGAGCAGAATCACCGAAGAACAGAGGAACAACAAGAACTACGACTTCAGCCACAGCCTTCGATGAAATCAACTGAAGATAAAAGACATTAAATCTCTGAAGATCTGATTCAACATCTCCACAAACAGCATTACCAGCTTCACTTATTACTAACCAGACTGACTTTATTTCTGACATACATCTACAAAAGTTGTTATTGAGAATTACCAGAGGTTTAGATGTTGATGATTTGTTGAAAATAAGTTTGTTTTGATGTCACCGTGATCGAGGTCAGCGCTTACTTCAGTTAGGCAGTTTGACTCTTGACTGTTTTAGTAATAATGTTTCTTTGGCTGCTCTTGCTGTTTGTTATGGCAAGAAAAGCAAGAGACAATATGTTTAGCTGTTATCAGCTGTTCAGTGATATGACTCTAATTGTCATCATGTTATGGCTTTGTTCACTGATCTAATGACTGAGCTTTATATGAAAAAAAAATGTCATTAATTTTGTGCTGGATCTTCTCCAGAACAACTAAAAAAAGTTACAAAAATCAGAGCAGAAGAATAAATCTGAAAAACACAATGTACATTAAATGCTTTTAAAACACCTGCAAGATTTATTTACACACAGACATCAAGAATCAGCGTATGATTCTCAACAATGGTGACATGCTTCATGCTGCAATGCATTCTGGGTGCCTCATACAAAACTCATCCATGGCTCCCAGAATGCATTGCAGCATGAAGCATGTCACCATTGTTGAGAATCATATGCTGATTCTTGATGTCTGTGTAAGTGAATCTTTCAGGAGGTTTGAGTTTAGTGAACAATGTGTTTTTCAAATTTTCTGATTAAAACATTTTTATTGTTGTAATTCAAGAAAAGATCCAGCACAAAGTTAATCACATTTTGCTCATAAAAAGTTCAGTCTTTAGATCAGTGAATTAAGCCACTAAATGATGACTATAATTTTATCATTCAGCAGCTGACCACATTGTCTCTTGTTTTTTTGCCATAACGAACAGCCAGAGAAAAAATTAAAAACTATAGTCAAGAGTCAAACTGCCTAACTGAAGTAAGCGCTGACCTCAATCACGGTAACATCAAACCAAACGTATTTTCAACAAATCATCAACATCTAAACCTCTGGTAATTCTCAATAACAACTTTTGTAGATGTATGTCAGAAATAAAGTCAGTCTGGTAATAAGTAAAGCTGGTAATGCTGTTTGTGGAGATGTTTAATCAGATCTTGAGAGATTTAATGTCTTTTATCTTCAGTTGATTTCATCGAAGGCTGTGGCTGAAGTTGTAGTTCTTGTTGTTTCTCTGTCCTTCAGTGATTCTGCTCGTTATCACCTAATTATCTCATTAACTCCAGCATGTTTCTGTGTTACATTTAACAGCCTGTAGTGTGCACACTGAGCAGTGTTCAGTTCATCTGGGCTAACCCATGTGGGGCCTCCATGGAAACCATGGACAAAAATGTCTGGGCCCCAGTTAGGCTGCCCAGGTGACACCCATCTGGGCCCCACCATGCTATGTTGGCTGGGATGGTGAATTATTATTGTTCATTATCGTCTATAGGCTATTTTAGTAATTTAAAAAACATGGGTTATCTTAATATATGATTAATTATAATATTACATAACCCAAATATGTATTTACTTCCATCTAATTCTCGTTGTCAGTGCAGAGTTGTTTAGCTTGACCGTTATGAATAGTGATTAGTGTAGCCTGCATAAAAAAAGCCTTGAACATAAAACAACAGGACAAAAATATAGTTGATGACTAGACATAATCATTTCATGACTCTAGACACTTCTTTGTGAAGACAGTGACATAATACAGTGAAATAATATGATCTTTAGCCATAGAGACAGAGCGCATTCGTTATCTGAAAACCACGCCCACCGTGGTGGGGGGGGGGCAATCAAACCGTTTCCATTGACTTCGTATTGCGTGAGGCTGCCTTCTTGTCTTTTCTGACTTATTACAAAAAACAGAACAATGCCTAAAAGCTGATGTGTGACAAGGTGTACAGCTAACAAGCTAAAAAAAAAAACAGAAATAAGTTTTTATAAGCTGTTGACCCCAAAAAACTATTTTTGATGGACACTAAAGTGGATAGAGGCAGTGAGACAGAGCGCAACGGGTGAATGTAATCGGCGACAACATATGCTAAACAGTCAGAAAAGACAAAGAGGCAGCCTCACGCAATACAAAGTCAATGGAGACGATTGGATTGGAAAATAAGGTCTATATAAAAACAAGTGTAATTTGCGTGGGTAAAATTTACCAGCGTGGCGGTTTTAGGTATACAGCGACCCCTGGCGGTTCTAGTGTTAAAACCAACAAAGTATCAACATCAGTTGACATCATACTCTAATTGATGTTGACATAAGACATTGACCTAACATTGGTCTGGTTTTGGTTACTTAATAATACCATGACTTAAAATGACCAAAATATCAACATCTAATGATTCTATAATTTGACATTGTGTGGACATTAATCTTATGATGTTCAGCTGATGTTGAGTTTTAGTTACTTAAAATCCTGACTTAAAACCAACAAAGTATCAACATCAGTTGACATCATACTCTAATTGACGTTGACATAAAGCCGCCCACACACTTAACGATTGTAAGGCCGATTATGAATGTAAATTGATACTTATGACTGATCGCGTGCAAACGCGTCCAGTCAGAGCCAGTTGCCAGTAAACGTCACATCCTTTTGATTTTCCTGGCAAAACTTCCTGAGTCCTTCACATTAAAAATCAGTTTACAGGCTTTTATAGACAAACTAGGAAGTCAGGGAAGGTCTCGATCTTGCCCATCTTACACACTACCCTGACAGCGCACTCATCTCATTTTCCTTCACTGTTTTAAATCCTATCGTAAAACAATTGCACCCTGCCAGATCATGATTCTTAAGGGAGGTTTTAAGACTCTGTTGAACATTAATTGTTCACCATGGGTAAGGTGGAAGAATTTGTCAGCCACTCAATTACCACAGTCACGTCAGACCCACAGCCCATCAGTCTTTTGCCATGGACACTGAACCAAACTTTAGCCATCCACCCCTTCAAAACCACTGTTTTCCACAGTTCCAGTTCCCTTGCTTCCGCCCACTTCCGCCAGCCACTGTTTGGAAAGATGTTGCGTTTGTTACTATTATCGTCTTTATTTTGGTTTAAGTTAATACGGCTGTTATTATATCCACCTCACCTCATCCTTGCCTTCACCTGCACATAACAATTACAAATATTACTGTAGATTTAACTGTAATGACTATAAAGTTATTCATTTTCATTTCAGTTTGCCGAGCACATTCAAGCACACTTTAGTGGGACCATCAGGATTACTGTGAAGAAATCAAGAAAATTGTTAGCCTAAGGATCTGACATGGAAAACTTTTGTCCATCCACATGCAATCCTCTACATAAAATCTCTGAATGAAGTTGCCACTTTACAAAGTTGTGTCTGTTAAAATGAATTTTGTGCATATTTGAATGTTTTTTATTTATTTCATTTTTGTAGGATAGTTGCACTTTTCATTCTGAACTCAAACAATAATTTGATCTGTGTTGCATTATATGTAATGTTGGATATTATTTAACTTCTGCTCTCTTTAGTGTGTAAAATATCTGAATAAAACCTTTTCTCCAGCTGTCATTTTGAGTGTTGCATGAGTTTCTATGTGTGCCTCCTTATACTGTTTTTGGCCACAGCATTCTGCATTATTAATTTGATCCTAATCTTACTTTTTAATATACAATAGGAAAATCTGAAGCTTATTTATAAGTTATTTGATAAGTCAAAATCTCTGGCCATTTTGACAGTCTGACCAATACAACATTGTCATTTATTGTACTAATTTTAATATTAAAGGTGGGGTAAGCCATTTTTCAAAAACGCTGTTGGACATTGTTGATATTTGAAATCAACCTAAACAAACACACCCCTCTCTTCATTGCTCCACCTTCAAATCTCACCCTCC
Source organism: Megalobrama amblycephala (assembly GCF_018812025.1). Classification (NCBI taxonomy): domain Eukaryota; kingdom Metazoa; phylum Chordata; class Actinopteri; order Cypriniformes; family Xenocyprididae; genus Megalobrama; species Megalobrama amblycephala. The sequence goes on from NC_063045.1 coordinate 29,969,820, forward strand.
AATCCTATCCACCCTGCTCAGAGTCCCTGGCCCCTTCGCTTTGGCGAGTGCGCTAACAATGACATTAAACACCGCATTCTCTAGTGGTCATCAGTGCGCAGTGGTTTACCTGCACAACTCTCACTATGATGTGGATCTCACAGTGGATGTCTGTTTATCACAGCTGACATGCAACAAAATAATGCTTCATGAAAAATAAAACGCAGATGGTGAACAAACGACAAGGAAGCACACAAAAAATGAATGTACAATACACAAGAGTAAATACAAAGAAGTGTTCTTTGTTAGTTGCCAACAGCACAGCAGCTCCAGACAATCAATGACACTCAAACCCAGTGTTACTCACATGTGGAATCAAAGCAGCCTCTGCGTCTGTTTTCAAGCCTTCCCACTTAGCTCTGTCCAGCGCTGGAAAGCTTTTCTAATATTAACGCGGGTCCTAAAGCACTTGTTCAGTCATAAACCTTCATTCCAGTGACATGTTGTTATTGTCGGCCGGCTAACTTCTAAACAGTGTTTTTGACATATGACTTACCCCACCTTTAATTCTAATCTCAACCCTAAAACACCAAAAGTGTGCACTTACATCTACACCAATCAGGCATTACATTATGACTACTGACAGGTGAAGTGAATAAAACAACGAATCAAAACATCGAGCTACTGTAATTCAGAGATGGCAACCTGTGACCTTCTAACCGGAGCTGTTCGGTCAGACTCGGAATTATATGTTTCCATGTCAATAGCTCTCCATATACAAAGGTGCTCTCTAAAGGTGATACATGGGGCATCTTTTTGAGCAATGTTGCTGGGCAATGTTGCTGAGGGATGTTGCCTGGGCAGCAAATTTCGATGTAAAGAATCCAACTTTGTTGCCCATTCTCAATGGGAACGTGCTCAAGCAACATTGCTCAGGAACATTGCCCAGCAACACTGCTCAAAAAGTTGCCCTGTGTATCATCACCTTAAGTTGTTTACATTCATTATTGTATTGTTATGTGCTTTGAGACATGAGGTAGTTTAACACTGTCTCTTGAGACGCTTTGCTGAGAGCAGCTGAGTGTGTGTGTTCATGCGTTTTGGAGGAGACTTGAGTTTGGATGGCGATTTGTGGGAGGGTGAGATCGTATGCTTTCAATGCTAGCAGGCTAATGTTAGCATTTCCCAGATCACCTACTGCACCTTTAAGCTAACCTTAAACTGGTTTAAACATCATCCTTTTATCAGAACAAACTCAAAGAGTTGCCAAAGAACTGGTCTATTTACATCCCAATCCCTTCAGCCAGATCTTTTCTTTTCTATTTTATCAAGATTATCAACAAAGATTGGTGAAGACAGATATCTATTATAATGCATGAAGCTTTTCATCTCATTCTAAATAACCAAATAGCATGTTGGTTACCAAGAATGATTGATGGGAATTACATGATGTTTCCTCATACTAAAAATCTGAAGTAGGTTAGTAAGTTAATCAGTCTGATTTGCAACGTACTTTAGTCTCAGTTGCTTACTCTCATGACACATAGCTGAAAGTATTCCTTGTCTGATCTTTTATGCCTTGTGTGGAGTTTGAGTTGAGTCAGGCAAGACGCAAGAAAGGACCATTTGCAAAATATTCTGTATTTTTGTAATTCCACTAGGTGGCAGTAATGTCGCAGAAACTATATGCTTCACCTACATCGCATCGCGATCGGCTGAAGACACACATCTAAATCAGAGACAACAAAATAAACACGGCAGGTGTCAGTATGCCAGATGTGTTTTTTTAATTAAGAATTAAAAATAAGTAGGCAATAATATAATAAATTGTAGCCTATTATAAGCATGTACATATAAATAACTTTGATACTTTGGTGTTACCAGCAATGCAATAATGTGAACATAAATATAAACTTTAATACAGTGTTACCTGCACTGTGATGCAAACATGTAAATATAAATTACTTTGATAAAGTGATTTATAATAATCAATAATCATTTCCTGTACACCATTGTTGTGTTTATACAAAAATGTATATACACTGTATATAAAATGTACATTGCTATAGACAAATAAGCAGACAGATGGGTCAAGGATGTAACCAACAAGTGGCAGACGTGGCAGTGGTGGAACATCTTGATGGCAAAAAGGGAGGTAGTGCTGGCAAAGTCTTAATACAGCTCGGCCACGTGGAGGCCTGAGGTCAGGCAGCTCGCTGGTTACACATCTGTAAAGGGTACTCCAGAAATAAAAAAAAAAAGTATTAAGCAAAGGAAATTCCTTAGTTTTTAATCTGTAGTCTGACCTTTAATATTTTACATTATATTCATCTTATTTATGCTGGGGACACACTTAACGACTAGCTAAAACATTCTAAGACTGATCTCAGCACACAAAGACTGTTTCCTTCGACTGTTTCCTTCGATATTCATAGTCGTGTAGTGTGTTCCCGGCTTTAGTATGAGTTTGAATTATTTGACATAATTCGATGTCATGCAATGTTTTTGAGATAAAATAATGCTCATAAATAAATACTTTCAAATGCCCCTTAAAATCAATTCCAAGGCAAATACTGCTCTGTAATAATAAAATAAAAAAAGTAATTTTTTGACTGGTAGTGGGACAGTCCATTTGTCAAATCTAGGCCTGATCTCATACAGTAGGTATTTTATAAATTATGAGTTAAGCCAAAATGTGGAGTTTATGTACTAAAGTGCTATATTGAAGAATTTACTGATTATAGTAGGTAAATTCATTCAAATGCTTCATTCATTCTGTTCTGTCTCATCTATAATCTTTCCGACTAAGCCAAAAGCATGTACCTATTTATTTATTACCTGATCCGTTAATTCATCAAGTTTATTTATATTATTTTAAAAGGATTTGATAATCTACCAAACCATTGTTCTAGGTTTGTGCCAGCTCTGTTCTCTTTCAGTACTGAACAAGAGGAAATTCACTGATGTCAAGCTGCGAGGAGTGTGCTGTCTGGTAGATTAGTGCAACAACGTAGTTGCACAAAGCTGTCCCAGCATCACAGGAACAACTGCTGTGGGACAGTATTTTAACATTTAACACAGTCTGTGAAGACAATTAAATTAATATGACAAAAGTCATAAATTAATATTCTAATTTGAATTTTTTATAATGAGTAATGAGTACTAGGCCTATACCTAAATTTCAAAACTTAAGCTCTAAGAACCTTTTTACGGAATAGTTTCACCATGCCTGTCTTTGTACAGAAGACAGTCGTCCACAGTAACCCTGCAATCTCTTTTAAACAGCGAGTGTAAAATATCATCTTCTTCTGCACTGTCTCTACAGTTAACCAACAGCAAAAACTGAGCTGGCTGCGGCAATACGAGGACGTGAAGTCTATTATATACTTTATTATAACTCCCTTACAGCATTATTTTACAGCAGCTTTATTAAGGTCACCATGATTTTGCCAAGTAAGACATGTTCCTGGATCAATATATTTTGTTGATCCTGGAACAACATTCCAGTCTGAAAATTTAGTTTTAAAGGTGCCCTAGAATCAAAAATTGAATTTACCTCGGCATAGTTGAATAACAAGAGTTCAGTACATGGAAAATACATACATTGAGTTTCAAACTCCATTGCTTCCTCCTTCTTATATAAATCTCATTTGTTAAAAGACCTCCAGAAAACAGGCAAATCTCAACATAACACCGACTGTTACGTAACAGTTGGGATCATTAATATGTACGCCCCCAATATTTGCATATGCCAGCCCATGTTCAAGGCATCAGACAAGCCAGTATTAACGTCTGGATCTGTGCACAGCTGAATCATCAGACTAGGTAAGCAAGCAAAGACAACAGCGAAAAATGGCAGATGGAGCAAATCTCTGATCCAACAGTATTTTAGTGTATTGTATGTTTTCTAAATGTTTTGTTAGCTTTGCTAGCTGTTAAATGTGGTTAAAGTTACACGTTTTTTACTGTATTCACGGAGACACCGTCGCTATTTTCATTTTTAACTCATTGTATAATTCATAAACACAACTTCATTCTTTATAAATCTCTCCAACAGTGTGTAATGTTAGCTTTAGCCACGAAGCACCATCAAACTCATTCAGAATCAAATATAATACATCCAAATAAATACTATACTCACATGATCCGATCCATGCACGCAGCATGCATGACGAACATCTTGTAAAGATCCATTTGAGAGTCAAAATAGGCAGTTAAAAAAATTAATTAAAAAAAAATCTATGGGATATTTTGAGCTGAAACTTCACAGACACATTCAGGGGACACCTTAGACTTATATTACATCTTTTGAAAAGACATTCTACAGCACCTTTAACCCTATTCCTATCCCTAACCCTACCCATAACTTATCCCTAAAATCAGACGGGAAAGATAGGTGAATAAGATTGATGTAGAAGCACCTAACCCTGGTTGCAAGCCTAAACCACAGTGACCACTTTATTAGGCAGTTTAAATCACCAAGAGATATGTTTTAATGCATTTGATATTGAACATTGAACAGTAAACATGTCAGATTAAATGACAGCAAATTTACAATGATCATGCACATAGACTGATTACACTTTTATCATCCTTTGCAATGAAGTAGACAGCAAATAGTCATGGCTGGTTAAAGGTCGGGACGACTGTTTACCCAAGACTTCAGTTTATCATTAATTACAAAGCCAGTTATTTATTGAAAAATATTCTGAGGGGAGCTGTTTAAATATTAATGTTTTTAATGGAGGTTTTGCTAACTTTGACATTTTATAAGTTTTTAATTAAGGAAAAAAATCTGTGAGGGATAGACATACATCGATTAATTTGGTTGTACTGTTAGGCTATTTAATGTGTTTTTGGATTGTTCTGGTGACGAAACACTGCAAAAATATCTTTCCGGGGAATTTCAGTATAGACAAAATAAATAAATAAAATATACAATATGATCTGTGGGAAATTATAAGTGATCTAGGAGCTTTATATAGGTTTTTTTGTTTGTTTGTTTGTTTTTTTCTGTTTGTTACAGTGGATAACTTTGAAAACACTATAAGTCTATCCCTCTTAGACTGCACCTTTTCCATTAAGGAACAATATGTGCCCCTAAATTGACTTTCCAGTGCATTTTTTTAATCTTTATAAATACCTTTACAACGTTAATAATGTTTTAAAATTAAAAAAAAAAAAGTTCAATAGAGAAATATGCAATGATAAAACTTGAAAAGTGATTTTTTAAATACTAAAACCACCAGTAGATAGTCTTAAAGGGTTAGTTCACCCAAAAATGAACATAATGTCATTTATTACTCACCGTCATGCCGTTCCACACCCGTAAGACCTTAGTTCATCTTCGGAACACAATTTAAGATATTTTTGTTGAAATCCGATGGCTCCGTGAGGCCTCAATAGGGAGCAATGACATTTCCTCTCTCAAGATCCATTAACGTAATAAAAACATAGCCTATTTAAATCAGTTCATGTGAGTACAGTGGTTCAATATTAATATTATAAAGTGAATCATGAATCATGATTCGGATCGTGTGTCAAACCGCCAAACTGCTGAAATCATGTGACTTTGGCGCTCCGAACCGCTGATTCAACACAAAAGATTCATAATGCTCCGAAGCTTACTGAAGGTGTGTTTTGAAATCGGCCAGCACTATATAAGTTGTTATTTTGCTTTTTTTGGTGCACAAAAAATATTCTCGTCACTTTATAATATTAATATTGAACCACTGTAGTCACATGAACTGATTTAAATATGTTTTTAGTACATTAATGGATCTCGAGAGAGGAAATGTCATTGCTCCCTATGCAGGCCTCACGGAGCCATCGGATTTCAACAAAAATATCTTAATTTGCGTTCCAAAGATTAACGAAGGTCTTACGGTGTGGAACGGCATGAGGGTGAGTAATAAATGACATTATTTTCATTTTTGGGTAAACAAACCCTTTAATGCGTGAGTCATCGAGTCGTTCATTCAAGTTCATTCGAAGCAAGTGGCTGTATTTACGAATGAATCATTGAATCAGGAACAATTTGTTCAAAGCCGCAGATTCGTTCATGAAAAAACGCTGTTTTGTAGTTCTGCTGTGGCTTTTCTTGGAGCTATTATTTCATTGCAAAATAGAGCAAATATTGTGAAGAACATCACTTGATATTACCCTTTTGTTTGTTGAAATGTTGTATAAAATTAATGTCACATTTGCAATCGCGTGGATATTTGGATTTGCATTCTTGCTCGTATATTATCAACATTAAAAACAAGAACTCACAAAAGGTATGTTTTGTATGAAGAGTTTGAATCTTAAATTGATCTCTATTCACTTTCTGTGCCAGGCTGTTTGTTCACGTGCTAAATCTACAGGTACATTGTTGAGAACGGCAGTAATGTAGCGCGATTTGCTCAGGCAGCAGACTCGGCACTGCACACAACGCTGTCAGATTTGACCGCAAAAGTTATTTAAATTGGATGTATTTATGTATTCATGAAGTCATGCATTTACGGCATTGTGCCTATTAGAAAATAAATGGTCGGTTTTAATGTTATTTTAAGGTGGGGAAGAATTTACTGAACGGCAACATTCAGCATTTTGTTTGCTTATGCCCTCTGTCACCTCACATACCCCAGTTTGGGAACCGCTGCCTTACAGCCTCGCTTTAATACCTGTCATGGTGCTGCTCTGAAAAAGGCTATATATCAAATTATCAAAAGGGGGGAAATGGAAAGGATATCAATAGACCCTTTTCGCATTTCCGTGTTTCTCAGAAGCGGAAGTCGTCATAGTTGGGTAAACGTTTATAGCAGTGAATTAGAGACTATATTCAATTTATTTTTTGTGTTTCCATTTGCGCAAAAGAAAAACTCCACAAAAGTGTTTTCCCAACATTCAAAAAGAGGGAAAAAATAGAGAGCGATTGATAACAGCAATCAGAGAGAAAGATAGAGAAAGATGTCATTTTTACAGTCACTCCCATAGCTGAGGTATCAGAAACACCCTCACAGCAGCCTTAAAGGGATAGTTCACCCAAAAATGAAAATTTGATGTTTATCTGCTTACCCCCAGGGCATCCAAGATGTAGGTGACTCTGTCAGTCGTATAATGCGTGTCAGTGGGAACTCCATCTATAAGAGTAAAAAAAACACAACAGACAAATCCAAATTAAACCCTGCAGCTCGTGACGACACATCGATGTCCTAAGACACAAAACGATCGGTTTGTGCGAGAAACTGAACAGTATTTATATAATTTTTTACCTCTAAAACACCACTATGTCCAACTGCGTTCAGCATCCGGTTAGTGAGGTCAAAAAACGCGTTCTGATGACGGAACTGATGTCTTGTGCTTTGCTTCAAAGAGTGCGAGATATCACTTCCGTTGTCAGAGCGCGATCATACCTCACTAACGGATGTGCAGGCAGTTGGACATAGTGGTGTTTTAGAGGTAAAAAAATTATATAAATACTGTTCGGTTTCTTGCACAAACCAATCATTTCATGTCTTAGGACATCAATGTGTCGTCACGAGGCACAGGGTTTAATTTGGATTTGTTTTGGAGCAGGTTTTTTTGACTCTTATAGACGAAGTTCCCATTCCCATGCATTATACGACTGACAGACGGCAACGGTTGTAGTTAAAAATTAACATTTGAGCTCTACTGAAGAAACAAAGTCACCAACATCTTGGATGCCCTGGGGGTAAAGCAGATAAACATTATTTTTTCATTTTTGGGTGAACTATCCCTTTAACTATTTATTTATTTATTTATTTTTTGTAAATTTGATGCAAATGTAATATAATACTAAATATAGTGTTAGAAATGTACATATTTAAAAAAAAAAAATGAAAATATAAAAAACTGCAGGATTTGACCGTTAAAACGCGTCATCACGGTCTGTGAAAAGGGTCTATGATTTGATAGCCCTTATTCTGGGATTTATAGTTCATGTTTAAATTGCTGTTGTAATTATGCTTTTATGTATAAAATGTAATAAAATGTAACGTTATTTAAAAAATAATAATCGTTAGGAAAAAAAAACTTCCAAGGTGAGCGTCATGAGCTTGTCGCAATAAAGCCCGCCCATACACGCGCTTGGCCAATCAGAAGAAACTCGTTGCTTCAACTCATAGCTTGTCAATCATGTAAATAAGCCCAATATTATTTGCTTAGCCAATCAGAAGAAACGTACCACTTCCACCTTCAAGGCGAGCTTGTCAATCTTGTGTAAATAAACCCCACCTACACATGAGGCGGAGAGGTCCACACAGCGTGAATTCGCAAGTTCTTCATGTAAAATGGTCTCGAACAAGTTTTTCAAGTAGGTTGGCCCTTTGATATTGTTTTAACAACTTTGTCTTATGCTAAAGACATAAACGAGCTGCCCGGTAAAGAACTTACATTAATAATGGCTTCGGAAGGCGAGCGTGATGATCCATTCCAGAGAATTCTGCATCAAATCGGTGGGAAAAGTAACATTCATTTAATCAGCGCATTGAGTAGACCTGATGGAGACACCGGCGTTTTACAGGACTTTATCGCTGATATGTTTAATAATGGGGAGCATGAAGAAATCACCGACTGCATTGGCAACCGTAACGGAGAAATCAAAATCCAAACAAATGTCTGCAGTCCTGACCAATCACACGCTGATCGATCCGGACAGAGTTCATCCACACCTGCCGATAGCTGCACCAAGAGCGAGAAACCAGATCCACTCAAGAATAAAACCGTGAGTTCAAGCAGAAACATCGGCGGCAAGCAGAGAGCCATTAAATGCTCCGTGATCATATTCATCTTCAGACACGATTATTTGTGTAATAAAGAGAACTATGTGTGTTTGAGGGAGATCCTGAAGGACGTGAGAGCTCGCTTAAAGATAAACGCGCTTCCTCCGGCTCTGTTGGGACTCGTTCACACTGACTGCGATCAATCAGAGAGCCGCGAGTCAGTGGAGTTACTGGATCGATCAATGCGATCAGTGTTTATCAATCACCCTCAACAGGCCATATGGACCGGCCGGTACGTCACGAAGTCCCCGGATTTGTTGCAGGAGATCAGATGTAACGCCTGTCGGGCGGTGAAGTCTTCAATGTCTGCAGGTTAGACATTCAAACTAGTGCACTGCCAGCATGACAGCCTGTTTGGGTAATATGGGTAACGTTATCACATTCCAACCCGATCTCATCATGAGAAAACCTAACTATTTTACTATATGGCGGTTTCGTATGATTTCCTGCACTGTTAGCCCGGATAAGTTGAATTTACTTAAAAAATTTGAGGAAACTGGTTGCCCTAAAAAAATTAAGTAATGTTAACTTAATAATTCGAGTTCATTTAACTTAAAATGTTTTGTAATATTAATTACTTTGTAGTTATTACACCTAGTATATTTAAGTTCAATGTACTAAGCAAGTTAACTTGCCACCAATCAAAATTCATCCATGCCTCCCATCATGCATTGCTGCATGAATAAATTATGAGCTGAATTGTCTTAGTAATTTTCTTTATTCTCACTATTTAAATTTTGCTGTTTTTCTGTGACTTTTTAGTAGCTTGTTTTCTAATGTTCAGAACTGATCTGTTTATCAGAATATGTTGCTTGTCACCGTTGTTGAGATTCATACGCTGACTTCTTGATGTCTGTGTGTGCCTAAAATATATATATTTTTTTTTGTGATAAGGACAACTTTAAAAAAAAAAAAAATTTTATTGTAAAAGTTGATCTTCCGCTGTAGAATCACAGTGCTGCTGTAATCAATAATGTAAATCTAACTCAGAGATTGGGCTCTAAATGAGTTCAGTGATTCAGATCAAATAATGATTATGTGAAAACATAATCAACACCACCTGATCATCTTTTAACTTTGCTTGTCTGGTTGGTTTTAATGCAGTGAAAACTGCCCAAATAAAATCTAATATTAAAAAGTCAAGGGTCAAGAGCTCAACTAAAACAAACCCTGACCTCGATGATGGTAACTTAAAAATTGTGATTTTCTCCTTTGGTGAAAAACTATAAAAAGGTAAATGTTTGGGAAAAAAGTCTGTAGAACAGCCAAAACAAATGTTCCAACTGCTCATCAACAGCTCCTTGAATTCACACACACCACGACAAAATGGCGTGACATTACCTGCCGCAAACCAGTGTGTAGGAGGCGTGGTCAGGAGAAAAACTTCATAATTTAAGTGCATTTAACTTACATTTATTAACACATTCAAATACACCCACAAATTAGTAGAATATACTTATATTTTATAAGTAATGCAACCAAACTTAAATATTTTAAGTATATTGTAATTATATTTTTAAGTAAATATAAAATCCGGGCTAAGAGTGTGTGTTATTTGTATGGAAACCTTATTTCCACCATGAAATAATAGCATAAAAAAGGTAATTGAGACTTTTTATCTTTCCCCCCTCTTCTCTGATGAAGTGTTTATGGGCGTGAAAGAGGGACAACCTGTCACTCACATGAAATCGACCAATAGCAAACCACACCCATCATATCAACTGCATGGGCAAAATTAAGTCCCGCCCTACGTTTTTTTTGTCTGGTTCGAGAAGCCGTTTCACTCAGATATTACATCACATCAGGGAAGAAAATACTATCTCAACTATCATTTCATGGGTTTAAAGGGTTAGTTCACCCAAAAATTAAAATTCTGTCATTTATTACTTACCCTCATGCCGTTCGGAACACAAATTAAGATATTTTAGTTGAAATCCGATGGCTCCGTGAGCTCTCCATAGGGAGCAATAACATTTCCTCTCTCAAGATCCATAAAGGTACTAAAAACATATTTAAATTTGTTCATGTGAGTACAGTTGCTCAATATTAATATTATAAAACGATGAGAATATTTTTGGAGTGCCAAAAAACCCAAAATAACGACTTATTTAGTGATGGCCGATTTCAAAACACTGCTTCAGGAAGCTTCGGAGCATTATGAATCAGTGTATCGAATCATGAATCGGATTGTGTGTCAAACTGCCGATGGCTGAAATCACGTGACTTTGGCGCTCCGAACAGCTGATTCGGTACACTGATTCATTTATGCTCCGAATCTTCCTGAAGCGGTGTTTTGAAATTGGCCTTCACTTTATAAATTTAAATAATAATAAATTTAGTTTTTTTTTGGCACACCAAAATTATTCTTGTCGCTTTATAATATTAATGTTGAACCACTGTACTCACATGAACTGATTTAAATATGTTTTTAGTACATTTATGGATCTTGAGAGAGGAAATGTCATTGCTCCCTAATGAAGGCCTCACTGAGCCATTGGATATCAACTAAAATATCTTAATTTGTGTTCCGAAGATGAACGAAGGTCTTACGGGTGTTGAACGGCATGAGGGTGAGTAATTAATGACAGAATTTTCATTTTTGGGTGAACTAACTCTTTAAGGTCTACCCCTAAACCTAACCCTCAGTGGGTCGTAAGCAGATCATACAAAATCGTATGATGAGATTTTATGAATTTATACGAATTGGTCGCCAAAAAGTAATGTTTTGTTTCATAAAAGTTTAACTTCTTTTAACTGGAGTGTCATGTTTTCATAAAGCTGTGTTATGCTCAAGACACTGGAAAACATAAAATAAACATAAAATTTCAAATTGCCATGAGGGTGTGTTGAGGTTTTTTTAGACTATGCAACACTCTGGCAATTGGAAACTATTTTGCGTCTCGTGCGTAACACGGCGTTCTAAAAATGCGACACTTTAGTTAAAAGTTCAACTTTTATATAACATGTCTCTAGACTTTGCGTTTTTGAAGCAAGTTTTTAAATTTCACTGCGCTGCTTTTCTATTGTTTTCATGTGTAAACTTACTTAAGGTTGTGCGATAAAACGCTAACAATAATCGTCGAAAATCTGCCTTTAAATTTGAAAGATATAAAGATTTGATATTTATCATGATAATTATCGATATCGACTTATAAGAAAAATATATTGTGATAATTTTTTGGGGCCCTATCTCCTAGCCCTAAATGTACTAAACATATATGTTTGACCATTGAGCATCCAACGCAGGAGGGGCCATTCACACAGAATGGGCTTTTCTGTGAAAAAACATGAGAATTTCTACTCACTAGTTCACTTTTACAGATATATTGTGTTCAGACTCATTCTCTTGCAAGCTATTCAAACTGTAGATTTTAAATAAAAAAAGATTTGTCAGAAGATTAATGGTGGTGCAAACATGGTGTAGTTGTTAATTTCAGCTTTTTACTTTACTTTTTACTGATTATAGAGCTGCATGATTAATCGGTTAAAAGATCACAATCTCGATTCAAACACGCACGTGATCTTTTTCCTAAATGACAGTGATGTGTTGGCGCTGCCGCTGAACCAGAAAGAGCAGTTGTCATGTATAGGTATGAAACAGCTTTACAAACATTCTTTTTAACCACACAGTATCGTTATTTCAGTAACACTTTACAATAAGGTTCCTTAGTTAAACATTAGTTAATGTATTAACTAACATGAACTAACCATGAGCAATAAATTTGTTACTGTATTTACGAATCTTCGTTAACGTTGTTCATTGTTTGTTCATGTTAGTTCACAGTGCATTAACTATTGTTGACAAGATTTGAATAATGTATTAGTAAATGTTGAAATTAACATTAACAAAGATTAATAAATGCTGTAGAAGTGCAGTTCATTATTAGTTCATGTTAACTAATGTAGTTATCTAATGTTAACTAATAACCTTATTGTAAAGTGTTACCGTTATTTCTGTGTTACAGTAATTCAAATTATTACAGAAGTACTGGGATAAAAGTTTATAGTTCGGATATAAACACTGACGTCTACGGTAGTGATCAAAATAAAGTATAATAAAGTAAAAATCACCTTTTGAAAGTAATTTGGTGCTTCAAATAAGATTGTATCAATTACATTGTTACATCAGTATGTGGTGACAAGTGACTTAAGAAAAAGTATTTGTCATTGAATCATTTACTCACAAGATTTGTTCAGAAATTAACTTTTAATATTCTCAAACTCTAGTGTAGCATTCTTTGGTTTTGTAGCCATAGCCATAATTAGCAAAAATGTTGAGTGTTTTTGCCCATATGCCTGTTGGTTTCGTTGTACCGCCAATGTAGGTCACAACTCTTTGCTTCATGAGTCACATGATTTGGCGAATTATAATGAATGGAGCCCCCAAGAAGAACGAAAGAAAGAATGCTTTTAATGAGTCCTTTCTCAATGGCTCTTTATGTTGCAGAGAGTGGCACTGGCAGTAAAAGCAGTTTGTTTTGGTCCTTGAAATGTTTACCAGGAATATTCAGGAAGGGACACCGAGGACAGGCTGACTTCAACACCAACAGTTTGCAGCAAGGTATGCTATTAATTTGCACTGGGCTTCAAACCAGTTGTTTCACTATGTATTCATTGCGCAATCTTTACTCTTGCAGCAAATCCAAATACAGGTGAAGAAGGAATTCCCTTGCAGACGCAGACCACGGCACAATGACGCCAGACAGGTTTTGCAAATAGACCAAGATGGTTGAAAAACAAGCATCAAACTACCTGTCTGTGTTCTGCTCAGGTCATATATTCTTGCACTATACCTTACCAGCCAATAGGATTTGGAGGAATGAGAAATGAAGGCAACGAAAGGCTGCTACAGCATTATTCTTGATACCATTTTGATATCAGAAGGAAATCTCACTACTATCACAGTAGCATATAGAGTCTTGAGTTTATTAGTATTAAATAATCTATTGTGACAATTGCTGAACACTGTGACTGACTGTTATGTATTAATTGCTGTTATTTGAAATAAAAGAAACACTTTGTTGTATCATAGGCAGTACGTTTTGCACTATTCCTTCATGTGATTCTGAAATAACCAAGGAAATTAATTGTAGCTGTTCAAAACCATTCCAGGACTACATAAGCCATACTGTTGAAAACATGAAAAATTAAAGTTACCATGAAATCAAAATTGACGATTCTTGTCTTTCTTTGGGTTTTTTTTTTTTTTTTTTAAATGGAATATTGCATTGTTTATTCTAAATGATTTATCTGTGCACATCATTATTACATATATAAAAAAAAAAAAATCACATTCCTTGTAAACTTTAATCAAAAATAACTTCCCCTCCCTCTTGCAGCACCATCTCTTCTCTGATGATGAGGGCGGGGTGACCTGTCACTCACATGAAATCCACCAATAGCAAACCACAACCATCCAGTCAACCATCCAGATAAAATCAAGCCCCACCCTACATTGTTCTAGAAGCCGTTTCACTAGGATATACATCACAATAGGGAGGAAAAGACTATCACAACTTCTGTTTTGCTGACTTTAAAAAAAAAAAAAAAAATCATAATTGACATTAACAGTTGAAATTATGACAAAGTCAATTATAACATAGAAAGCTGCAATTTTAACCTTTTATCTCATTATGACATAGTATCTCAATTTCAAATTTATCTTCAATATTCAGTATTCTTAATTTATTTTCATAATTTCAACTTTTTGCCTCAGTACTTAATAATTTTGACTTTTTATATGATTTGGTAAGTCAAAGTAAAGGTTTACCAACACATATTTTCTTTTTTTTTTTTAATGTGCAGAAATGAGCTTCCATAGACTCTTGTTAGTTAAAGCTGATTTTTATATACGTACTGCATACAGAATAGGCTAAATAATATATATATATATATATATATATATAGGCTGGCTGTTTACAATCTGAACTAATTAATCAATTAGTAGTTTTAGTAGTTTAATTTATATATACAGTTGTGTTCAAAATTATTCATACCCTTTGTAAATAGTAAATTATGTAAAATATTCAAACCCTTTGCAAAGAAGGCTGTGGAAATAAATCTGCATTGTTAATCCTTTTGATCTTTTATTTAAAAAAATTACAAAAATCCAACCGTTCATTGGTGAATAAGAATTTTAAATGGGGGGAAAATCTCATTATGAAATAAATGTTTTTCTCTAATACACATTGCTCACAATTAATCATACCCCTTTATTCAATACTTTTTGAAACCTCCTTTTGCCAAGAGAACAGCTCTGAGTCTTCACCTATAGTGCCTGATGAGTTTGGAGAACACCTGACAAAGAGATCGGAGATCATTCCTTCATGCAGAATCTCTCCAGATCCTTCAGATTCCAGCTCCATGTTGGTGCTTCTTCTCTTCAGTTCACTCCACTCATTTTCTTTAGGGTTCAGGTCGGGGGACTGGGACGGCCATGACAAAAGCTTGTTTTTTTTTGCTCAGTGACCCATTTTTGTGTTGATTTTGAAGTTTGTTTTGGATCATTGTCCTGTTGGAAGATCCAACCACGGCCCATTATAAGATTTCTAGCAGAAGCGGTCAGGTTTTGATTTTTTATCTGTTGATATTTGGTAGAATCCATGATGCCATGTATCTGAACAAGATGTCCAGGGGCCATGTACCATGAAGCCGGATTATCTGGCTAGCCAGGTAAGATTCATATTAGTTTGCACCAATCCTGGGTTTTAGGTACCATGAAAGTGACTTGGCTTTTAGCGGTGTTCATCGCCATAGTAACTTACGCTCCACGGCTAACCTGCTCCAGGGCAGGTTATGTTCTGGTTCAGACATCTCAAACCGAATTTGGACCAATCAGATGTGAGCAAAGTGACACTGACAGATCCAATGCAATAAAGTCACTCCCCCAGTTTCTCTTCCTCCAAATTAAAGGTCACAAAAAAAAATTAAATAAATTTAACAATGAAATTGTCTGGCTTTAATGCTAAGTAATTACTTAGAATGACTTTATGATTTACATATGATTTCTATAATAATTCAATTATATATATTATTATTAATCCATTCCACAAGCGATTTTAGTTGAACAGTTATTATTATTTAGTTTCAATGAATATTAATATATACAGATCATGTGTAACATAAATAAGCTGTAAATAAACTTTAAATATGACTACATGTGACCTGAGTCTCTATCACTATATATCATCAACTAAATTAACTTTCACAAGTTTCACTTGCACTGATAGAGCAAAATCATTTTTTTTATTTTCATCAGTGTAAATGAGTTTAAATTCTGCATTTTCTTGAATCTCTTAATCTTCAGCAAAAGAGTTTTAAATCGTGCTGGCTCTCTCGCGAGAAGTGAATCATTGTTTCTCTCTGTTGCAAGACTTGTGATTGGCTGTTTGCCACTGATGTCACGCATTCATGTGCACGTGCTCCACAAACTCAGGATCAAAGCCTGAGTTGACAGAGAAAGTTGATGATCAGCATCATGGTACCAACAAAGCCGGATTGGAGTGGTTTGGTTTTGTCAACTCGAAACTAATCCTATAACCCTGAGTTTGTTCAACTACCATCATGGTACAGGCCCCAGGACCTCCAGCAGAAAAATAGGCCCACAACATTAAAGATACAGCAATATATTTCATTGTACACATGGGGTACTTTTTATTCCTGTGTGCACCAAACTTATCTTAATTAAAAAATGCCAATTTACAGTATATATTGTATATGTAAATTGTTGATTTTGGTGGTTTTAGTAGTTTAATTTATATTACATTAGAAAATCTAAACATACTAAGTAATTTATGAGATGAAGTCATAATTATGAGATAACAATTGTAAATTATGAAATAAAAAGTCAAAATTATGACAGCCATAAATTTGACTTTTAGCTCATAATTTATAATTTTTGACTTATTGTGTCATAACCATAGACTGTAAAAAAATAGGTCATAACTTGTTTCATAATTTTAATTGTTATCTCGTATTTATTTATAACTTAAAATAGTATTTATTATGATTAACCCCAAATATGGGCTTCTACAGATACATAACACAGTACCGTTTTTATTTATTTGTTTTTATTTAGTTTTATTTATTTGTTTGTTTATTTATTTTTCAGATTAAAAGTAGAAAGGAAATGTGTTCCATCTTGTACCACTGAGTGGCATGACGAACCACAGCTTCATATTATCTTCGCTGAATAGCAGAGAAGAAGAGCCACTGAAGGGTTGACCGCTTCAAAGCCTGTTTGGAAACATTTATTACTACATGCCTTACAAATCTAATATATTCATTTGAAAATAATTGATAATACCCATGAAATAATAGTTTTATAATATTTACTTATTGCCACTTTCATGTATTCTGCAGCACATGGTCTTATACTAAATGGCATATCATATTTTCAGGCACAATTTTCGGTGTGTCCCGTAGAAGCGCTCATTGTCAGATGAGTTTGTGCCGCTGCCGTAATAGCAGTTGATCGCTCGAGCGCTCACACTGTTTCATTGAGAGTCAAACAAGCTTTATTCCTCTTATTACGGTTTGTGTATTTAAATCATTGTGCTGGAGGAGATCCGGTGACAGTCGCAAACAGACATGATCACTTCAGCCGGTGAGTGACTGCAATGAATGAGAAAGAGTGCGTTTGATTTAGCTGAGTCACACAGCTAACGGCTAACACAGCGCACAAGTTTATTGAGCTTTAGAACTTTATTTGTGCTTAGTGTACATATATTTACAATTATAATGATGCTATATGTAATACTTTAGCGCTTAAATGCGCTGGTGATAGTGTAAATGTTTGTTAATGTCATTTCTCGTGGCATTTTCACTGCCGTGGTTTGTTTACAACGGCAAAAAAGTGTGATTTCTTTTATTTTTAAAGTTGACCTAGTCTTAACATTGTTTTGACTATATAAATATTATCAAGAAGCCATGCATATCATATGTTAGTTGTAAATAAAACTGATGTTTTAGGGTGTTATTTAGCAGATCTGTCATGTCACTGACAACATTAATCTAGATAGATAGATGGATAGATAGATGGGGAGACTGATATGTGGACAGATGGATAGACAGGCTGAAAGACTGATTTCTAAATAGAAAGCAAGAAAACACTGTTGTACTGATGGATGGTTTACTGTTTTGTAGCTGGTATCATTTCCCTCCTGGATGAAGATGAGCCACAGCTCAAGGTACAGCATGTGCTCAAACGAAAAGATAAATGCTTATTATTATTATATCGATGTTGTTATTAACAATATTTTGTTGTTCTTTTTAAGGAGTTTGCTCTACACAAACTAAACTCCATTGTCAATGACTTTTGGGCTGAGATTTCAGAGTCAGTAGACAAAATGTAAGTAGCACTGATCATGGCTCATTTCTCATTTTTGAAGGAGATCAACCAAAATTGCCATAAATATGGAAAAAATTACACCATTTCTTTATTTTCTAATCTGAAAAGTATGACCCATATGAACTGCATAAAATTCAAGAAAAATGTATCATTATCATTTTACTTTTCTGTAAATTATTATTATATTAATAATTTTAAAATACTTTTTTTGTTACAGTAGTATTATTGCAATAGTAATATTTATTGATTTTTGAATAATTTAAATAAGTGTAATCAAAATAATTTATAATATTAATAATCTTTAAAATGGTATTATTGCAATAGTAATATTTCTTTGTTTTGTTTTTTATGTAAAAAAAAATTGATGCTTTAATAATTATTAAATATTAGGGCTGGACGAAATTAACTAAAATCAAAATCTTGGTTAAAGGTGCTAAAGAGGATCTTTTCATTGACTGAGAAACCAAAGACTGTTAGTGAGTTTTTGAAATGAGCGCATGCGTAAGAAAACCCCCCCTCCTTCAAAGCTCATTTCGAGGGAACGCCTCCCAAAACTCGTGCACGAGTATTGGAACACGAGTGTTTACCACCGGCATTCGCTGTGTCGTGTTTGTGGATTCATTATGTTGGACTCACCGCAGGTAACTCATAATCTGCAGTTGTTATTCCTGTCTCCTGACAAAAACATTGCATGCGGCGCCTGTGGAGTGTGGAAAGTTACTGGAGCGTGCAGCCGCGCACGTCTCTCACAAGGAACATCATGGTAGTGATTGACAAGCCAGAGGGCCAATCCGCGCACGTCTTTCACAAGGAACGTAATGGCAGTGATTGACAAGCCATCATCGTGTAAACGATTGGCTGATGTTTTTAAGGCCCCACCTCGTGCACAGATGATGTATATTGATATTATTCCTTTCAGTGCACCTAATAAATAGTCTTTTATCAGTTAGTAAAGACAGTTTCAAGTAATATTGCAAAAATGTATAAAACAAAACATCCTCTTTAGCACCTTTAATTGAACATTTTACCTTGATTACGATTAATTAGGGCTGCACGATTATGACAAAAATTATAATTGTTGATTATTCCTTTGAAATTTGAAAAGGCACAATTACAAAAAAACAAAAAAAGTCCACTTACATCATCCTGCATGCTTAAGATGCGTTTTTTCCCCCCTTTCTACAGGTTATCTTAAGGGTTTTTTTCCCCCATTGTTTTAATTTACATTGAATGATGTTGTGAATAGCTTTATACTATTGTTTGAAGCAACTGTTTGCCATATTTTTATATGAAAATAAACAAGCTGAAAACATTCTCTAAAAAACTTATATATTGCTTTTCTATAGCATTAAATGTCAACTAAATATTGGTTTGGTTTCTTCTTTAAATAAAAAAAAAAAAAATGTAAAAATGTGCATGGTATTATGTTAAATTAAAACTAAAATTAAAACAATGGGAAAAAAACCCCCCTTAAGATAACCTGTAGAAAGGGGGAAAAAAAACGCATCTTAAGCATGCAGAATGATGTAAGTGGGCTTTTTTTTGTTTTTTTGTAATTGCGCCTTTGAATGATTCCGTAATCACAATTAGATATTCAATTAATTGTGCAGACTTAAGATTAATGAATGATTATTTTTGTTTGTTTGTTTGTTTTTCTCTTTTTTTTGCCCTCATAGTTTACTAACAAGGTTTGTACTGTAATATGCTTGACTATTAAAGGTGGAATATTTTTTTCCTAATGAAAGAGTGCTCCGGCATAACAGCTCAATTTCAGCAGTTATTTTTATCTATGGTTCGTAATATTTCTTGCAGATTTATGCTTTTTATAAATCAGATACAGATAAATTAGCACAATATCAGTACATTTATTTGAATGCATTAATGAGAGAGCGATTGTGTGTGTGAATTAGTCATACCATCTCTCTATTAACTGTGAAGCTGTGGGTTGTAATTAGTTACTTCAAAAGTAGGAAAATATATGCTATAACTTTTGAGCTTCTAAGCTACTTTAGTAATAAATCACAGGACAGCGTTGATGAGTTTCCACGCTCCTCTCTGAGCGCGCAAACTTAATGTGATGTGCAGCTACTGTCTGTATGAATGTTCGTGTGCCACAATGCATCAGTGCCATAGCTCAATATGATGATACACATCCAATGCTCTAAAATCGCTTTTGATGTTCAAACTGGCAAACACATACTTTCATGTGTTGCTTCCATGCCGCTGACTGGACCGGGCGTAGTCACTGTTACTTAAATTTATTATATGTTATGAATATGAAAACAAGGAAAAATGATGAACAATGCCCGAGCTGCTATTTTCCATAATATTGAAATCATATTATTTTACAGAAAAGAGCAGCCAGTCTAATTTTCTCCTTTTGTGTCCCATAGAAAAAAGTCATACAGGTTTAGAATGAAATGTCTGTTAATGAAGACGTTAATGAGCTTGTCCTAAAACATTTCATATGAGTGTCATTATTAGATTGTAATGAAATGTGTTTTTCTCTATCAGTGAGGTCCTGTATGAGGATGAGACATTTCGAAGCAGAGAGTTTGCTGCACTGGTGGCGTCTAAAGTCTTTTACCACCTCGGCGCTTTTGAGGAGTCTTTAAACTATGCGCTGGGTGCTGGAGATCTCTTCAACGTCACTGATGATTCCGAATATGTGGAGACAATTATTGGTAAGTGATTAGTTGTCTGAAATTTTTTTAAAGGAAATTAATACTTTTATTCAGCGAGGGTGCGTTAAATTGATCAAAAGTGACGGTAAAGACATTTATAATCTTACAAAAGATTTCTATGTCAAATAAACACTGTTCTTTTGAACTTTCTATCCATCAAAGGATCCTGAAAATAAAAATATATTGCGATTTTTCTACAAAAATATCATGAAAGTTCCTTTGACTATTAAGCATATTTTGTTAAATTGTAATTTTTATGATGCTGCTAGAAAACGCTTTTATTCAGAAACATGCTTGCATGGAATATTTGAAAATGTACCACCTGAATGTATTTTAGATGTTTTATCTTATGTTAAGTTGAAATGTTTTATATAATGTACATTTTATGGATTATACTGAACTTTTTTGCCATGTAAATAGCCATGATGCTAACATGGCGTAAAAACTTAATAAACAAACAAACAAAAATATCATGCAGCACACCTGTTTTCAACATTGATAATTATCATAAATGTTTCTTGAGCATCAAATCAGCATATTAGAATGATTTCTGAAGGATCATGTGACACTGAAGACATGATGGAGAAATGATGCTGAAAATTCAGCTTATATATTCAAATAGAAAACAGTTATTTGAGATCGTAAAAATATTTTGCAATATTACTCTACTTTTGATCAAATAAATGCGACTCAAACTTTTGAACACTATTATGTATGTATTCTTCACCCATCAGCCAAGTGTATCGATCATTACACCAAACTGCGTGTTGAGAATGCCGAGCTACCAGAGGACGAGGAGAAGAAAAGCATCGATCCTCGTCTGGAGGGAATCGTCAATAAGATGTTCCAGCGCTGCCTGGGAGATCATAAGTACAAACAAGCCATCGGCATCGCGCTGGAGACCAGACGCTTGGACATCTTTGAGAAAACCATCTTGGAATCTGTATGTTATTTATCTGCAGCATCTTAACTAAATATTGCTGGTTCGTAGTGTTGTTGAGGTGATCGTTCAAGAGTGATGTGTGCAGATTATGAGTACGTTAGGGATGCATGGCATCAAAAAAATCAATATCGCAATTTGGCTTGGTGCGATTGTGAAATCGCACAGGATGCAATTTAAATAAATATGCTCTACCAGTTTCAAAGTGAAGTGTAGTGTTTACACGCCTGATATTATGAGCGTGTAAATGAACACACAGTGCCGAGCTTCACTCTGAAATCTGCAGTGCATGTTTTAATTTGCTGCAACCCATCAAAATAAAATCTTGATGGGTTATCCTTTGAAAATAAAGAAATTAAATATGTAACATTTTGCAATCTGAACTTGAATTGTCATAAAAATGTTTTTAGAGACTTACTGACCTTGACACACAGTCTGCAGTAGTCCTTTCTATGATATATTTTCCTGTTTGTTGTACCACATTTGTGGACAATATTTGAAAAATATTTTTGAATAATTTTTTAAAATAGACTGTTGTGTAGATGTGGGTAGTTATATGTTAATGATCTTGTGGATGTGATGTTATAACCTCAACGATTTCAGTACCAGTTTTTACCATGTTTTGTTTTCCTACAGAATGACATTGGTGGTTTGCTGGCCTACAGCCTGAAGATCTGCATGTCCCTCATGCAGAACAAGAAGTTTCGTAACGAAGTTCTTCGAGTTCTCGTTAAGCTGTACATGAACCTGGAGAAGCCTGACTTCATTAATGTTTGCCAGGTGTCCTGAGTGTACTTCAGCTTTATTCTACTGAACATTCAGAGATTCCTCTCTAACATCTTTCTTTTTCATCGTAGTGTCTGATTTTTCTTGACGACCCTCAAGCTGTGAGTGATATTTTGGAGAAGCTTGTGAAGGAGGATAACCTCCTGATGGCCTACCAGATCTGCTTTGACCTGTATGAGAGCGCCAGCCAGCAGTTCCTGTCCTCGGTCATTCAAAACCTGCGGACCGTAGGCACACCCATCCCCTCTGTGCCCGGCTCCACCAACACGGGCACTGTGCCCACCCAAGAGAAAGACAGGTGGGAGACTGAGGGCATGTTACTGCTTTCGTAATTGTGTTTCATTGATATATGAGTGAAAATTGATCAATGAATTTAGAAAAATCTATGCAAGTGAATGGGCTAGGGATGGGCATTTTTGGCAATATTTCATTTCGATCATCGATAGGTTTCAAATATGAGAAATCGAGTACTCGGGGGATGGGCCGTTGCAGGGGGGTTGGGGTGAGGCATGGCCGTCATGCATGGAGATAATGAAAATATTTGAAGACTTTTATGAAAATTAATGTTAAAAATAAAAATACACCATGAAAACTTGTCTATGAAAACATGAACATGTGATTAGAACACTTTTAGATTGATTATGATGCAGCAATATAATTAAGAACCATCTAAAAGGAATAGCTGCCTGAGGTGAAGTGACCTTATGCCAATAAACCGAAGCCCGTTCTATGCCACATCCTATGATATTAATCAGATAACTCGGATACATAACATAGACGTTACATTACTACTTGTATCTGCATGAAAGGATGCAAATGCCAGTGAACGCTAAGTTACGCGCTATAGCGAGAGAGAGAGCTCCCACCATGATGCGCTTTCATGACAGCACGCTGAAACATGGGCAAGGACAGAATTTACTATAGATTTCTATAAAGTTCTCATTATAATGCTATGTTTATGGCAGATTTGTGCTTTATTTTCATCTACATTATTAAGTGATTCCATTCCATAAATTGAATTAGCATATGCCATTGAACAAGTATGATGAAAAAAGCACTGCTGCATTATTATAACATCAGTATTTTTTTTAAAGAAACATCTAGCTTAACAGCAATCAAATAACTCAGATATCGGGCATTGTATTTGAGCAAACTAAAAGTGTATGCAGCGCATTCAGCATGTTAATAAATGCTGATATCACAGCGCATCCTGTATTAGATTAATCAGATGTAGCTATTACAACTTTCATCTGCAAAAGTTTGTGAATGCAAACGTGAGCTTGACCAAAAGTGTAACTCCTATTGCGCTTTAAAACGAAAGCCAACGAAACGAAAGCACAACAAATTCACATTCTATTAGGCTACATTAGTGTCACTATTGTAATTTTTTATTTATTCTAATATTTCAGCAATATTTTGGATTCAATTTGCACTTTCTGATCAACCAAAATGTTATTTTACAGTATGAAAATCACTGATCATAGGCGCAGAGATTCGTGCTCGCGAATTACATGGATGTGATTCCACGTTACAAATGTGCTCTTGACATAAATTAAGTAGAAACTGCCTCAAAATGGACTATTAAAACGAAAAGAAAGCCGTGTCTGAAGCCTTCAGTCGATTTTTATTGGTTGAAATGAAATGAGAATCTCTTGTATTTTTCCGTGGGTGCTTAGGGGCTCGGCGCCTATGCTGATGATTATTGTTAAATTTGTTATGAATATAATTTAAAGGATATTTTCAGCACAAGATAAAAGCTTGGCGCTGCACAGCTTGCATTGAACTGTATTTTCATCTATCTTGTCAAAGTGAAGCCAGACATTCTCTCTCATGTCTTTTGACTAGGGCTGGGCGATATATCGCATGCAATTGTCACGCGCATTTCGTCAGTAAAGCCGGTTCCCTGATTACCGCTAAATCGCCATCACCTGCTTTCAAATGGAGCGGCATTTAATAGACAGAGCCGTAGTTCACTGACAAGCTACGCAATATCGCGTTCATTATCGAAGGCGATTCATCTGCGATAATGAACGCAATATTGCGCAGCTTGTCAGTGAACTACGGCTCTGTCTATTAAATGCTCCATTTGAAAGCAGGTGATGGTGATATAGCGGTAATCAGGGAACCGGCTTTACTGATGAAATGCGCGTGAAAATCGCATGCGATATATCGCCCAGCCCTACTTTTGAAGCATACTGTGGCAAGCTAAACAATCAGAGCTCAGGGCGCCGCCCAAAGTGCTGCTATAACTAATCAGGAGAAGAAAAAAATAACAAACTTTTCAATCATCATTTGACATGATCATCACTGTCACGGTCGAGTACTCGAGCACTTGATTGCTGTTGCACATCCCTAGAATGGGCGCCAAAATGTTGTAGCTCCAAAAAGCACATACAGTCATCATAACAGTAATTCATATGACCCCAGTGGATGAATATTGTCTTCTGAAGCAAAATGATTGGTGTGTGCAAGGAAAAATACTAATATAGCATTCAAGAGATGTTGCGTTTACGTGATGTCTTACATGATGCAAGTAGTGTGTGTAAATACTGAAATGCTCTTGCATGAGCTTCACATCATATTTATGTCATGTGAAATTGTCATGAAAATTAAGCTAATTTTATCCCCAAGTTTAGTCCACTTTTAAATAAACTTTTCCTGATAATTTACTCACCCCCATGTCATCCAAGATGTTTTTGGATGGCATGGATGAGATGTCTTTCTTTCTTCAGTCGAAAAGAAATTAAGGTTTTTGATGAAAACATTCCAGGATTTTTCTCCATATAGTGGATTTCAACAGGTTGAAGGTCCAAATTGCAGTTTCAGTGCAGCTTTAGCGGTTTGAAGAATGCGGAAACGGAAAGTACGTTCAAGGCGATATTTTGTGTTTATAAAGCATAAACGGTTGTATTTTTTTCAGAAATGACCGATCGTTTTGCTAGATAAGACCCCTATTCCTCGTCTGGTATCGCTTAAAGCCCTTTGAAGCTGCAATGAAACTGCAATTTGGACCTTTAACCTGTTGGTAGCCGTTGAAATCCACTATATGGAGAAAAATCCTGGAATGTTTTCCTCAAAAACCTTGAAAGAAAGACATGAACATCTTGGATGACATGGGGGTGAATAAATTATCAGGAAAAGTTTATTTAAAAGTGGACTAATCCTTTAAAGTAGGCCAATTTATATATCATGGGAATATTTATTGTACTACCTTTTTTAAAAAAAAATCATTGTACAATGTTTTTCCTGAAATACAGTAATAATAAATCACAATGCTCCTTAAAATAGGCTTAATTTCATTGCACATTTTTATAATTTTTTTGATTTTGGGTTACTGTTTTCATGAAATTCAGCCTTTTAATCATGGTAAAATTATTGTAACTCACAACCTTGTGAGGTTATTTAACAAAAAAGTTCGAAATGTGCTGTTTTTTCCACAATAAAAAATATTTATGAGCTGATACAGACCATATAAGGACTATAATATCCTTATTACAGTGATGCCATGGAGACAGAAGACAAAGCTGGAAGCTCTCCTGCTGGAAAGGCTGCTGATGTGGTGAGTCTTTACTTTAAGTCTTTTAACTCATCAGATATTAGGCTTGTATAAAATGTCTCTGTTTTATCTTATTTTTTTATTATTTGTTTAAAATAGAAGGACGAGCCAAAAGACCAGAATTCAAAAATGATCAAAATACTAAGTGGTGAAATGGCCATTGAGCTGCACCTTCAGTTCCTCATTCGAAACAACAACACAGACCTGATGATTCTCAAAAACACAAAGGTGAGAAACCAGCTTTTTAACTGATTTAAGACTCTGGTGTAATTTTTAGCATGAATCAAATCCCAGATGTTGGTATGCTTCATAAGCTAAGTATAGTTTTATTTCTGATTCATTTCAGGATGCAGTTCGAAATTCGGTGTGTCACACAGCAACGGTCATTGCAAACTCATTTATGCACACAGGAACAACAAGTGACCAGTTTCTACGGTAAAGCACATTCACATGTTTACTAATCAAAATTTGGCCTCTTGATGTAGATAAGAAAACAGATAAGAATTGTCATATCTTTTTATTTTACAGAGAGAATTTGGAATGGCTAGCGAGAGCAACTAATTGGGCCAAATTCACAGCAACAGCTAGTCTTGGCGTCATTCACAAGGTTAACATTTTAGATAACACTTTTAAATATCTATTAGTCTGTCTGTCTGTTTGTATGTTTTGTATGTTTTAGATTTCTGTCTGTTTTAGATTTCTCTTTGTTTGTTTTAGTTTTCTGGCTGTTTTAGATTTCTGTTTGTTCGATTTAGATTTCTGTCTTAGATTTTTAATGAAGAAAAAAATAACTTTAATGTTAATACCTTTTTATTTTCATTGTTAACTGTACTTGCTTTTGCGTCCAGGGCCATGAAAAGGAAGCACTACAGCTAATGGCGACTTACCTGCCCAAAGACACCTCACCTGGATCAGCCTATCAGGAAGGGGGAGGGCTGTATGCCCTTGGGCTAATCCATGCGAATCATGGAGGGGACATCATCGACTACCTTCTGAGCCAGCTCAAGAGTGCCAGTAATGATGTAAGTGCATAATCACATTCAAATAAACTTTTGCAGCACTGCGACTCCAAAAAGCAGGAGTAATTCTCCATCTTCATTCTTTGCAGATTGTCCGTCATGGTGGCGCTCTGGGTCTCGGGTTAGCTGCCCTGGGCACTGCTCGCCAAGATGTCTACGATCTGCTCAAATCAAACCTCTATCAAGATGATGCAGTAACAGGCACGTAACATATCTTTTTATTTCAGATGCATTGTATATCACTAATATTGAAAGGTTTATTTTATTTTTGTTAGTAGATTTCTCTAAGGCAAACATCACTATTACTAATGATTAAATAAAAGTCGACCACCCAGAATACTTCATCATAATGCAGTTCAGTTTTAAATGTGCAACAACCACTCTATATTTCAAGGTTAATCTCACTGTCATGTTACATTGGTGTTGTCTCAGGAGAGGCGGCTGGCCTTGCTCTGGGGCTAGTGATGTTGGGCTCGAAGTCGGCCCAGGCGATAGAGGACATGGTGGGTTACGCTCAGGAGACCCAACACGAGAAGATCTTGCGCGGATTGGCTGTCGGCATCGCCATGGTAATGTACGGAAGAATGGAAGAGGCCGATGCTCTAATTGAGAGTCTATGCAGAGATAAGGTAAGCGCTGGTTTTCATTTAATATTTTGTATGTACTTTTTAGATATTTTAATTTTTGCTGTGAGGTTTTATAAAAAATATTAAGTAAAAACCTTAAGGGCAGTACCTCCCCTTGATTGCATCATTTTTCATACAAATGTAATGGTTATTTATGATTTCCGTTCATGCTATTTCCGTCTCTACCAGGCAGAATATATTCTTTGTAGTCTTAACCAGTGTTGGGGAAAGTTTCAAAAGTAGTGCATTACAATGTTGTGTTACTCCCTTAAACAGTAACTTAGTTACTTTTTGTGGAAAGTAATGTGTTACATTACTTTTGTTTTATTTTTTCACCTGGCTTCCTTTTTTGTTTTTGTTATAACAAATGTAAGCAAATGTAAAAGCCCTTTCACACAAAAAGTGAAATGAATAGGCTTCAGGCTGATCACAAATGTGATGTTTATCTAAAGTCATTTTTGCTTATTAGTGTGGTTGAATTAGATCATTGAAGGTCAGCAGGAAAGACATTGGTTAATAAAGTGAGATTAAATACATAAAGTATATATTTTTTTAAATTTAATATATTTAATTATTGCAGGTTTATGCAATATATGAGATTGCATTTAGGGCTGCACAACGATTAATCGCAATTAATTGTTTCCAAAATAAAAGTCTGTGTTTACGTAATAAATGTATGTGTTCTGTGTATAATAATTATGTATATATAAATACACACACATACATATGTATATTTAAGAAAAAATGTTATTTATATATAAAATATTTATATTTATATATAATATAAAGATATTTAAATATATTTATTTATACATGCATATATTTCTTAAATTTATACATGTATGTGTGTGTATTTATATATACATAATTATTATACACAGAACACACACATTTATTACGTAAACACAGACTTTTATTTTGGAAACAATTAATCGCGATTAATCGTTGTGCAGCCCTAATTGCATTTCACTGTTTTTATTCATTTTCAGAAATACTGACTCTATTTTTGTGCAAGTGAGATGAGTAAATGTTTACATTTAATCTAGAACTACAATAACCATCATGTTCACACACAACGCCTCTACACTTACTCCTGATTTCTCTCAACATGGCGACATGAGAGCTGTCAGTGGGCAAAACAAAGTAATTTGTGTTTCTTATTTGAAAAAGTAACACAGATATTTTGTTGTAAATTTAAAAGTAATGAGTTACTTTACTAGTTACTTGAAAAAGTAATCTGATTACTTAACTCGAGTTACTTGTAATGCGTTACCTCCAACACTGGTCCTGACTGTTTTCAGAAAGCTATGTTTATTCTGTGAATGTATTAACTGTGCAGCTTGAGGTTCTGCTCTTGCGTGCAGACAGCATATTGAGCTTCTGTTTTATCTCACTGTCCTGACAGGACCCCATCCTGCGCCGTTCGGGAATGTACACAGTGGCCATGGCATACTGCGGCTCTGGGAACAACAAAGCCATTCGGCGACTGCTACACGTGGCTGTGAGTCTACCCTAGCAAATGTTACGAACAAGAAGTATTATTAGACACCAAAAAATATAAGGGTCATTCCTCAGTTACAAGAAAGAAAACTGTTTGAGATTGACCATTTGTCAGTCAGTGTTTATGACCTGAGAGTAGCTTTATTGGATTAGATATTACCAAACAAGTCAGTTTTTTTTTTGAGAATTTGTATTCATTAAAAAAAGGCAATAGTCTGATATTTATTTTAGGTCATGGACATTTAGATGTTACATACACACACACAAAAAATGTGCTGATTTTTTTTTTTATCAATGTAGTGTGTTTTTTTTCATCCTTTTTTGCCATCTTTTTTATGTTCAGCAGGGGGTCCATCCTGCATATCCTGCAGGTGGTGACATTTCCATACTCTGTTGTACTTGCATCAAAAGAGCTTTCTCTGTTTCCTGTTCTGCAGCACATTTTGAACTCTGTAACTTTAAAACATGAATATGCTAGTGTTGTAATTTATTTTTTTCTTTTAGATTTAGGCTCTGGTAAAGCCCGGGCACTTAAACTTTTATTATTACTTGTAGGGATGCACCGAAATTTCGGCCGCTGAAAATTATTAGCCAAAAATGGTATTTTCAGTTTTTGGCCGAAAGAAGAAAAAAGGCTGAATATATGAGCCCAAAATATATGCCACTCCACCCCTCAGTGTTTAGCACTCAGGTTTCACTCTCATGCAGCATTTATTTTTTTTAAACTTTGCGAGCAGTGCCGCTCCCGAAGATGCACAACTTAAGTCTGTACCGGCACTCAGTTTGCTCTGCTCAATGTTCCGCTCTGTGTGTGCAGTCAAGTTCCACTCATGTGCCGCTCACAGGAAAAGCAAAGTTTGCTCAAATAACACTCCAAAATGAAATTTCCCTTTAATAGGCTTGTTTCTGTTTGCAATAGCCCTACTGTGCTGTAACATGGTGTGGTATAGCCGTGCTGAGCAACGCTGCTAAAATGACACTACCCTCCTGTTCACTGATCCACTCCCCACTACGCTCTGCTCACATGCTCTAATAATAATAGCTTTGTAGGACTATACTTTATTTCGGTAATTGGTCAAAAAATAAATGTTAAATCTATCTTAGCATAATATATAATAAAATATGTATATATAAAATGATAAAATATGCTAAAATATATATATTTTTTTTGGTTTTGGTTTTCGGTCAAGTGCATCCAGAAATTTAATTTTCGGCCCAGAATTTGCATCCCTAATTACTTGATTGTTACAGTGGCAAGAAAATAATCTACATGCCAAACTGAGCTAAATTAAGCCATTGCTCAGTAAGGAATGGAGAGTTTGCTTGCATGAGGACTAAAAGAATAACAGGTTGTAAATTTGAAATAATGGACATGTCAAAACCTGTTATTTATGAATTAAACCAATATTCCCAAGAATTTTTTTTTTTTTTGGAAACATTTTATTAGAATTTAAAAAAAAAAAAATGAAATGCCATGAATATTTTTCTCACCTTTTTCTCAATTTATCAGCTTTTTGTTTTAGAGCTGGCAACATGGTAAATTTGGCAATATCCAATTAAAGTTATGTGTTTAGTTAATTATGATATTATAGAAAAATATGTTCTTCTTTAAGATTAGTGAGTTTAATATTTTATACGAATGCACTTTTCTGATTTTTCGCCCCTCTTCCTGTTAGGTGAGTGATGTGAACGATGATGTTCGGAGGGCTGCCGTTGAGTCCATCGGATTCATCATGTTCAGGTATGGTGCTGCCTTTCCTCACCTGTCTCTCTCCCGTCAACGCTCCCTGTCGCCTTGTCCTGTGCTTCATTATAAACAGACAAGCCGCTTTCAGAATGCTTGCCAGTGACTGATTAATCAGCCCTTAATATATACACAGACAAGATTCCGCCAATTCCTCTGCATTGCTTTCCAAACGTTTTTGGAGTGTCTCCTGAGGTGCTTGTTGCCGGAGGTTGATTGTGATCCCATTAAGAAATCAATCACTTCCTTCTATCGTGCCCTGTGACACTTGCTTTATTGTCAGTGAGAGTGTGCCCATGTTTTGCCATTCTCTTTTGCTCCTACTTGGTGGTCCTGCATTGAGTGTTTATCTTATCAACAGTCTTTATGGAAATATCTGCCATATTCTTAAGCAGTAGTTCAACCAAAAATGAGTTGTCATGTGCTCCATTTATTTTTGTGCTTTTTGAAAAAACTTTTTTTTTTTTTTAATACAGGTTTAAAAATACAAGTTTTCAAAGTCAGGTAGCCAATGAGTGCGTTTACATGCACGTTCTTAAGCCAATTTTGCTTAGTAAGCCGACATCAAACGTGGTCATGTAAACACGGTAACCCGTTTTCTTTTATCGGAGTAAGGTCATAAATGGATTAAGCATAAACCGGTCGGAACAGGTAGTTTTTTTTGCCTCTTACCCCGATTTTGTGTGGCATGAAAACGCATTAAACTGCTTTCTGTCAACTTATTGACGTGCGCATGTGTGATACGTGACAGAAACGCATCCATAGTGCAGATTTAAATGCGCATCCAGACAGAGCGAGTGTTTTGTAGGAAAGGAAGAAGTAATTATATCACAAACGCAGTATTTCAAGACCCAGAAAATTGTAAAAAGCGTTGCATGAGAGAATGCATGAGAGAATAATATATGTAGTTTCTTGCTGACATGTTGCAAGCTTTATTTAACATCAAAACTGATATAACATATAGAATACTCTGAGTCAGATATGCAAATGATTATTTTTGACGTCACTACAGGGAAATAACCTGAGTTATTAATAAAGTGATGTAAACGCGGTTTACTTGCGTGGTCAGTTTACTGGTTTGCATATAAATGGGGAAAACTGGTTATTTCAGTAAGCTGATATTTGTGAGTTATCAGCTTACTGGTGTGCATATAAACGTGCTCAAACTCTAATTAGTTTAGGGTCATGTCCACTACACACTCACATACTCGTTCTTGCATTCGAAACATCTGAACATTGAGTGATTCTTGAAATAGTCAGCTAGGCAGCATTGATCGATATGCCAATATTTGTTGACCGGGAGAATCAGTAGTTTCAAGACAAAAATACCTTGAAGTAGTAGGGTTTAATTAGCTAGGTATCCATGGGCTCCAACTATTTTGTCTCATCCACAGATTTTGATCAAGAGCATGTTACACCTTGCAGTTGGTATGTAACACACCATGTTGTGTTGTCCCATATACTACTTATTTTTTTATTAGTCTTTTTTCATTGGTGGACGCCTCAGACGCCTCTCAGTGTTCTGGGCCAAGTAGAACTAGTGAACTATTTTAAGCCCTAAAAAGGCCATGCGATATTCCCATGATCAACTGTCAGTTAAACAAAAAATTCTATGTGAATCCTTCTTGTGTTTAGAGAGTGCATAGATCTGCAACAATTCAACAGGTTTCTGTTATCTGTCTTGCAGGCCCCCTAACCCTCTTGCACATGCAAATCATGCAAAACAGTTTTGTGGGTGTTTATGGATCTCTTGTTACAAATGCAAATAAAATATTCTCACTGTGAGAATATAACAGTAAAACATGTTGAATGTTTTTAGTGGTCTAAACACAAAAAATGGCTAGCTGAATGGGATCAGTGTACAACAAAATTTACAAAATCAATCCTGTGGTTGGTGTAAAACGTGTCTATTTTGAAAATCACTGTGATCGTGTTACCTACACACGTGATGCTATATATATGTTGAAGAGGGTGCTTCAGATTAACTTTCTGTTAACGGGTGAAGATCCTCCTTTATGTCCCTCGTGCCAGAATCCATTATCACTGAAACATATTTTGATGGACTGTGATAGATTTAACTCTTTTAGAGTAATCTCTTTTTCATTTGACTTATGAAAATATTTTTAATGAAGACCAGGTCTAGTCTTAGAATTTTTTTCACACAGCGTCAGCACGCAAATATTGAGCTCTTATATTCCTGCTGTCTGTGTTTTTGATGTTAATCAAACAACACATAACAGGGAAATCGCTCACTGCTTTTTACTGAAAAGCTTTTGTAACTTTAATAATGATTAATCTTTATTTAATTTATATAGTGAAGATTATATGCAATGATGTTTTACATTGTATTACTTTATTCAGTTTCTGTACCTGAACTACTGTACCTGATACCTAAATAACCTTAAAAAAAACTTTAGTTTATTTGTATCTTTGCTCTATTGTATTGTATTTTCCCTGAACATAGCACATACTGAACCGTACCGAAACCGTGACACTAAAACCGAACCGTGAGTAATTTGAAATGTTATACCCCTACAAGAAACTTTGTTTTCTTAAATCACAATGAAACCATGATGCCATCTATTTATCTGGAGAAAAAGTTTATTTATATATAGTTCCAAGAGTTCTTTTGCAATGGTTCCAAGAATCTTCAAAAATGTCAGTATCTACAGATAATTCTTACATTTACAAAAGCACTTGATTCAAGATTGGTCTACAAAAATAAAGAAGCCCTGCCATAATTCAGTAAAGTATTTATTTTTCCTTTTATACAGAAGGTAAGTGGAGTTGTGATTTTTAAATGAGCTGCTTGTGCTTGTCTTTCTTATTTTGGCTTCACGTTGTAGACCCTGTCAACCAAATTTGTAATGTGCGAAGATGACCCTATCTTGCCCCCAAGTAATGTTTATTTTCACAGCACTACCAATTATTAAGCTGCCCATTATTTTCACACCCAAGAGCTGTGTTGTCTTTTGGTGGTTGTTAGACATTCATCTTATGTGCCATTATATCCCCCCCAGTCCAAGGCTTCAAGATGGAGTATTGTACTGACTGCAATGCAGAACAAACTTATGTTTATATGGTCTTGAAGTTCTTTTTGACCATATCTCACTGTTTCCCCATGAGCTCTTTTTTTTTTTTTTTTTTTTTTTTTGCCAACGAAACACGATGGCATGTCTCTATCTTGTTATCTGCGTCTGAAGTGTCAGATATCCTACACGTGGCTTACATGTTCATCAGGTTTGCAGTCTTCATTCCCTGCCAGAAGCAACATCTCTAGTGTGTTATTTGCAGAGGTCTGCAGATGTGTAGGACGATGCCGGAGAGGACTTTGATAGCTTACAGGGCTGATGCCGTTCTTCTTACTGTGTTTCATAAACCGTTTTGAGTTTTCAGTCACTGATGACCGAAAATAAATTCTGCTTCTCCTTTGCATTTTTGGAGTCCTCACACGCCTGTAGTTACAGGTGATGTAGCGCGTAAAAGCCTGCCTGAACGTCCTATTAAACAGTGTATAAACAAGAGGGTTGATGCCCGACGAAACATAGCCCACCCATTGAAAGATATCCAACAATTGTTCCACTAGATTACTGTTGCACCCTTGACAGAGTACAGAAGTCACATTAGTAATGAAGAAAGGACACCACATCACAACAAACAACATGAATACAATCCCCAAGACCTTTGATGCCCTTTGTTCATTAGACAAGTTCTGCATGGATCTCTTCCCTATGGTGGACATCCTGCGGAGAGGAGCCTCATCCCTTGTGACACGGTTCAGTGTTCGGTCCCTTTTTATTCCATTTGCAATGGGTACTTTCTTGGGTGAAGAGACAGCCGGCAATTCCTGCTGGAAGACGGTGGAAATGTTGGGCCTTGTAGCTCTCGATCTCAAAAGATAGGCCTTCTTGCGCAGTACTTGGATTGTCAGCAAGTAGATGATCATCATAATTATAAGGGGAATAAAAAAAGCTGTCAAAGACCCATACACCTTGAAGTCCCCAAAGCCCTCTGGCGACAACAAACAGGTGTGGTTGTTGTTGAAGGTGATGTTGTTGGGATGATCGAAGACTTGTAGCCCTTTGATTGGAATAGGTATTGCAATACCTGATAAAGAGAGACCAATCATTAAACTGAGCAGAGAATAAGGTTTAAATAAAACATTGAAATGATAAAGCCTTTTGAAATTGACTAATTCAGAAGTGTCCACTCTTGCTCCTTGAGGACAGCCTTCCTATAGTTTAACTTCAACTATTATTAAACCCCTAAACCCACTAATCATGACCCTTGGGATTACTTGAAACTTCTAGGCAGGTGTGTTGAGCAGGTTGGGTTCACTTCATTCACCCCAAGAAAAGCATATTTACATTGTCTAAAATATTCAGACCCTCTTCAAGTTTCTGTCTTGACTTGCACTCTACTTTCCTTTGGTCTGTCATGACTCTGATTCAACCCACTCAAGTCTCGGCCTGGACTCAGTCGGACCTGAATGAGCTGCTTTCGACTACAGCACTGGTTAGATTTAAACTGTCCAGCAAAGTGGATTCCCTTGAGCAGGATTGGACACCCCTGGACTAGGTTTTTGCATAGTTATTCATTCCCTATGTATGCTCCTGCCCACCGAATAGTAAATTAAATATATATATATATATTTTTTTTTGGCTTTGGCAGCTACCTTCTGTTAAAAAAAAAAAAAAAAAATGCTACTAGTTGATTGGTTGCCAGGACGACTAGCTGATTAATTGGCTCTGCAGAAGCCTCTATTTAAGCTTGTGTGAAAAGAGACTTGTGTGATGTTCATCTGATTCAGTAGTTTCTTAAAAGATGTTTACATAGAATGTGTTCAAAATGAGTTCTTGTGATTGACCAGAACACTTGTCTTGTGTTTTTTTTTTTTTTTTTTTTTTAAGCAAAACTTGCAGCACAGTACAGTCAAAAACGGCCTGAGATGCATCTCTTGGTATTATGTACTCTTGTGTAACAATGGATACATTTTTGCCAATTATTACCATTAATTGCGGTTAACATCAACACATCTGGAACTTTTACATGAAGTATCCATAACCATGTGCTCCTGTTGTCCTGTTTTGTTATCCAGTTTTGTTGTCAATAAGACTGCTTTGTGAAATGTGTGAATATGTGAAAATCGTTCTCAGGAGTACACAGGGATGTAATGTTCATGGTCATTGTTAAAGTGACAAAACACATGGCCTGCCTTTCATGGTGGTGAAACAGCCAGATGATTCCAGAACCATGTGTTGAAGTCCTTCAAACAACAGCCAAAGTAATCGTCAGTACTGATGTTAACGAGCAGAAATTTTTAGGTGTTTACTTTCAATTCGCTCCCACAAGCCAATGTCAATGTATAACTGAGACCTGATCGTTAAAATGAAATCTGTTTTTGGAAGTTTGCTGGTGAACCAGTGACATGAGATAAAGGAAATTTATGTGTATGTGACTTTTCCAGAGATGAGTGTTGAGATCATTAATCGGTGTAGAGATTAAGGACTGGGGTTTGCCACAGTTTGTATAAAGCTTAAATTGTGGCAATTGTTTTTAAAATTGTTTTTTAAAAAAAATAAAAAAAATTGTTAATGCAGTTCTCTACATTTGTAAAGAGAATATTTCCTTTTGTTTCATGGTAGAAATATGTATTTAAATGAGTATTTGTAATTATTCATAAATGATGACTTCTTACATGCTGTATATATAAAAAAAAAATTAGACATACCTATAGAGATTAGCCAGACAAGTGCGATTTTAGCCAACGCTTTAGCTCTGGACTTAAACTGGCTGTGCTGTATTGGTTTCTTGATTGCTATGTAGCGGTCGAGGGAGATGGCGCACAGGTGCATGATGGACGCAGTTGAGAACAAGACATCCAGAAACAGCCAGATAGGGCACAGGAAGTCTGCAAGGGGCCATCTGGAGTCTGAAATAAGGAGAATATTAAGCTCTGATCAATGGGTTGGTTGAATTAGATATTCAGGACCAACTTTGAGACCTTTTTTGTTATTTTGTGATGTGACACAACTACTTAATTCATCTCTTCAACGCCATTTCATTAACTTCAATTGGCTAACTAACCCTGACCTAAGCGATGTTGTGTTTCTGGAGACATCCTAACCTGCTCTGTCAAAGTTTTAACACCAGTATTAATGGCTTGTTTCTCCTCTTCAGCCAAATATATTTTACATACACAGTCATTTGAGTAGTGTTTTTTTTTTTTTTTTTGATCATACAAAATGTTTTTGGCAGTGCTTTCAGATGACTATTGTTGATGGATGACTTTGCAGCTTTGTTGCTGTTGCATTTCTCACAATGGAGGACTCGAACTGGTTTTCATTTGTTTAAAATGTCCTGTTTGGACATGGACATTAGAAAATATATTACTTTAAATTGATCACAGCCTTTGCATCTCATCTCATATTTAGTGGATCTTAAATAAATTGATACAAGCTTGAGTTCAACAAAAACAGTTCATAAGATTAAACACTTGGGGGCTTTTGGCCTATTCATAAAGCACTTCGCTAACGCTGTTTATTTTAGTGACAGACATGAAAGGGTGGATAATTTTTCTCTTCATCCCATTGCACTTACAGCTGATATTGTATAAAGCAGGTATAGGCAACATTGGTCCTGGAGTGCTGCTGTCCTGCAGAGTTTAGCTTCAACCCTGAAAAAAAAAAAAAAAAAACATCTGCCTGTAGCCTTAGTAATCCTGAAGACACTGATTAGCTTGTTCGGGTATGTTTGATTAGGGTTGGAGCTAAACTCTGCAAGACAGTGGCACTCCAGGACCAATGTTGCCTGTCTCTGGTCTAAAGCCTTTAGATAAGATTTTGTTGTTTTCATGTTGGCAGTTTTTCATTTTGTCTTTATAAACTGTGTGGTACGTGTTATATTATTGCTCCAATAGGGTTGGCTCAATACCAAAATTTTGGCTTCGGTACAATACCATAATCTAATACCATATTATCATTATTAACCCTTAAACGCATACCTTGGGACTTAAATGACCCAGGACATCGCTCATTAGCCGCCTCCTCCACATTCATTTTTTTAAAGTTAGACGTCAACCTTCTTAGTATTCCTTAATCAATTCATTATAAACAATATAACAATTAAAAAATTATAAAATAACAAAATAATGCCTGTTTTCCTATCCATTTTTCATTTAAAAAGTTTGTATAGGGTCACTAACGACCCGAGGTTTGTAACAGTGTAAATATATTTTTTTCTGCACAACAATAATTGAATCTTTGATGACTGAATAAGTACAATTCACCTTATTCCACAAGGTGGCAATGTCTGATAAACAATGATGAAGTGCCGTTTCACTCATAGTTACCGCAGACAACAAAAACAAAGAATAGGAAGTATCATCAGCAAAACTTGAAATGACTCAGTGATTTACTGCAGAGCAAGTACTGAACACAATCAGATATTATTGTCACTGTCACTTGATGGTGGATCTGGTGAAGAAGCTGTCTGCGATCAAAATATTGTTTTTCAAGATGTTGAAAATGATTGTTTTGAGAATGTTTGAGATCATGAAAACGAGCCAGATGCTGAATGAACTGGGAAATGAGCTCTGACGAGGACGGTGTTGAATGGTATACAACATCTAAACAAACTGAACCCTTAAAAGCACCAAAAGGTAACAAAATATTTTATTTTATTCTTCTGTAATTGTTACTCTAATACCAGTTTTATAATATAGTGACAGGTAGAGATTCATCCGTGTTACATATAGATCCGGGTTGCTAAAGACCCGAATATGTAATGGTGATTGGCAAAATATTCATGGATTTAAGAGTTAAATCGATACCATACAGAGTCTGAATTTCGGTGAGGGTATTAAAGTCACCCTGTGGTGAAAATCAAGTTTTTAATGTTGTTTATATGTCTATGTGGTGTTTTTAATATGCATTTGCACATGGTTTGTCTTAAAGCATAAGTCAACACCATTGCAGAGTATTTTCTCTTTAAAACTGCATTGATCTAAAGACAGTTTCAAAAACGCGGTTTGAAATCGCTGGTGTTTCTGACATGTCAAACTACCTTGTAACCAATCACATCAGTGTGCCAGCGGGCTTTAGCGTATCATTAACTGGTGTTCTAAGCGTTTCTAAGGATACAGAATTTTTTTTTTTTTTTTTTTTTTTTTTTTTTTTTTTAGAAGACAGCTGTCTGACTCGGAGATGACAAATGGGAACATGGTTTAGCAACACATTATTAGTTGTTTGATAAGTCAAGCAAAAGGCTTATCATATTAATTACCATTATGTGTCCTACTTTGTAAAAAAAAAAATACCATTGTGCATCGTTTACCTCCAGAAAGAGTGGATCTCTGAGCTTGTGTGAGTAGAGGTGGGGCTAATTATCATATTCATAGATCTGCGTATACTAAATGAGACAAGGGTGTAGAGTTACATTCAAGCTATTTTAAGGCATGAAGAATTTTTTTCACAGGAAAAAAAAACATGTTTAAATTTGTAATTTTGGTGATTAAAGGTGCTCTAAGTGATGTTACGCGTTTTTAGGCCAAAACATTTTTTGTCACGTACAGCAAACATCTCCTCACTATCTGCTAGCTGCCTGTCCCCTGAACACACTGTAAAAAAAAAAAAACGCGGTCTCTGTAGTCGCCACAAGCTCAGAAAACGGCAATAAAAACAAACTGGTGCAGCCTGGACCACGAATCATAATAAACATGCTCCAGCCAATAATCAACAAGAATGATTTCAAATGCGGGTTCATGACTGTTTCAGGAAGCACAGAGGGGAGGAGGAGGAGGAGGAGGAGGAGGAGGAGGAGGAGGAGGAGGAGGAGGAGGAGGAGGAGGAGGAGGAGGAGGAGGAGGAGGAGGAGGAGGAGGGAAGGTCTAGCTAGCCTCTGTTTTGTTTGACAACACTTCGAACGTCAACAGGAAGTTACTCCACCCAGGATCGCTTAGAGAACCTTTAAAGATGAGTTTTAAGGGATAAAATTATTGACTACAGCTGGACTTTAAATACTCATAAATGTACTCATTCCTGCAGATTTCACGTTTATAATTAGAGCTTGCACATTCCAAAATTGTTTCAGTGCTTTTTGAGCTTAAAAGCAGTCAAATACACACAAAATTGTCAAAATGTCTTGGTGGGTATTCACAATGAGCAGTCGGTTATGTCTTCAGTGAATGTAAACAGTTGAAAAAGAAAATGCATGTGTAACAGTAGGCTATATCGGATCTGTGACAGCAGCCTAATATACCTGCTGCTGGCTGTCACTAAATAGCTTGACTAAATATCTTTTGTAACTTAGTGAGGATTTATCTGTTTAATTTTTACAATGGAGACTATCCAGTGTTATTTTACATTTTGATTACTTTATTACATTTCTGTAGTATTTCTATACCTGAATACTATTTTACATTTTGATTACTTTATTACATTTCTGTAGTATTTCTATACCTGAATACTACTGTTAAGGTGATGATACATGGGGCAACTTTTTGAACAATTTTGCTGAGCGATATTGCTTGAGAATAGGCAACAAATTTCTATCTGAATACTTTAGATTCAAATTTGTTGCCCATTCTCAATGGGAAAGTTCCCAAGCAACATTGCCTGGTAACATTGCTCAAAAAGTTGCCCCGTGTATCATCACCTTTAGACCTACCTAAACTCAAGTGCAAATATTATGAGATCTAAAGATCATTGGTTCTAGCGTTTCAAATGCACGCTGGAGCTTTCGTGTCATTTGAACGATATAATCTTATGTATTTGCATTGATCAGTGTTAAAAGTAAATAAAAGTCTAAAATTAGATCATTTGAAAGATGCGCTCACCTGTCGACCTCTTAATGCCTTGTGCAAGTCAGAATGGGCAGGTGACGGATGCTTGGCAAGGTTTGATGTGTTGCCTTCCAAAACAACACATGATATATAGCAATGTTTGCAGACTGGTATGGTAAGGTCTGTTGGTTTGCCTTTTTCATCAGTTTTATCAGCAAAGTAATTCCAAATTTCACTTCTATTGCCCTCTTTATTAATTAGTTTTGGCTGTGTTGAGGGATATTCATCCATTTTGTTTTTCTTTGTAGTCACTTTTGCCAGTTTTGTGTCAGTTTGGGTAGCACAACTGCTACCTAACAGTGAACTTCGGAACAACAGTGTATCAAGTACCGAAATGAGCAAATTTGTGATATTGTACCACTTGAAAAAATTACATACCGATATTTTCCCTGTAGCTGGATACCATGACTTTATGCTCCCATGACAAGAAGTGAAAAAGAGGGTAAAATTAAACATTTAGTAACATTCTTCAAAAAGTTAATTACAAAACTGTCAATAAACCTGAAATATTTGGATAAGTTGAGCAAAACTGACTTTTGTTGAAGCTCTTTTGATGTATATACATTTTCAAACATGATT
Organism: Megalobrama amblycephala; assembly: GCF_018812025.1. NCBI lineage: Eukaryota > Metazoa > Chordata > Actinopteri > Cypriniformes > Xenocyprididae > Megalobrama > Megalobrama amblycephala. The sequence continues at coordinate 30,011,209 of NC_063045.1, forward strand.
TTTAGCTTCCATAGACCTAAACTACAGTGTTTCTCCAAACTTGTGGTATGAGCAGACCTCCATGGTTTGTAGAGCCCTTAACCAGATGTTGAAAACTGGTATTAGTGAGATCAGTCCTCTTTTCTAAACAGATCTTCATAGAAGGTTCTCAGAGGGCACATTATTGCCAGCTGGGCTTTTTGAAGCTTTCTCAATCCAACATGTTTTTAACAGTCATTTTGGATATGAATTGATTTAATCATCATGAGTCAAATGTATAACATGCATTAGATGACACTATTCTGTATTTTTGTGCATGAACTGAGCAATGTCACTACCTTGCTATGGCTGGTAAAATTTGAATATATTATTTTTATCCACTATGTGAAGCAGTTGGGCAGCATAGGTTGAATTAATTACATTTATATTTTTTTTCCTCAATCACAGGAAACCTATTTTAACCAAACGGCTATTGTTACTCAATAGATTCAAATCTAAAAATAATTTTGTGCAGTGTTGTTTGGAACATCTTAAAACAACAAAGAAACATGCATGAAAGAGAAAATAAAGCGCGGGACATGTTTGATGTTAAGAGTTAAGTGCAGTAAGCCTCGAAAAAGAAATTATGCGCTGCAGGGCAACATAAATGACCAGAAGCGTACGCACAGAACGCCACCTTTCAGACAAATTTAGTTCTCATTCACAGATTATTGCGCTTGAATGGTAAAAAAACCCAACAAAAACAAACAGGATGCGCTTTCTGCATCTTGGTCTCCATGAACTACTTTGAAAAGCTTCATAAAAAAACAAAAAACAAACTGAATGGGCTTTCTGCATCTCGTTCTCCATTAACTATTTTGAACCACGTCACAAAAATGAGCCGAAATACATACTCATACGAGCATATACTCCACATATACCTTCACATATACCTCACAGGCGTGTTCTATGTCTATAGCAGTTTTAATTGTGACAGCAAATTTAGATTTGGCGTTAGTCATAGGCTTTTGACTAAAATGCCTTTTAGTTTTAGTCATCTGAATTGTTTTAGTTTTAGTCTAGTTTTAGTCGACTAAATATAAGATTTTAGGTTTATATAGTTGATTTAGTCAACTAAAATCTAGACAAATGATGACAAATTACTTGTCAACAAAATTAACACTGATTTATAGAAAGCTTGAAATGTGTACTTTTAAATGAACCAATTCAAAAAAAAAAAAAAACATGCATTTCTCTCTATAGGTGCGTCCTCTACACTGTGGAGATAGCGAGGCAGCATCGGCAACTTCATCTTTTCAGCCGACACCTACTCAGAAGTTTACTAGTTTACTGATACATTTTTAAAATGTTCAGTAAGTCTGCTTGCTGTTTTTTCTGACAAATTCATAATCATAACTTTTCTCAGTGCACTGCAGCAAGTGTTGTTTGCGGTTGAGTGCTTATTTATATTTTAAAGGCTCAGTATTATGGTTTAGTATTTCTATGCAATGTAGAACAACTGCATATACCCCCCCGTATATGGTTAAGTAATTAAATTAATACATGCGATTAGTTGACTATTAACTCAAATGAACGACCACTAGTCAAGTAGTGCATAAAATAATTGCAGAGTAGTTAATAGTGCATAAAATATTTACAATATTTAAGATTCCTAAATTTTATGTTGCCTACAAAATCTAAGCAAACTTATCATTAATATTTACTACATCGTCCAGCCCTAGTTCCCATATAGACTGTCAGGTAGGCTTGCCCTCTCTTCTTGAAAGCAAAATAAAGAGACACTCTGCTCTACCACACTTTAGGTTTGCACTGCCAAGTCTCAACTTCCTCATGTAAATATTTCTCTCTTTCTCAGAGAAATACATTTGTGGTGTGCTCTGAAGGGTAGGCTCTTGTTTTTAGCCCTGCTGAGACTCTTTATCAAGCACTGTGTAGATTTTCACAGTGTTCAGTCATTGCTTTTTCATGGCTTTAACTTCAATTCCTGTCTTCACCTGGTCCACAGATGTGGACGTGGCCTTTGGTAGAACATTAGTTTTACTGTTTGAGCAAGCACATCTTACAGGACAACTCCACAGAACTGAAACCCTTGAATTACTCCAAATGGTAAAGGTTACTTTTATTTTTATGATTACATTTAATCACAAGTTATTATCTTGAGAATTAACGTCTAGAGTTACTGCTGAGTCTTATGTAGAGTTACTGCTTTCTTTGTCTGCTGTCTTGGTCAATAAGTTGTTGCACTCAAACAAAATGTATTATTGTACCCCTTCCTCCTAAGGTAATTCAGCTTAATTACCTGTCAGTGTTCATGACTTCTGGTAAGTTTCAGCTGTTTGGCGGAATCTTTTTTTTCTTTTTTCACTTTCTGCATTCACACATGGTTCTTTTGTGTGGAACACCTTTAGAACCTGTCCTTTTGCTCCTTTACCTATCCTTATGGTCCTTGGGGGACTCCTCAATTTTGTCACATCGTCAAGGCTTAGTTTAACTCAACTACTGAAACCTCAAAGTTTCTGTCATCGTTTTTTGACCTTTATGTCATTCCAAAACTTGGACCACTTTGACTTTCATTCTTTGGACAAAAACGGTTAAACATTTTCTTTTGTGTTCCACAGAAGAAAGTCATTCAGGTTTGGTGAGTAAGTGATGACAGAATTTTTGGGTGAACTATCCTGAATTGTGATCAAGCCAGCAAAGTTCACCTGAAGCTTTAATGTGTGAAGACCAGGTGCAGCAAATGAAGTAATAAATGTCATCAAATCTAATTAATGAGGAATAATGGACCGACTGGAGTGTTCTGGCATTGGAACTGAAAGTCAAGCTGGCATAAGAATGACAGTAGTAGCTTGGCAGATGTTGTATAGTTTGAAAGTTGTGAGACATGTTATTATGACTGCTGTGTGTATTCGGTCTGTCAGTTATTTCTTTATTTTTTTCCATTTGCCATTAAGTTCTACAATCAAAGTTAAGATCACTTACGGAAAAGCACAGTCACCAGAGCGATGGGCATCACTAGCAATCCCACCAGTAGATCGGCAACAGCCAGAGACATCAGGAAGAAGTTAGTCGCGTTTTGGAGTTTTCTCTCCAGTGATACTGCCAGAATGACCAGGATGTTTCCACCAATGGTAGGAAAGATGACCAGAAGAATGAGCAGTGCGGCCCAACGGAGTTCTCCATGGTTTACGACGTTATTGCCATCCATTCTGCTTTGTAAAATTGAGCTTTTGTTTTTCCCGTGGGCTCGTCCAGCATTGTCACGGACTCCCTCCGATCAGAGGGTGATGGTGTGTTCAATTCAAATTATGCACTTCTGTTTGCTTGCAAAAATCCGATGTATTGAGCAAAAGAGTTTCCAAAGTATTCCCCTCCCAATTATTATCTCCAGTTGGAACCAGACTTTAGATTAGTCACATGGTAGACGAGGTGTTGCCCATCTTTGTTCTGTCTCTGTGGTTTTACACTCCTGGAAATATAAACATTTGAATGGTAATCCCGTCATTCAAAACACATTATCTTCAACTGTCTTGAACCGACATATGATAAATATGATTTTCTTGTCATATGATTAGCGGTGCGTGTTCCAGACCATGTTCGTAATTAAACAAGGAAATGGCTATCAGTAATGATCTGTGAATGTTGACCATATGCAGTCATTTGTTTTCCTATCTAGCTCAATCAGTCGAGGCAGATGACTTCATAAACAACGTTTATGTTTTTAGAATAATTAGGGTTTCATAGTAGCAGTAAAATTTGGAAATGGTTCCTTCTGGCATAACATTATGTAGTAAGTATTTTGAAATACAGACAAACAATGTGTAATATTATTTATCTTCTAGATTAAAATCTGCTTTTTGTTATAAATTGAAAATTATAGAAATAAAATCTAAAAACAACTTTATTTAAAATGAACAGGGTTTAAGCTGTGTGAAAGTAGACTCGTGTATTTTCACCTGCAAACTCTGTTCACTGAAATGTTGCCTTTTTTTCATATAAGCTAAAGAGAATTCACCAATATACATTTCAGTACTTAACTATATATTTCCTAAATTTAAAATATTTCTAAATAGATTAAATTTTTTCCCATTTTGGATGGGAATGACTGATTTCAAATGATTTCTGCTACTTACCTTGAACTCAGCACTGTGGGTTTCCTCTATTCATTAGCTTAACTCCGTATTATTCATTGTTGTATTTTTTCAAGTGAAACAAGTGCACAAAACGTCCCTCAGATTGTGACTTATTGCCTTTTATATGTACACCAAAAAAAGTACAAACAAAACATTAGGATGTCCAAATTCTTTGTGGGAAAAGATCCAGATATCATCTTGCTTTTCGGTTTCATGCTGAGGAATTTCCTTGTTCTTGAGGAGCTGGATGAATCCCCAGATCTTATCCGCATCACCTATCGTGATCACCGGTCTAAAACTTTCATACGTCCTCTAACCCTTCCTCTCTCATTCTGCCTCTGTTTACTGACTCGCTCTGCTTCTCCCTCCCTCTCTCCCTCACTCGCGAGTTAAACCTGGAGAAATGGATGAATGTGTCAACACCGGGGTGGTTCCAGTGATCCTGGGGGGTCATTTTCTTCAGTGCAGCGGAGCAGCTATTTATATTTTTCATTCACTGTCTTGTACCGCAGTGTGACCAGCTTACTTTTTTTCTTTTTTCCCCATTTAGTCAACTAGACTATTTTAAAAAGGGTTTTGTACATCCCAGACGCCTACCTTTCATAATTTGTGTCAGACCCCTTTTCGGAAATGAGGGAAAAAAAATGAATGTTTTTCTTGTCTCTGAAAATATGGTGTTGCTTTGTGTTTTTTTTGAGAAAATAAAAATTTAGCACCCATTGAGTATCTCTCCAGACTTGAACCTTAAGGCACCAAGCTAATATTCTTCAGGTGTCTGTTGGGCGGGATTGTCCTTTAACACCCTGTGAATACTTAAGGGGGTTGGTTCAATGGCTGATCTGTCGTATTTTAAGATCGATTGAGGACTTGACTCCCCTTTTGCATTAAATGACTTTTTTTGCAGGGTCAGCCCATGAACAGTCTTCTTTCTCCCCCTCCCATTACCATAGTGTGTTCAGGCTGCATAGGTCTAGGCACATCTGTTTCCCACCTTGCCAGGGTGAATTTGGAGGTTGAAGCTGGTTATTGGATCCGCATTAATGCTCAAAATTTGTTTTGAAGATATCTGAATTGTCTAAGCCATTAGATCAAAAAGTTAAGATCATAAAAAATATTTCCGTTAAAAAAAAAAAAAAAAACTTTGACTTTTGTATTTTGTGTGTGTGGAAACTTAAAGCAAAAATGTCTTTAAATGCTTGTTTAAAGGCAAAAGAATAACAGCTCATAAAACTTGAATTCTATGCTTTGATGATAAACTAGTAAAGAAATCCTGTTTTTTTTTTTTTTTTTTTTTTTTTCTTTTCTTTTTTTCTCTCTCTCTCCAATGGAACAAGGGCTGTTGTACGGACCTCTTTTGTTTGTTCATTTTGCTGCTCCGTTGGATAGTGTCTGGCAAATAGAAACTCTTGAATCATGTAAGCCTCCAGCTCCTGGAGTGTGTCATGCTTCATCTTTTGTTTATAAAAGTTAACAAGAAAAAACTTAAATCAGACCAAACAAATTTAGAAGGGAGCTTTTAGCTAAAGATTTAAGAGTCTTTTAAGGCTGATTGTGTTTTCCAAGACAGACAAAGCAGTTCTTATGAAGGAAGAAGGTTACATTAAAAACATACATTTTAACATTTGATGTTTAAATCCACTATTTTTATATAGAACTATTCTATAGTCTATACAGCATTAAATGCAATTACATCAGAAGTAAATGTAATTAAATTACAGAAAAAATTATAATAATGAATCCCTTACTTTTTCAAGAGAAATTAAATTACAGTAATTGCCCAATAGTGCTTCGACATCACAGCAAAAACTGCTAGCCTAACTAATAAAGTTATGAGACTATTGATATAAACTTAAGCATAATAATTGCAACAAAAAGAAAAAAAATTTTTTTTTTAAAGGATTTAAAGTTAGAAAAGCATGAAGCTTGCGGTATCTGTCTGTCAAGTCTGAAGCAAGACGCAACCCATAGCAACATGTTACGGCAACAACGTCTCAGATAGTCTGATGGCAGATAAAAATAAATCACAAATAAGTGACTTTCAAGCGATGAGTTACAAACTTGTGCATCAAATATGCAAAACACGGAAACGTGTGTGTGTGTGTGTGTGACTCTAGAACAGACCTCATTGGTTTTGCGCGTACATTTGAGCTTCTTTTGGATACCGCCACCTACTGTATGACACCTGCGTGACAGCAAGCTTAAAAAAGGATTGTTCTTGGGATAGCCGGTACCGATAAGTTAAGGAAATTCTTAACCGGCCCTGATACCCATACATATACACAAGTTTGTGTGGTGTTTTTTTTTTTTTTTTTTTTTTTTTTTTTTTTATCAAATTGTTAAGTGGTTATGAATAAATACCATAACATGTTGAAGGCAAATATAGATTTCTGAGTGAAAACCTTTTTGTAAACAAATGAAGCTTCAGTCTGAATCTGAGACTGAAGCTTCTAAGCTCAAATGACTAGTCAGGATTAGATGAAATAAATGTTCCTGAATAGGCATAAGACCCTGGCTAAGATTTGTATTTGTACAGAAGGTTCCCAACTTCATCAACATTGAAACTGTATTTCCCAGCCTGCCAAGTTTGGCAGAACCCTTGTTATCCAGCACAACACATTAATTCCAGCCTGATGAAAGATTAAGTCAAATCCTTTTTTATTGCTAGTTGGCATTTATATGTGAGTGCTAAACTGTGGATTAGCTTCCCACGGAAAGGGTTTTGCTGTGGGAAGAGTTCGAGCAGTTGTCTTCTGGACATGCTGTCTGTTATTACAGATGAGATTATTCTAAAAGTCTATTGATTTGGTTACTGTGGACCTAAACTGAACTTCAACGTATTTTAAGTTAACCTGGTTTTTGCGCAGTATATCTGTTAGCAGATTGGTGTCAGCCATTTAAATGACCTTTATTGATCAGATTAGTATGATATTGATTTGATTTCATTGCCATGTTTCCATAAATAAAAAGCTACTCATCTTTCCTTTGCGCAGTTTCATATGATGCCTGATTTCGCTTAAAATGCATAAAAATCAAGATTGGAGCTTAAGCATTTAAGTTAAACAAGTTAAGTAAATAGCAGTATAGACTGATAATATTGGCCATGATTTCAGTTATTGGCCACAATAAAAACACGTTAATGTGCATTTATTAGCAGAATTTATATCTGTGCCTCCCTAAGATGACAGATTTAAATTATAATTTTATTTATTCTTATTTTTTTTTATGTAAATTGCAAATTGTTTCAGTGTCAAGTGAATGAGTACAACGAATTCTCTTTATATGATACGTTCCCTCCCTTTCATTGACTATGTTATGTGAGTGTTGGCATAACACTCACATTGGAGTCTCTGAGGATTTAATGAGGAAAGTGAGGCTGTTATTTGATTATTTTATTCCTAGATTTAGTCCTTCAGGCTATTTTAGAATACAATCACTGCAGACTTAAACAGAGGCTATACATAATCTATACATAAAGGACAAAAACCTAAATGTAAATGGAGGGGGAAAAATATGGCATGCATTTTCTCAAAATGACACGTTGAAATTCAGTGTGTGACGTAATCTGACTGCAGAATTTGAATATGCTTTCACATCATAAATATTCTATGTGAAAAATACCTAGACACTGTTGACATTGTTTCCAAGTGTAGTTGATAAATTAATTTTTTTTTCTTTTTTTTTTTTTTTATGAATTTTGACCTTGTAGTATAGCAAATTATTTTTTCAGAAGCGTAGCTTGACTAGTTTAACCAATTGAAATTCCTTGTTACCTGGCTTGTAACCAAGTTTTGTACCAAAATGGAAAAGTCAATTTTGTCTGAAAGTGCTGCTGCTTTTACTAAAAATGTTTGTCACAATTGGCCCAACATTCCCGTTCCCATAATTTTATGGGATTTTATGGTTTCATAGTAACCACACGTGTATACTTAAAATATACTTGATTAATGGAAACCGAAATGACTGTCCTGCACCGTTTTATCAAGTTAGCATCGTTTGTGTTACGAAAGACAAAGTGACTGAGAGCCTGTGCACCAGTTTAGTTCCTTTGCATAAACTTTTAACACAGAACTAAAGCCTCGCATTCCTTCACCCGATCCAAAGTATTACTGTCAGAGAAAATAAACTGTTTTGAAAAATTGATGGTCTTTCCTTTCCTATATATATGTTTTTGTCTACAGGACTCCAGAACAATGTCCCAGTGTGGTCTCCCTGCTGTCCGAGAGCTACAATCCCCACGTCCGCTGCGGCGCTGCAATGGCTCTGGGCATTTGTTGCGCTGGCACTGGCAACAAGGTACTCTATCAGTACTCTTACAGTCTGTTTCGTTGAATTAGTTTGTTAATGAGGCTGTGTAATATGTACTATGAATAATGTAATTAAAGGGTTAGTTCACCCAAAAATTACATTTCTGCCAATAAGTACTCGCCCTCATGTCGTCCTAAACCCGTAAGACTTTCGTTCATCTTTGGAGCACAAATTAAGATATTTTCGATGAAATCCAAGGGTTTCTGAACCACACATAGGCAGCAACATCATTGCACCCTTTAAGGTCCAGAAAGGTAGTAAAGACAATGTTAAAATACTGAGCCGACGTTCGGACGTAAACACTGAAAATAGTATGACTATTTTAACGATGTCTTGACTAGCTTTCTGGACCTTAAAAGGTGAGTAATGATGGTGATTAATGACAGAATTTTTTTGGGTTGAACTAACCCTTTAACACAACCTCACAAGATAATATCTGATGAATAGGTGCATACAAACCTGTTGTTGCATTTGTGACCATTTTATTCAGTCCGGAGCTCAGATGTGACTGTTAAAGGTTAGATGGCTAAAAAAAAATTTCTCAAGTCTGTGAGACAGCTGAGCAAGTTCTGCCGTGACCCAAAAGAGATGTTTGAACTCTCTTACAACAATCCTGAGTGACATTATTGGCTCTTTTACACGCTCAGGTTGGTTCTGCGACTAATTGCATTACCAGTGGAAGAGTCACAGATGGCACATTTACCACTTGAGTGGAGATAAGATTCAAAAGGATATCTTGGACAATGTTCTTGCCATTTACCACTCAACTCCCTCGTTGGGAAATGGAATATGAAGATTGGTCTTGACCATTTTACTTATAATAACTTTAATCCAAATCCCTCTCAGGTGCCCAAATACAGTCATGGGCGATTTTGTGGCGATGCTGGGAAATCAGACTGGCCTAGGAGCCAAGATCTTCCACACTTTCAAATCTGTCAGGCCTTTTAAATGGGTCACACATTCTACTTTGGCTCTGTAATTTATACACCTGCATATTTTTACTGCAATATAATTTCTGCCGACACAAAATGTCTAGTGGATTTGTTTCAGCCCTTTTTCGGCTTCATCTGTCTTGGGCTACAGGTAATGACTGCTTTGTTTTGGATGAATCGTTCCAAACAACCTCTGACGCAACTGCACAAATATGTATAACTGTATATTGTGTAATGTTACTTTAGCTGTTAGTTGTCTGTAAGCCAAATTTGCTATTTTGGACTGTCTTCAGTGCAGTCGTAATTCAAAAAGTGCTTGCTGTAACATGGCCTGAAGATCAAATGTGACACTAAATACCCCTTTTAAACAAACCCAACTTAATCTTTCTAAGAGAAAGGGATGGAAAGTTCATGTGGGGCTTTTCTTTCTCTGTGGTCTATGTATCATTAGGTTACCCTATTATGATACCACAAATTCTCAAAGACGATTAGATACTTGGGAGTCTGATGAATTTGTGGTTTAGGTCTAACTATTCAGCATGATTTGTCAGGATATGCTGCTGTTTTTCCATAATCATTTTTAATATGCTTCCATTGATGATTTCCTTCAACAGGAAGCAATCAATCTCCTGGAGCCCATGACCAATGACCCGGTGAATTACGTCAGGCAGGGTGCTCTGATCGCCTCTGCTCTGATCATGATCCAACAGTCGGAGGTCACCTGTCCAAAGGTAAGGGGAGTGTGTGACTAGGTTGTCGGGGTTAATTATTTGGCTCATGGGATTAGTAAACGTAAAATATATAAACTGCCACTGATAATTCAAGTTACACCTCAGGCCTTGCCTGACAGCGAAATGTGACACAAAGCTACAAAATCACAGCTAATGCTAATATACAAATGTGTAGCATGTTGGACCTAAAAGGTTCCAATAAATAAACGGATGTACATTATCTAGAGGTGGAATTATGTGGGCTTCAGAGACTACACAGAATGAAAATGAACTATAGTCTCTCATTTTTACTGTTTATTATAGATTCTAGTACGCACCTAAAGTCATAAATATTGGCCTCTTATAATATCAGGCTTCGTCCAGTCATTTCTACAGTGTGGTTGTGTAGTCACGGTACATTTGCTTGTTTCTTGGGGTGATTTTTCCTTCTATTTTACCACATGATTATTACTGGGCTGCAAATTTTATGGCCACATGAAAGTAAAATTGATTTGAAATCCCTGTTTTATGGTGTAATAAAGAACTGGAGTTGTAGTAATGGCAGTCATTTGCTAAATACCCCTTACGGGCACACTTTGATTCACGCTAGCCATGTTGTATGTGCCTGGCCTTAAAAATTGTGGAAAGAAAGATTATGAATGTAATAAATGCCTTACAACAGACTTCAGTTAACGGTGTGTATGCCTCTGAATTCAGATGTCTTTAGTATTTTGCAAAGCTAATGAAGTAATTTTGCACATGAATCCATGTTAATATTGAGCGTTACCATAGAAGCTAATCATATCTGAGTCAAATCACTGAGATACCATCTTTTAAATTACAGTAAGCCATGAAAGCATCATAAGACCAGAGCCATGTAGTAAATATTGTTCCTGTTCTTGGCAATTATTTAATTTAAACCCGCCTATGTAAATCTACAGAAGTCGTATATATCAGAAATGTACATCGCCTCTTTCTTTCCATAGGTGAACCAGTTTCGGCAGCTCTACTCAAAGGTGATCAATGACAAACATGATGATGTGATGGCCAAATTTGGGGCCATTCTGGCTCAGGGCATCCTGGATGCAGGTCAGTATCAAGAATATGTACAGATTTGTCCATTTTTAATGTGCTTTAAGTCTTGTCTTAAATAACTCAATGTTTAGGTATTCAGTGCAAAATGTAAGGGTGGAAACAGACATTTGCAGGCATGTCTAGGCAGGTAAGTCTGTTAAAGGCTGTGTGATAAAATACTGATAGGATCGTGACAAGAATGTGGCATTAGAAACCAGATAGCACCACGTCTTCATGCCACTACAAGCAAATATCATTCACTTAAGCCTAAGGGTGCTTGCCTATTAATATTGCAAGAATGCATTGGCCTTCAAGATGCTCTTGCCCCCTGCTTCTCAAACATCAGCTTGTATACCAACCCAATACATGTTACAATTAGACTGGAAAGATGTTGCATCCTAATGATCTATTACAGTTGGGGCTGCAGCTAATAAATTGAGGATTTCAAGGTTTCAGTCAGGGGTCCATGCTCCAAACACCTCATTTAAATACATGAGCCATACCGCAACATGCAGACTGAACTTTCCTACAACTTATTAAATAGCTGCTTTACAAAAACACTAACACCGTGGCTCCAAAACCTAAATCTAGTGAGCTGCCATCCTGTCTACAGCATACATTGGCAGCTGCTTCATCCTAACGTAAATAGAACCTCAGATGTGACTGATTTGGAGCATTATATATAGGCTGCAACTCCATGTGTTACATAAATAGAGCTCATCATGGAAAGCACTCAGGAGAATCAACTCATTTGATTTCAATAGACTTTGATGTTAGAATGTTGATAAGCTAATGCCACAATATTTCAGTAAGCAAAAAAATGCACAACAATCACAAATATTGAAGTTTGACATTGTTGCTAAGCTAACATCACAGTAATTTAAAGGATTAGTTCACTTTCAAATGAAAATTATCCCAAGCTTTACTCACCTCAAGCCATCCTAGGTATATATGACTTTCTTCTTTCTGATGAACACAATCGGAGAAATATTAATAAATATCCTGACGCATCCGAGCTTTATAATGGCAGTAGCGAGGTTCAACAAGTATGAGCTGAAGAAAGTGCCTTTATCAACCCCCCCGGAGCTGTGTGGATTATGTTTATGACGAATGGATGTAAATGGAAGCACTTTCTTCAGCTTCATACTCGTGAACCCTGTTCACTGCCATTATAAAGCTCAAATGCGTCAGTATATTTATTAATATATCTCCAGCTGTGTTCATCAGAAAGAAGAAAATCATATACACCTAGGATGGCTTGAGGGCGACTAAAGCTTGGGATAATTTTCATTTGAAAGTGAACTAATCCTTTAATAGGCATAAAATACACTGCTCAAATGTTGGAGTTTGACGTTAGTATGTTGCTAAGCTTTTTGGAACAGTTTTTATGCAGAGGACAAGCCTATGATGCCTTAAAATGCTGACTTTGTAGGCAGCTTACTAGGTTTTAGAATGAAACGCATTAGTAACAGCTGTGGACCATGGAGAGCTCTTAAAGCTAATTGAAAATTGAAGTGTCTGTTGAAATTATGACCCCCGATGACATTTTGAAGTCTTTCTTAGTCTGGCTTGATTCATAGCCTGGTTTGGCTGTCACAAATGATGTAAGTCACTTCAGTCAAAATAAACAGTACAGGCTATAATTTCTCTTCACAATTACAGTAGATGCCAACAGGAAACTTTCAGTATCATAATTTAACAGGCTGTGACAAAAGTATGCTATTGTCTGTGATGCCTTTCATTCTGAGCCAAATCGATCCTTCAAACTCATGATACCATTCCTCTCCCCATTTATCTTCTTTAAAAGTGCATTGTTGTGGACATGTCCATACTTCTTTCCGTCCTGGCACTCATCCCTCACTCCTGTTATTGTCTGCTCATCAGGCAGTTCGAGGGTGGTGTCGTCTTTGACCTTGGCCTTTGTCATCTCATATTAACAGCCCAATTCTGTATCAGCTCCATGCACTGTACACCTTGACAGGAAAGGACATTTGAAACGCCAGTGGTTAATCAAGCTATCACCAGTGCACGCCTATGCCCTTCTTTCAGCCTCAGTTGTGCGGCCTTTGCAGTGTAATAATACAACTCCAGAATCCAAAAGTAAAGTCCTGTGTAGCTAGACATTAACATTTGCTTGAGAAAATTTCATGGCCAAAATCCAGTCATTGCATTAGGTATCCACGCGATCAAGATTTTCTTGTGAGGGCAAAACATTTCCCCACTTTTACTCGTGTTCAGGTTGGTCTGGCAAATTCACCGAATTGACAGAAAGCTGCTTGGTTTAAAAGGGAGTTGTGAGTGATCTTTCAGGCATTGCTACACTACTGACAATGCACCTTTTTTTGCTGAAATTTCATTGTGACAGCCCTCCTGAGGAACATAATGACACTTCATCTGTCTGATTCTTCTCAGGTGGTCGTAACGTGACGATCTCTCTGCAGTCTCGCACAGGCCACACCCACATGCCATCTGTGGTGGGTCTGCTGGTCTTCACCCAGTTCTGGTTCTGGTTCCCGCTCTCTCACTTCCTGTCGCTGTCCTTCACACCCACAGCCATCATCGGCCTCAACAAGGACCTGAAGGTAAGCAGAAATGTCTTCTAACCTAACCTAACCTAACCTAACCTACCTAACCTAACCTGTACTACCTATAAACACTTGTAGTATATTTTTATCCCTTTACAATAGTGTGACAAAAGTTCATATCACCATCTGTCCAGTGAGGAGCCAAACCATTAATCCATGCAAAAAGAATTGGCAGCATTGGTGTTGTGGTTAGCACTGGGGTGTCCAATCCTGTTCCTTGAGGTCCACTTTTAAACACATTAAAACACTTGAACCACCTAATCAAGATCTTTGGGATTACTTGAAACGTCCAGGCGGGTGTGTTCAGGCTAGGCCTGTCATGATTATGAAATTTGGCTGACGATTAATAGTCTGAAAAATAATTGTTTTAGGGCTTTGACAATTATGGCAATTAATTATCTGTTTTAGGGCTTTGTCATACATTTTTGTGTGCTTCATTTGCAGCATAAGATTACAGTTAACACCTTTAAATATTAAAGAAATGTATTCAATTCAGTAAATAACTGAAACAATCACAACAAACTGGCCAATCAAAGAAAAGGTGATTATATACAGTCCCTCCAGAAAAACGCGATTATGCGATCGCCTGATTTAATGCATAATCAGCCAAAGTCCGCATATTTATGCGGGGGTCGCATTTTTTCAAATACGCTGCACTTTCGCCGCATAAATTGCCGATTTCAGCAAGCAAAATATGCGTTCACACAAGTAAAGCGCCGTTATTTTCCCCCCATTGCCATGGGAACCTTATGAAGTGACGTAATTACGCGACGTGAACATCATCTGCAAACCCCGCGGTGAAACCATGATGAAGCACGCAAATCATTCTCATTTGCCAACAAAAATAAGCGCAAAAGACCGCGCGAAGCAGTTTCCCAGTGTGTTACATGACAGTGGGGGCAAATTATTTTATATGCAACTGCGTGTTGGACCACAGATGGAGGTCGACGTTGGAAAACCAGTTTGAGCCATGTGTTAATTAAGGTCTGAAATAAAACAGAATGAGAACTTAAATATTCTGTGATTTAGTATGCTTGCTTATCATAGGAAGTAATAAGAAATTACTCTTTATATTAAGGTAGTATAGTGAGAACAGGGTGTTGGGGGAATCACCTTTTTTTTCTCTTTTTCATCAAACCGCAGTTTTTGCAAGTTCCCGCAATTTCATCGCATAAAATTGCAAAAATATCCCGCATATTCCATCGCATTTTTTAAGAAAACGTGCCGCAAAATCAAGGATTTTTGCCTGCAACAATCACAAAAAAGTGACTAAAAGTGACAGTTTTTCTGGAGGGACTGTATATAGAGTATGAACTAATGGTCACTTTTTTTATTTGTTAAACGCAATCCAGAATCCACTACTTAATTATAGAGAAAAACAACATATTATTAAAAATATATAATCATAAGTTATGACAAAACAATGATTAAGCAGCAGTATTCTTATAAAATACATTCATGTATTCATACATTCACCAATTTTTATATTTATAAATGAATGTAAAGAATTAGCAATATAGGCTTATTTAATTATCGGTTATTTAATTATCGAGACAGGCCTAGTTCAGGCAACTTAGAGCTAAACTCTGTTGGACGTTGGTCCTCCTGAAGCAGGTTTCGACACCTCTGGATTAGCACATTGTCAAAAGTAGGGAAAGCTGGTGTTGTCAACTCTCAAATAAAGCTTTGTTCAAATCCTAGTGAACTTTCTTGCTTTTGCCTACATAGAGTCCTAAGTGTCATTGATCCTCACATGTGACCCTTTTGGAAGGCTGTACGGGGGCAGCAACTTCTGGTGTCATACAAAATCACTTAGGAGCCATGAATCGCAGTGTATTTTAGTAGAGTTTGACGCAAGCGTGTTGCTATGCCAAGAGCATAATACTATTCAGTAGTAAAACCTTTTTAATCAATACTTTTCAATTTCTAATTAATAAGTTCTGTCCCATTAACAGATGCCGAAGGTGCAGTATCGATCCAACTGCAAACCCTCCACCTTTGCCTATCCTCCACCCTTGGAAGTGCCAAAGGAGAAGGAAAAAGAGAAGGTCTGTTTTACCCATGTACCATGAACACACACGGACTTGACAAATCTCAACCTGATACTAAAAACAAATCGTTCCGGATTTAATGTCCCACTTTTTTTCTGTCAGGTTTCCACTGCCGTTCTGTCCATAACGGCTAAAGCCAAGAAGAAGGAGAAGGAAAAGGAGAAGAAAGAGAAGGAGGAGGAAAAGATGGAAGTGGTATGCATGTCCAACAGCAGATCCATACCTTTGCAAAGCACTTCCGGAAACCTTTAGTATGACATGTACTCTCAAACACTTTATTTGATGCAGGAAACGCAGGCAGAGGCTGAAAAGGAGAAGAAAGATGAGGAGAAGGAGAAGGAGAAGGAGAAGGAGAAAGAAAAAGAAAAAGAAAAGGAAAAGGAAAAGGAAAAGGAAAAGAAAAAAGAGCCAGAACCAAACTTCCAGATGTTGGAGAACCCTGCCCGTGCCATGCCCGCTCAGCTCAAGGTCCTCACCATGCCCGACACCTGCAGATACCAGCCCTTCAAACCTGTGAGTCTGTAAAACCACTTATACTGCTAAATGAGAGAAACTCTTTAGAAGGAAACACAATCGCTTGATGGCTCCAAATAAAAAAGATTTGGTCCCACTTTATATTAAGTGGCCTTAACTACTATGTACTTAAAAAAAAAAAAAAAAGTACAATGTACTTATTGGGTTCATATTGGATTGCAAAACACTTTTGCTGCTGCTGAGGTGGATACGGGTAAGTTTAGGGAAAGCTTTGGTGGTATGGGTAGGTTTAAAGGTAGGGATAAGTTGTAAGGGATGGGTCAACAGTGTAATTATAAGTGTAATTACAGAAATGTAATTACATGCAGGTGTTTTTACAATATAAGTACAATGTAAAAACATGTATGTACACAATAAAGTGCATTGTATCAAATGATTAATTTAAATGTAAGTACATAGTAGTTGAGGCCACTTAATATAAAGTGGAATCAAAGAATTTTCTTCTCTTTTTGCATTTTAGGAGACTTTGTACCTTTGCAGGATAATATTCTGTATTTTCCACTAAATAATACTTGTGGACAACTAATTGTGCCTGTAAGTATTTAGTTGGGCTGTCACACAATTTAGTAATCACCTTTGTCCATATTATCGCCCCTCAGTTACACACAGGTGGCATCATCATCTTGAAAGACACCAGTGAGGAAGAGGAGGAGCTTGTAGAGCCCGTGTCTGCACACGGCCCCAAGATTGAGGAAGAAGAACAGGAGCCTGAGGCCCCAGAACCCTTTGAGTACATAGATGAGTGAGAAACATCACCCTACAGGTACTTCCTCTACAGGAACCCGACACTGACGTCATGTTTAACACATTTAGGACAGTTTTACCCACATACTCGCATACTACTATCCCTCATGTTCTATGGCCATTATTCCCAGATGTTTTTAGCCTTAGATGGAATGCCATTTGTAAATTTAGAGGCTTTTATTCTCTACACGGGCTTCAAAGCCTTCACTTCCTATGGAATGTAAGCAATGAGAGAAGCTTGTCTGTGTCACACAGAGCTTCAGAAACACTTACTTGACATTTTCCAAAAGGCTTTTTTTTTTTTTTTTTTTTGCAATGTTTGATATACTTAATTTTAGTTTAGAATCTTTATTGTCTGTGTGAAGATTCTAAACTACTAATTTAAATTCTAATATATATATATATATATATATATATATATATATATATATATATATATATATATATATATATATATATATATATATATATATATATATAAAGAGATCCTATTTTGAAATATTTCTGTCTTTAATTGCTCTCAGAAATGGTTATAACTCAGTGCTGCTTATGTACTGATCTCTGCTCTTTCTTGCAGGTGGTATGAATTCAGCGTGTTCGCAGCATGCACTGCTCCATGTCCAGTCCCCCACTCTAAATGCCCAATTCTTTTCCTTTTTTTTATGTTTTTTCCTCCACTTGGCCTATCATGACCACTTGAGGAATGTTTTACATGACAGAATTCAGTCATTACAATAAAATATATATATGTTGAACATGAGATTCAGTTCTTTTATTGCTGTGAGTCTGCAGTATTCTTTTTCTTTTTGTTTTTGACATTTGATTAAACAGTTGTATTATTGTATGCTTATCAGCTGATGTGATTGTGCATGTTTGTGTAGTCAAGTGGGTAGTTTACAAATGGCAATACATGCTGTTCTATTTTAAAAAGCATAACTTAAATTCATGCATGTAAATTGCAGGTTCTAAAATGAAATGAAGGTGGTTAAAATGGTAAAAAGCATATAAGATAGTTGACCATTTATTGAGATTTTAGATTAAAATGTATATATTTGTATGCTTAAAACAGCTTGTGGACATGGATAAGTGGATAAGCTTTAATGCACTTTATAATAGCTTTTATAACATCAATTGAGTTTTACACATTGAATATATACACCTGAAGACCTAATCAGTGGTCTATAATAAGCAGCTTTAAGGTACATAAAATGGCCACAATGTTTTGCAGTTTGACCAAGTAAACTTTAAGTTTACCTCAGACTTTGAAAGTTTCCTAAGACCATCCACTTATGTTGCACATTGCCAGTATAGCTAATATATTTTCAAATCTCATTTGCATTGTATTTTAAGGTGGTTTTAATTGAAGAACCACCAACTGTCTATTGTCTAACAAAAACTATTGATGAGCTGTGAGAAACGGCATCAATCATATGCTGTGTCCGAAATCGCATACTGTATTGTAGGTACTACATTTGGTTTGAAACTTGCTTGTTCTATATAGTATGAATGAAATTTGGATGTAATACATCCCCCATGTTATCACTGTCATGTGACCTGCGGTGTCAGTTATCTCACTTCACCTCCATTTACATTTGAACGTACTATATACTAGGCGAAAAAATATGAGAGACGAGTAGTAAGGAAGTACAGTATAAGGCATATTCGGATGCAGTGATAGTGACATTTCATAGTATTTCAAAAATAAACAAGGAACCTTTTTCAAATTCTGTACATCCTATCTTAAGGTGCATTCTGTAGAAACTACCACATGACTGTATTTAATGGCATGTGGTCAGGGGTGTTCCACCAATCTGAACTAAACTGACAGGAGGAAGCATTTAGTCACCCCACCCCACCATTCAGTATATCCCCTAAAAGGAAAGGATTTTTGTCATGGCGCTAATTTCCCATGTCTTTGCAGTGTGGGTTGTTTTTTTTGGATTTTGACTTCAGGGAAATTAGCACAGTTCTGGAAAGATACTCTTATGTCATTTATATTTCCTTTTATTGCGGTTCATGTGTTAGCATCTCATTTTAGGGAGTTTGGGATTCTGACCTCCAAATTCTCTTTTTGCAGAGAATGCTGCATCCTGGTGTTTAGTAGATAAAAGATTGTAAGTTCTGTCATAACTGCTGAAATCGTCATTGGTTTATTTGGCGAATAAAAAGAAAACGTTCCACTGTTCTTGTTTGGACCCCGCAATACAGATCTTGGACATCAACAACCTCTCTTAATTGACCATGCTCTTGTAAACTGAATTTCGAAGAATTGCAGTCCTGGCGAATCAAAATCCACTGGCCTCTTATAGTTCGACATCACGGCAGATGAAATGTAGATGAGATCACTATATCATTACACTTTATTATGTGTTGATATCTGAAAGTCCTTCATTGCCCTGTTTCTGTAAATATGACCATAGAAGGTGATAAGCATGTGCTGGGGTAACAGAGACTTGTCTTGCTATGAACTGAGAAGGTCTTTGCGAACATCTAAAGACTGGCATGTTCTACCCAAGTAAGATTGTTGGTGAACAAATACCTCCATCCCTTTCTGCCGTGGAGTCACAGTCTGTTGCAGCCGCACTGAGTAACTATTGATGACAGAACGGATGGCAAGAGCAAGCCTCTTTTGTTTGGTCAGAACAGTACACTGGCCAGAGTGGCTTTGGAGAAATGTTTATGATGGATGTCCAGGCACTGGAGGTGGTCAAGAGCCTTCTGTTTGTTGTTCTTGCTGGGTGCAGTGATGGACATGCTGGCTGGCCATTTGAACTGGGGACAGGGATGGCTGTTATGACTCCTCAAGAGTCAGAGAATTTGTGGGTCTTGGCAAGAATTGTGGGAACATCATACATACACTCCTCTAATGGAACACAAAGGTCAGACCAATGGTCCTCCCAGTGGGAATAGTAAAAGTCACATTATTGCACTAAGATACAATGACCTGGAGGAGCTTTAGCAGCATCAGCTGGAATTGTGATCTGTTTGTTTGAAAGACCCAACTTGGCCGGTCATAACTCTTGGTTTGGGGTGCGACTCTCTGTTTCTTAACCAGTGGAAAATGTTAGAAGTTTGTCTTTTTTGCAATTCTGTCTGGTACCTAGTGTGGCTTCACCTTAAAAACTTTGAGAGCACTAACAGCTTTTTCATTTCCACCGCAGTTGAGGTCATTATTTTGGACCATCTTGTTAAGAACTGTTGTTTGACAGTAAACTGTTTGTTTCCATGATTGCATATCTATAGTGCCCACATCCCAGGAACTACGCCAAAGGAATTAAGTTTATATAAGAGATGAACATAGTTGATAAGCTTCTATTAATGGGCATAGTCTTTGGGTGTGCCTCAGTCTGCTCCCTTGTTCAGTAGTAAGTACACAGCAACATTTTCAAAAATGGAATAGCCTATAAATGGGCAGTGTAAAGAAACATTTGCTCCCTGAAAATGCACCATAAAAACTGGTGAGCATTATCATTTGAAATGTCATGATTTCTTGTTTCAGTCTCAGTGCCATTGTACTTTTGAACATCTACAGCTAAAGTCACAGCGTTTTCTATGACTAAATATGTCAGACTAGCATTCGTGTCACAGATAATTGAGTCATCATCATAATCATCCGTGGATCAAGTCCCTTCTAGGATCTCAAATTTGTTCACAATATGCTGGGTTCATGTCATAGGGAACTAGGGAGTTTGTTTTTGCAGGTACAACGCCAGACCCAATCTTTCACATTGCTCTGAATTTATGAGGGAAATAATCATTGACTTGAAAAGTTTGATTATATGTGATGGGAACAGCACATTTTACTTGATTCGAATGATTAAAATGTACAAATACATGTTCAGTTTTATGGGAGGATGTGGGAGTATTGAACGATTCAATGACCTATTAAGTGTATTGTTCATTGTGGTGACTAAAAAACAGGGTTCGACTGAACAACGATCATGAAAGTGCTTCCACCAATCATCCATTTGCTTTCGTGATATGTTTCATTAGGCCTTTATGGATGCTTATTTTCTTAAAAAAAACACTGGACAGAGCAGTCCCTGCCAAGCAGTGTTGGGCACGTTACTTTAAAAGTAACGGAGTTAGTAACTGAGTTACATCATTATAAAAGTAACTAATTACCAGGGAAAGTAACTATTGCGTTATTTAAAAAAAAAAAAAAAAAAAAAAAAAAAAATAACTTGAATGCCCCTAATATTAAATATAACAATAAATTAATCATGATCTGACTCGTGACTCATGATCCGCTCTTGCTTATGAAATTTCTCTTCACTGTACAATACGTGTTGGTAGCCATTAAAGAAAATGTAGTTTCATATTTATGTTTAAATAGTCTTATGTTATGTTTTAAATTCCTTTACTTGATTATGAAAAGTGAAAAGCATGAGACAGAATACATCATAAGATACGCAATCTATCGGGAGACATGGAGTGGGTCAGACATGATTTTAAACACTTCATTAAGTTTTGTTTTGTAGAAATCCTTTCTTTAAAGTGAATTTCGTTTTGTAAAAATTGTATCTTAATTTTAATCAATGTTTCATCAACCAATTGCCTGGATTTAATAAATAAGAAGCAAATATAGCAGACAATGGCTGTTTCTCAATTCCAAGAACGCAGAGAACGGACTTGCGTTCTCGTGGAGTCCGGTCTTGCCAGGCGACCTTGAAGGAACGATCTCGGAAGTACGCGAGGACACAGAACGCATCATTTGAGAACTGAGATGAGCTGCGATCTTGTTGCTCAACTGACCGTCCCAGCATATTATAAGTGGCTAATGCACAATAAATACAACATAACATCACAAACAAATGTAATAACCTGTTAAAAAAAAATATTTCATATTAATATAAACATTGTTTTCATATCATTTTATATCTTTTTATTTCACCGCGTGTAGGCTATTTATGAAAATGAGTAGCCTTTGGCTGTTATGCTTTGTCAATGTTAAGATTATTTTTATATGGCAATAAAAATAGGCCTACTGCAGGCTTTATTCAGGTTATCATTTTATTAAAATTAAGCAAAACAAATGGTTTACTTTCACGAGCCGTCACGTATTTGCGAGCTTGTAGCTGGAATCTCACAAGAACTTTAAAGCTTACAGGCTTCCGTACGTCGACCGCCGCAGCGTCTTCTGGGATTTTTAACGGTTCGATTCCCTCAAGTTTGCATTCGATGCATCCTCGATATCAAGAACGCATCCGGGTACTTTCATGCGTCCTCTGTTCTTGCGTTCTTGAGTATTGGAACGAACTTTGACGGTTGGTGATGACGTAGAGCAAGAACACAAGGACGCAAGATCGCTGAAGAACGTTTGAGAAACAGCCAATATAATCATGGCAGGCGCGGACGCGATCACTGGCGCGTGAACTGGAGCGCGTCTTATAGGCTAAATTAACCGAAACTCAGCATATAGGCTGCTTGCCTCGCAGACATGAGAAATATATCTATAGAAAGCTTGAAATATCTAAAAACGAAAAGAAATAGGCTACTCTGATTATGTAGCCTAATCCGGATGAAATGTGCATTCTCTCTCTAGGCACCTCCAGTATGCGGAGATGACGAGAGTCAGTATGTCAGCTTCATCTTCACAGCCGACACTGATTCAGAAAACATTACTTTATTAATAAACAATTAACGTTGTAACGGGGGAAAAGTAATTCGTTTGATTACTCGTCACTGAAAAAAGTAACGGCGTTAGTAACGCCGTTTATTTATAACGCCGTTATTCCCATCACTGCTGCCAAGACATTTTGGTCACTGATAGCCTCTTGGGCAATGTGTTGATAGAAATAACCTACTCAACAGAGGCTTCTTGTATTGGTTAGGGGCCTAACCTGTCTGAACTCTCTCTTTGAGCACAGCTGGAAGGCAGATTCCCTGTTATGGATTCAACAGATTTTCCATCCATTCTCTGGCGAAGAATTGAGGTGTAGATGATGAGACCCTTGTGACTCTGCTCTTAAAAGTGTCTCCACTGGAGAAACTACAAGGGCCTCCCTATTCTGGGAAGTGAGAATTGAGTAATAAAAAAAGCAACCAGAGTGAGATGAGTAAACGGATGGTATAGGGCAAGAAATATCTAAAATTTTCCAGACATTAGGTGGACAATTGTGGTGTGCAAGTATGTTGCTGACAGCTCCCTTTCATTTAATCTGCATTCATCATCACCGTTGAAGGAATAATTCCACAAAGACTGTTTGGATTCTCCATGCTTGCATGCTAGTGATTCTTTGAGTGTGAACTCATGAGACAAACCTGAATGGTCAACTTCGACAAAGAAGTGAGAAGATCTTGGTTCATTAGGCAAAGGAATCATTAAATAGAGAGGTAGAACAAATGCTGGCCATGAACATGGTTATGGCTGGCCCCTACACTTTCCACTTGGTATTACCGTTAAGTAGGCTATGACAGAATTTGGCTTCTTGTGTTTCAGAATTGAAGCATTAGCAGACCCAAACTCATGTTGTTGCTGGGGCACTTGTTTCTATTGGCTTGTCGCTTTTGATAAGTTTGAAGAAGCCATGGACAAGTTTAAAATAACAGTTATCCTGGGACTTGTGAGAAGGATATGACATATTATATTAATAGAGCTTGGCCTCTTTGTTTTTGTGCAAATGTCTTTTTTTATGGAGGGAAAAGGACTCAAGCAGTGGCTCTCTGTCTCTCTGCAGGAAGCCAACCACAGATTTTCTCTCCGCCGCAGAGCATGAATGGATGCCCGGAAGCACTAGCTTGGATAGAACGGAATGACTTTTATCTTTGTATCATCTGGCCAATCCCCAAATGGAAATGATGTCATAACATTATTTCATTCAAGTTACTGTCAAGTCACTCACTCTTTAATCTATTTAACGTTGCTCGACTTGTTTTATACGCTCAGCCGTCCCAGGCCACAGTCACTGGTAAATTTTTATGAAGCATCCAATGCAATAATTTGAGTGCACCAGTTCAGTGACTTCAGGAAGAAAATGACTTGGCATGGCAGACAGACGGGTCTCACTGTTTAAAAAAAGTAGTGAGGCACTGAGGTTTCCTTCAATCATCTGGTGTCCAATAGCAGAAGGCAGGTAGCAAGATCTGTCAAGCCACTGTTTGCAGCTGTTTCAAGCCAACACAAATGGTAAACATCTGGTGGAAACCCAGCAAATAACTGCCAAATCATGTAGAATGGGAACTCTTCGGGTAAACAGACATGGTGGTTTAGATCAGGGATAAATAAGCAGTTCAATTCATTTAACTCCATCCCTGATTGAACAAACCTGCCCGTAATTTTCAAGTAATCCTGAAGACTTTGGTTAGATATTTCAGGTGTGTTTGATTGGGGATGGAGATAAACTCTGGACCAGACCAGAATAGAACTGCCCATCCCTGCTTGACAATGTCCTGGTGAGAAACCTTTGGACGTGTGGAGTTTCTTGCTTCATAGATATCCATAAATTTTACCCCAGTTGGCAACTGGTTATTTTAACAGCACAACCTTTACAAGTTTGAGATTAAACTCATTGTTAAAGTGAGCATTCATTGTTATTGTTAGCAAGACATTGTTTGGGATACAAATGGTGTAATCCACCACTGGCACCTTGTGATTTTCATGTTGTATAACTCTTTTTTCCACCATTTACAACATTTCCCATCATTTATGACACAACGCTTCCCCACCACTGATGGAAAATTCTGGCTCTCCAATTCTGGTCCTGAAGAGCGACACACTGTCCTGCGTAGTTTAATCCCTGATCAATTCACCAGCCTATGATTTTCTAAAAATTTTGACAATGATTTAGCTAGATTAGGATCTTGAAGAGTTAAAGAGCCCTGCAACAGGCATACCTTGACACTGACAGGAGGGGGTTGCTACGATTTTTAAGTCTACATCAGGAGTAGCCAAACCTGCTCCCAGTGGGCTACCATCCTGCAGAGTTTAGCCCCACCCCAAATCAAACACACCTGAACTAGCTAATGAATGTGTTCCAGATTACTTTAAAGGTGTTTTGGGACAGGGTTGGCTACCCCTGGTAATAATTATTACTTTAAGACATATGATACAAAAAGTATTGTTCATTAAAAAGCTAAATTTATCATCACATCAGGAGAGGACTTGAATAGGTTTGGACTTGGTCCTTTGCCTTCATGACATCTCATGAAATCTGGTGACACCAGAATTAAAATATTCTTGATTCTGCTAAATATACAAATTCTGTTAAGACATATGCTTGCTCTCTGTCCCTGCCCACATACATCTAAAATAAATAAATGTATTTTATTAAATATGCATTTTCTTTAGCATTCCACTGTACCACCCACAAATACCAATCAAAAACCTTAGGGATGCTAAGGGGTTAACGTGTTAATAATAATAAACATTCAAGCTCAAACGTGTGACCTTCTGGGTTTACCATATTTGATACTAAATTTGAACTTTCATTTTGGGTGAGCATCACACAATATATTATTGCTATCTGCATTATTTGTTGCATTTTTCTATTGCGATTATATTGTAAAAATAAGTAAAAATATATTGTTACACCCCTATTTGGCAGATATATGCTAATTAAATTTTGCATTATGATGACTAAGGGTAGGGACACACCAAACTGACGCCAAAGATCTAGCACTGATAAAAGCCAACTGTGTTGTCTCCCCTATTGAAGAAAAAAAAAAAAAAAAAAAAAAAAAACAACTGCAAGTGAACACACCGAGAGAACTACAGCCGACTGTCAGCAAATAACCGTCTGAATGCGTGTAAGGAGACCGCTGTCTATTTTTTTTTTCCATATATATTTGTCTATATTCGTAATTCAGAAAGGGAGACCGGCGCTGCAGGCTGCAGATACACAAACCATAAACAAAGCAGCGCGTGCTTACGGTTTTGAATATCATTCATGCTGATCACTTTCTATATTCCACTCGGCTCACGATATTATTAAACACTCAGCAGGGTTCTCACACCTTGGTTAACTTCAAATTGAAGGACTTTCCAGGTCCAATACCTTCAAATTCAAGGACTTAATGTAGGGACACATTTCAAGTGAGAGCAAGGTTACATCGTGTTACCTTGTAAGATACATACAGTTTTCATGTGTCAAACACAACTATGCAAAAAAGCATTTTTTTTTTGCTTTTATTTTTGGCCATATGACAGAGATCTGATTCTATTTGTTGTATTTCTGTTTTGCATAAAACTGAAGAATATTTGGTAGCCTACATCCTATACTGTATTCTAAAATGATCTGATATTAACTTTTATATGGATTGTTTTTGAAAAGAGCTTAGGCTCATGTAATCAAAAGCATATTCATATATCTTAAAACTTCTAAGTTTTTCTTGCCTCATGGGTTATCTGTGAAACGTTGAGGTTCCATCGTTGTAGTTTTGTGCGCGCGGGAACGTCATGGCAATGTACAACACAAGTGTCTCCCGCGTGAGGTACTTTAACATAACGCGTAAATGCATGTAAATCAAGAAAGCTAGCATGCATAGGTCAAAAATAACACATTAGTGGACTGGAGGGAAAAATGTTTTTTTTTTTTCCCAGAAAACTTCTTTCACAAAATAAATTAATAAAAGGACTTCTATCTATGTATGCTTATTTTCAAAAACTTTCCAGGAATTTACAAACTTTCAAGGATTAAAAAGGACCAGTGGGAACCCTGAGGTACATGATGTAAAATTAGAACAGCATTCTGTCTGTACCACCTTGACTTGTTTGCTATTATTTTACGGCCGATCGTCGGCTTTTGCGAGTCCCGAGCTTAAAGTGTTAATTCACCCAAAAATGAAAATTCTGTCATGTATTACTTATGTCGTTCCACACCCGTAAAACCTTCGCTAATCTTCGGAACACAAATTAAGATGTTTTATTTGAAATCCGATAGCTCCGTGAGGCCTCCATAGGGAGCAATGACACGTCCTCTCTCAAGATCCATAAAGGTACTAAAAACATATTTAAATCAGTTCATGTGAGTACAGTGGCTCAATATTAATATTATAAAGCGACGAGAATATTTTTGGAGTGCCAAAAAAACTAAATAACGACTTATATAGTGATGGCCGATTTCAAAACACTGCTTCAGGAAGATTCAGAGCACAAATAAATCAGTGTATCGAATTTGCTGTTCGGAGCGCCAAAGTCACGTGATTTCAGCCGTTGGCAGTTTGACACGCGATCTGAATCATGATTCGATACACTGATTAATTTGTGCTCCAAATCTTTCTGAAGCAGTGTTTTGAAATCGGCCATCACTACATAAGTCGTTATTTTGGCGCACCAAAAATATTCTCGTCGCTTTATAATATTAATATTGAACCACTGTACTCACATGAACCGATTTAAATGTTTTTAGTACCTTTATGGATCTTGAGAGAGATAATGTCATTGCTCCTTATGGAGGCCTCACGGAGCCATCGGATTTCAACTAAAATATCTTAATTTGTGTTCCGAAGATGAACGAAGGTTTTACGGGTGTGGAACGGCATGAAGGTAAGTAATAAATGACAGAGTTTTCATTTTTGGGTGAACTAACCCTTTAAGGGTATGTCTACTTTACACAACAACAGTGTACCAAAAACAGAAGTTTGTCTTTCGCGTTTTTTTTGTTTTGTGTTTTTGCGTACAGATGACAATGTTGTCTAAACAACCCGTTTACATGGATGCGTGACAAAAATGACTAAAAACACTGCATTATGCTGTCAGGCCAGTAGTTAGTGATGCTAGTTTGTAAAGAATTGCTACACGCCTTTAGACTCAACACATAATACGTATGTGTATGACGTCACAGTTTTCACACAGACAAGATAACAGGTATTGTTTTCAAAGTTTGCCCAAATACCGGTGTCATGTAAATGGACAGCCAAAATGCATAAAAAGTTTTACATTTTTAGTTGAAAATGGTGTTGTGTAAATGGCCCCTTACTGACACAGAATATTCATTTATTAGTGAACTATCCCTTTAAGTGAAAGTTTGTCATCATTTACTAACCTTCAAGTTGTTCCAAACCTGTATGAATTTCTTTCTTCTGCTGACAGGAAGATTTTTTTTTTTGAAGAATATGGGTAACCAAACAGTTGATGGGGCCCAATGACTTCCATAGTATCAAGAAAAAAAGAGAGAAAAAAGAACTAAGAAAGTCAATGGGGCCCATCAACTGTTTGGTTACTGACTATCTTCAAAATATCTTCTTTTGTGTTCAGCAGAAGAAAGAAATTCATACAGGTTTGGAACACCTTGAGGGTGAGTAAATGATGACATGAGTAAATGAATGACTTCCCAGAAGCACTGCTTCTAAGAGTCACTATACACGTGGCTTTAAGATTAACGTAGGAATAACCATAATGCATGGCTTAAGCCTTCTTATTTTACAAGGTTTATAAATAAAGCTCCTGAAGCAGTGTGATGGGTAATGTTCTAGGTTTATAAAAGCATGATATAAAAAAAAGGTGATTCAGTGCACAGCTGGCAAGACCATGAGGTCAGCCCGTCATGAGCGACTGAACGGTTGCCGCGTTTTAGTGACACAACACCAATGTTTACATAACATCAGCCTCTGCCCAGGAGCTGTGCGCATTACTAACACGGCATCTGCGCTGCATGGGAAATTTCTTCACACAATCTGATAATGTAAGGTAGAAACGAGACCGGTTTAACACACAGGTTTAGACTAGCATTTTGGTTAAAAAAAAAAAAAAAAAAAAAAAAAAAAAAAAAAAAAAAAAAAAAATCGAGAAAAGCTAGACATAGTTACTATAAAAAAGTATTTCAAGGAAATATGAAAATATAAAAAATGGTAGAGAAAACAATTTATAATATATCTTGAGATATTTTCAGTCAGACATTCGCAGTTGATAAAATAATCTTAAACTGCATGAATCATACAGAGCAATTACATTTTGAATGATTACAGAATGAAATACAGAAAAAAGCACAAAAAAAAAAAAAAAAAAAAAAAAATGACGATGCAAACAAGCTCATGATATTACATTACATTTAAAGTACCACAAAATGCCAAAAGTTTCCCAGCCCAAGATGATGTATGTACAGAATATACACAATTTACACCCCTTATTCTGTAGTAGGATTATGTTTCACTTGAATAGTATTTGAACAAAGAAAACAGTGGGGTGTACATGCTAACATAATTGCAGTGTGATGTTCAAATGCATATTTGGAAGAGAAAATCTTGCAAAAAAAAAAAAAAAAACTAAGTACACAATGAATGTAATAAAAGTATATTTAAAAAAAAAAAAAAAATGGTATTATGTAAACTTAAATTGTATTATCCTCGCTCTACAGTCATCCAGCGATGGAATTTACCAAAATGTACTGTTTAGCTAAAAATGGGCCTCGTTTATGAAACAAGCAGAAAAAAAAAAAAAAGTGTAAATTGTTCATGCATTTACTTAAGAATTGTTCGGCATGTTTCACAAGTGAGATCCTATGGCTCGAACACATATTACATTACTCTTTTTCATCTGAGAATCTATATAGATATATTTATAGAGCCAAACCATGAATTAAAAACTATATGAAAGAGTTTTATCTACATTTACAATAAAAAGACAAAAACGCAATATAATATGATGTCACCCAGATTATTATGTGGGCAACAATATTGATTTTATAAAAAAAATATATTGTAAATTAAGAAGGGGGGGGGGGGGTCCCATAAAAAAAAATGAGGAAGTTCCAAAATCTGGTCTACAGGCCTTTTGCTCAGTAGCGGTTGAGTTTTTCTGGGTCATTTGATGCCATCTGGGTGAAGTCTTGGAAAATGTCCTGGTACGTTTCATCTCCTGTAAAAAGAAAACAGCTTGATTATGTGGGGGAAGTATAGAACTATTTACCTGCATCAAGCATGCAAAACACACGAGCACATGCTGTAATCAAAACTCAAGAACACAGACAAAGAGAGATGAGCTCCATACCTGCGCTACTTCAGAGCAGAAACTCAGAGAACAGCAGGAGAATGCAAGATAAAAGAGGAAACGCAGGTGTTTGCAGTTGAAAAGCACATGACAGCAAATGATGGTATATGAAGTATATTTATTGACTTTTACATCTGATTCTTCTTGATATTTCTCCTATAGTAGCACATAAAATACATTTTTATGAAATACTGTCAAGTGTTTGGCAATGTGTGGAGATTTCCATTTCAAGAAACGTTCTGGGTTCAAAACAAATTACATGAGCTATAGGTGGCCACATAAAATGTTTCTCACTGTTATGAAAATGATAAAGTACATGAACAGCGCTGCTCAGAAATATACAACAGTTTTTCATGCTTTGCCGAATTATATATAATAATTCACTTATGGCCTTCTGAACACCTTGATGTTGCATATTAATAAACCTGAGACACTAATTTTAGACTGTGCTCTGTCGCAATAATGATATGCCGCATACAGTTTGGAAGATTTGTTTAAAAGAGATCATGTCAAGTCAGCGAAAATCTAAGATGTAAACGTCTGTGGCCAAATGAAGCAGAGGAAGAAAATGAAACACTCTTGAACAGCATTGTGCGGCGTAAAGTCCAGCTCTATTGCGCCGCTCTGTGACTGATGCCAGTACTGCAACTCTAGATAATAATTAACCCAACTCCTTTGGCACATTAGTATAGACTAAATTAAATGAACAAAATATAATATTCATAACAACATTCAGACTGTCAAAATTCACTTGAAATATACCTGAATAATCTAGAAAATACATAATTTAATCTATTCCACAAAAAATTATATATATATATATATATAAAAAAATAAAGCAGCTAAATAGATAGATAGATAGATAGATAGATAGATAGATAGATAGATAGATAGATAGATAGATAGATATAGATAAAAGTGGTACTTTATGCTAAAATAGATGTTACGTATTGGTCTGTTTTGTTAACTCTGATATTGTTAACAAAACATGCATTCATAACAATTATCTATATTTTATCTATTGTCAAAAGCAGTGGTCTTTGATCCAGAACTAACACTGAATTGTACAGATCTACTACGTCTTCATGGATGTAATATTTATAAACACACTGATTTGATTCACTTCCCAAGTACATCAAATGATGTGATAAATACTAGGAATGTGCCAGAATGATCATAAATATACTGAGCTTTCATTGCAGTACTCTTTTAGACAATTTTAAGACTAATATACACAAATACACATGTAAATAAGGTGCATATACTGTATGTACAGTACAGTTACGTCACTCTTTCACAAGACTTGTTATTGCACGTGTTCCAGCAGTAACATCCTATATTATTGTTCACTTGGGCCAGATGAACCCATCCTGGGGCCAAATGAAGCTCAGCTTCAAATACTGGGTACATTCACAGCTGTTGTGCATTTGCTACAGGTTGTGGCAATTTGGGAGTAATTGATGCATGTTAGGAGTCTCTGAGCTGTAAACTAATGAACTCTTCCATACACTTCCGGTACTGCATTTCAGTAGGGCTGTTAGAGTTATATTGACCTGATTGACTGTACGTACCCTCCGATTCACGCATCTCCTCATTCATCTTGGCCAGCCGAAGCCTGTCAGGCAGACACAGAAACAAAGACCACATTAAACAGTTTATGATCAACACAAATTTCTCAATAAGCATTAAACGTGTGGAAATACTAAGCTAGGGGAACTTACAACGTGACGATATCAGCGTTTGCTGCCTTGACTGCGATTGAAAGTGGCGTTTGATTCTCTACGTCTGCTGCGTTCTGATTGGCTCCCCGTTTTAAAAATAAACACGCTTGCCTGCAGTAGCAAAAAACATTAAACCAGGAGTCACAACTAAGAAAAACAAAAACTGCATTATTGTCATGCGTGTAGAGCAGAACTAACCCAGTATGGCCCAGTATAGTGGCATGATGTAAAGGTCCTCTGCCGAGTTTGTCCTGCTGATTGACGCTGGCTGAATTTTGGAGGAGGAATTCACAGGTGACGAGAGAACCCTTATACAGACACAAAGGTGATAAACACATAAGACACGTTCAAACGCTCAGCCTTTGCTGTAAATATGAAGTCAAAATAAAACAGCATTCATAATTATTTCTGTAATGTGGTGCATTACATTTTCAAATTTTAGCCAGACATTCTTTTTGGATTAACATGCATTGAATAAGATGCACTCATGATGAATCATACAATTAGACCAAGAACATTTATTATTTGAAAGTAAAAGCAATTATAACAAAAGTAAAAATCTATTGAGCATGATTAATTGCGGTATGTCGACAAAAAAAAAAAACAATAGCTAAAAAACAAAATAACAAAAAAAAAGCGAAACAAAATAATATAAACGATAAATATAAAATAAATCATGAAACAAAAAGTACAAAAAAAAAAACCCAAAACAAAAACCACAAAACGAAACCAATATGAAAAAAAAAAAAAAATAAATAAAAAAAAAAACCCACAAAAAGCAAAAATCACAAAACACCCACCCCCCCATTAGATGAATGGTGCATTTATTTGTTTTTAGCTTTTTTTAAAAAAATATATAGAGATACACTACCGCTCAAAAGTTTGGGATCGGTAAG
Organism: Megalobrama amblycephala; assembly: GCF_018812025.1. NCBI lineage: Eukaryota > Metazoa > Chordata > Actinopteri > Cypriniformes > Xenocyprididae > Megalobrama > Megalobrama amblycephala. Next base: position 30,043,801 of record NC_063045.1, read on the forward strand.
ATTTTTCATGTTTTTAAAAGAAGTTTTGTCTGCTCACCAAGGCTTAATTTATTTAATTAAAAATACAGTAAAAACAGTAATGTTGTGAAAAATTATTACAATTTAAAATAACTGTTTTCTATTTGAATATATTTTACAAAGTAATTTATTCTCGTGTTGGCAAAGCTAAATTTTCAGCATCATTACTCCAGTCTTCAGTGTCACATGATCCTTCAGAAATCATTCTAATATGATCATTAGTTCCTCAAGAAATATTTGTTATTATTATCAATGTTGAAAACAGTTGTGTACTTTTTTTTTCAGGATTCCTTGATGAATAGAAAGTTCAAAAGAACAGCATTTATCTAAAATACAAAGCTTTTGTAACATTTTACACTACCGTTCAAAAGTTTGGGGTCAGTAAGAATTTTTATTTTTATTTTTTTGAAAAGAAATTAAAGAAATTAATACTTTTATTCAGCAAGGATGCATTAAATCAATCAAAAGTGGCAGTAAAGACATTTATAATGTTACAAAAGATTAGATTTCAGATAAACACTGTTCTTTTGAACTTTCTATTCATCAAAGAATCCTGAAAAAAAATATTGTACACAAATATTTTGTACAATTGTAAACAATAAATGTTTCTTGAGCAGCAAATTGACATATTAGAATGATTTCTGAAGGATCATGTGACACTGAAGACTGGAGTAACGATGCTGAAAATTCAGCTTTGTCATCACAAGAATAAATTACATTTTAAAATATTTTCAAATAGAAAACAGTCATTTTAAACTGTAATAATATTTCACAATAATACTGTTTTTACTGTATTTTTAATTAAGTAAATGCACCCTTGGTGAGCAGACGAAACTTCTTTTAAAAACATTAAAAATCTTACCGATCCCAAACTTTTGAGCAGTAGTGTACATATACAGAAGAAAGCCCTTTCTATGCCCTGCCCAGTGCAGTTGTGTCAAAACATTCCTTAGCCGGTTGTTTGATGACTGTTTATTTGTAATAAACGCTTTAAGAAACAGTTCAACTACGGCAGCGGAGGACTATTATTCTGTTGTACGGAACTGTGGAAAAACTGAAACTGGCACTGGTTGATCTTTGGTTGACCAATTAGCGGAAAGAGGCGTTTTGTGTACACCCGTGTGAAAATCGAATATTTAAGACAAAAAACCCACACACCCACCAGAAGATTGTCAAAGGTGGTATGCGAACAGCAGCAATGTGTATGAAGCACAGAAAGGATTTTCTATAACTAGATCTCTTGAAAAAGTTGCAATTTTACACCAATTTATCAGATTTCATGTGTGAAAGTGGCTTTGGCCTTGAGCATATTCTCCTCACCCCATGAACAGCCATTATTAGTGGTGTCCTGTTCTTATCGTCTGTGTTGGTCCAGTTAACTTCGCCTCCATGTGCGAGAGCTTCAGCCATTTCGGGCAAACTGCGAGAGAAAGAGGCCCAGTACAGCTGCAGGCCGGGGGTGAACTGCTTCGGCTCACAGAAAACCATCAGATCTTTACCAGAACACTCTTCTGGAGGCTCGGAGATATGCGTCTCTGTTGTTTCTGAATGAAAGGTGAAGCCAGAGCTCGATCAATGAACAATATCACATGAGAACAAACACAAAATTTGAATAAAGAACAATCGAGCTGAATAATGACACCGTTGTTGTTTTTAAAACCTGCTTTACAGCTGGAATTGTATTCTTTTCATAACTGAAGAATTGTGCAATGTCATTTTCTTGTTTATTACTGTTAAGATGTTTTGTAAAAAGTGCTATATACATAAATGTGACATGACTTGTCTTGACAGTATAAAGTATAAAGTAGTATAAAGTTTCTTCAAACTCAAAAGCCGATGGTTAAGCTCTACTTTCCTTTTATGGAAAAGAAAATGCCTTGACATTCTGCTAAATAACTTATTTTACAAGAGAATGTTTAAGTGACATGAAAGTGCGTATATGAAGACAATTTTCATTTCTGAATTTTGAGCTATTCTTTTGGTTTGATTAATTAAAATCACTTAACGAATCACGTTAGTAAGTGTGATCATTTTTGGGAGCTTGTTTCTGCCACGATTTTTTTTTTTTTTTTTTTTTTTAATGTAATTGAAAATTCTGACTTTTCCCCCTAATTCCAGGTTTATATCTCAGACTTTTGTGGGAAAAGTCAGAATTGCAAGTTATAAACTTGGAACTGCAAGAAAAAAAACTAAAAAATACAAGCTTATATCTGAATTGCGAGAAAACATCAGAATGGCAAGTTCTAAACTTGGAATTGGAAAAAAAAAAAAAAAAAAAATCAAAATTGCACGTTATAAACTTGGAATTGCAAGAAAAAGTCAGGATTGCGAGTTTATATCTCATAATTGCGAGAAAAAAGTCAGAATTGCATGTTATAAACTTGGAATTGTGAGAAAAATGTTCAAATTTCAAGTTTATATCAGAACTGTGTGAAGAAAAAAGTCAGAATTCCAAGTTTATATCTCAGAAAAGTCAGAATTCTGAGTTATAATTAATAATCAATATTATTAGTTTATAGTCATATTGATATATAACCACAAATTTTAGGCCACATTTTACAGCACTACAAACAATCACAGCAAACCTGGAGTTTCTTTTTTAAGCTGCATTTTAAAATCTAAATTTTTATCAGCAATTTTTTTTTTCCCCCTAAATTGTGCAGGCTTCTTTCCCTGAAGCTCATGTGTTGGTCAGTGGCGATCAGACTGACCTGTGTCGTCGAGCGTGTTGGAGGAAGCACTTGTACTCAACATCTCTCTGCTTCCATCTGATTGGTTCTGCGTTTCACCGTCTGTACTTTTCACTGTCAAACAGAGATCAACTTACAGACTGACTCTTCTGCAATACAGTATGCAAACCAGCAACATCACAAAACAAAGCGTGAAACAAAACAGGAAAACGAATGGAAACATCCAAAGGAGAAAAGAAATATGCATAAGCAATGTTAAAGTTCCTTACAAGAAATGTGTGATGGGATGTTGAGCGATGGAGAGATTCTGCAATGTTTTCTTCACAGAAAAGCCAGCAGGGTGTTGATTGAGCAAATTTCAGTTAAAGAAATGTATCTATATATTACACAATAAACAGGCATAATTAGTCGATTAAATATATTATTTATATTATAATTATGTGTAATATTATTTGTTTTGTTGCATGACTGTTGAATTTCACGGAATTCCAATTCAGTAAATTTCTCTTCCTGTCATTCAATTCAAAATCCTGTAGAATCTGTGACCAGTTCAATTCAAATTCGTACTCATGAAATAAAAGTGTGACATTCTGAATATTGCTCAACCGTGACACTGAAATAAGACAGCGGGAGGGACACAGACAGCTGTACTTACAATGACGTGGCTTGGCGGAGGAGTTAAAGTAGGAGAAGAGAGAATCAAGCTCATCTACACAGAAGAGAGACTCGAGGTGCGCTTCAGCAACACAAAAGCCGGGAGCAGGGTTAGGATCGTACAAACAGAGAGGAGCAGAAACACAGAGTAAAAGCATTTCGTTGAGCCTCAGGCCCCGTTCACATCATCAACTAGAGGTCTTCTCGGGTCCTAAGATCTGTATCCGACATGAATAATTTCTTACCTGAACGCGACGTGCATAAATTAACTTTTAAAAATGAAAAAAATTCGAGACAGACCCAATAAAATTAGACGAGAGTCTGCCCCAACGGCAATTTTTTCAAAAACCTGACTAGACTTTAATGTAAAAGAGGCATCGATGTTAAAGTGTAGATTTCAAAGTATTCCCATCTTCCTACCATATTCATTCTCCGGTCCTTCTTTGTAACCTTTACGTTAGATGTGTTGTTAAGTCATGTTGCCAGATAGCCAATAGCTACTCTGTGTATGTCAAAAATGTGGGAAAATATGCTTTGTGTGGATTTTCACAAATTGTTTTGTTTGAAAAACTTTTTTTCTTAGCTGGGAAGAGCAATTCCAAGAAGATAAACAGTTCACAAGCTTAACGTTGAACTTCAGACGACAAGGAAAATTACATTAACGTTAATATTAACAGGCAAATGCCTATTGCAGGGGATAATAACGTTGTCATTTCTTGGGTCCAATCAGTAAAAAGCACATTTATTTATAAGACCCAAGGCGGCTAATATCAGACTCAAGGCACTCGTCAAAGTTTTGGACCTAGTCGAGTCTCTGGTGGGGATGGGAATCAAAAACCAAATCCAATTCTGGAATCGTATACTTAAGGTCAGAAATTGAATATTTGTTATAAAATTCTCAATTTGCTCTCTTGCGCTTGAACAGACAAATATACACAAAATTATGTCAAAATATCCATGTAAAAACAGTCTTAAAGGTGCCCTAGAACCTTCTTTCACAAGATGTAATGTAAGTCTAAGGTGTCCCCTGAATGTGTCTGTGAAGTTTCAGCTCAAAATACCCCATAGATTTTTTTAATTAATTTTTTTTAACTGCCTATTTTGAGACATCATTAACTATGCACCGATTCAGGCTGTGGCCCCTTTAAATCTCGTGCTCCCTGCCCCCCATGCATTATACAGACTGCAAGTGTTTACAAAAGAAAATAGCGACAGCTCTGGTCTCCGTGAATACAGTAATAAACAATGGTAACTTTAACCACATTTAACAGTACATTAGCAACATGCTAACGAAACATTTAGAAAGACAATTTACAAATATCACTAAAAATATCATGTTATCATGGATCATGTCAGTTATTATCGCTCCATCTGCCATTTTTCGCTATTGTTCTTGCTTGCTTACCTAGTCTGATGACTCAGCTGTGCACAGATCCAGACGTTAATACTGGCTGCCCTTGTGTAATGCCTCGAACATGGGCTGGCATATGCAAATATTGAGGTCATACATATTAATGATCCCGACTGTTACGTAACAGTCTGTGTTATGTTGAGATTCGCCTGTTCTTCGGAGGTCTTTTAAACAAATGAGATTTACATAAGAAGGAGGAAACAATGGAGTTTGAAACTCAATGTATGTCTTTTCAATGTACTGAACTCGTGTTATTTAACTATGCCAAGGTAAATTAAATTTTTGATTCTAGGGCACCTTTAAAGTGCCCCTATTATGCTATTTTAAAAGTTCCTAATTTTGTTTTGAAGGGCTCCTACAATAGATTTACATGTATACGTATTAAAAAAAAACACTTGAATTATCTCATAATATACACTCTAAAAGTAATTCGGGGGACCAGTCACCACAACTTAAATAAATGCATGGTTGCAAGTTAAAAATTCTAATTCATTATGTTAATTAAACCTTTTAAGTTGCAAACATTATTTTGTTGAGTTCTGTTGACATAATAATGTTGATCATTACATCAACTTAATATTGTTTGTAATTTAAACAAATTTCTGCATTAATTGGCTTTTTTTAAAAAAAATAAATAAATAAATTAAGTTGTAGTAACATAAAGAAATTGCCTTGATAACTTCAGAAATTAGGCAGTGGATTTCTAGTTCCCAGCATGCTTTGCATAGGACTGGATAAGTAGATTAAACATTGAAACTAAGTGTTAATTTATTTGTTTTTAGTAAAGGGATAGACCTATTAGTCTTTAATGCTGTTATGTTTGACATTTAAAAGAGTTTCTGTAATGTTGAAGTTTTTGTGGTTACCATTGTGTTGAAGAATAGATGAAGGTAAACACTACATTGACTCTAAGCAACGGCTGTGCTAATGCCAGTGACAATAGACCTATTTTGTGTTTGCAAACAGCAATGGCGTTGTGGAAGCCAAAGAACAAAAGAATTTTTTAAAAAAATGTTTATTTTGAGTTTATATCTCACAATTCAGACTTTTTTTCTTGCAAATCAGTTTATATCCCACAATTCTTGGAAGGAAAAACAAAATTGTGAGATACACTCAGTATTCTTTTCCTCAGAATTGTGAGTTTATATCCCACAATTCTGACTTTTTTATCCTCAGAATTGTGATATTGTGATATAAACACAATTTTGAGTTATAAAATCTGAACTAGGAGATAAAAACATGTAAATGCAAAAATATTATAGGCTATGTTTAAAAGTTATCTATGTAAAATGTTATAGGTTTAAATAATATTTCATACTGTAACTGCTATGTATGTATGTCCCCTATAAACTGCATATGTGAATATTACATAGACTTACTGTTTACATCAAATTATAGACTATAATTTGTAGACTAATCATTGCAGGCTCCTTGTGTAAGTGTTCTTTAGGCTGCCTATTTTTTGTTCATGGTTTCCAGCTGCAACAGAATGTTTTGCAAAAAGACACAAATATGTTTGATATCTAAATGTTTTTTTTTGTTTTTTTACCTTTTTGCTGTTGAAACTGAGAATCGATCAGCAGAATTGGAATCGCTAAAATTCAAACAATACCCAACCCTAGTCTCAGGTCGGGCCTTGGGTTTTCGTATTGAAGTGGACCTGTGAAGACCTCTACCATGAACATCCGTCTATGGTGATTACACCACTTGGATGATGATAGATGATAATACCAGCTAAACGGGGTCATGGCAAGACAAAGCAAAGGTTAAATCGAATCAGCAGAGGGTCCAAGTTGCAGGATCGAGAAGACGGATCACACTGGGGTTTGATCAGACCTGATGATCTACTCACCAGAGGAACCAGAGGCTGGACGGGGTTTTGATGTTGACGGTCCACTTGTAGGTTGGGCATCCGAGCAGCCGCTGAGACGTTTATCTTGCTTACTGAGTGATAACACCTTCTGTCTGATCTCATCTTCTGACCGTCTCTGTATAAACCTTCGCTCCACATACTTGGCTTTAATGTAGGCCTCCACCTCATGCCTGTGGGTCACAAGACACAAACAGTGAACTTTTACACTTGAAAATTATTTTTTGTTTTCCTTAATTTCCATACATTTTCTATAAAGTAATCTTGGTTTAAATTGATCCATGTTTAATACTGTTCATACTTCACTAAATATCTTTGGCACCACAGCTACACAGCTACAAATGTAAAAAAAACAAAAAAACAATTACAATTATTTTGTTATGCTTTTGAAATATTTTTTTAATGTTTTTTTTTTTTTATGTTGTTGTGCTCACCAAGGCTGCATTTATTTGATCAAAAATACAATACAAACAGCAATATTGTGAAATATTATTACCATTTAAAATAGCTGTTTTCTATGTGAATATATGTTAAAATGTAATTTATATCTGTGATCAAAGCTGAATTATAAGCTTTTTTTTTATTTTTTACCTGGGATCTCCTGGTTGTGGTTTTCTGGATCCTAGTTCTTCTCGTCGAGCCTCGTATATCTGATTTATGACACCATTTCCCAGCTCACACATCAACTTAATAAAAAAAAGGAACTGTATTATTCAATAATATACAAGAACTGTTTCCCCAAAAAACTGGACCATTTTAGAAGAGGAAAAAATCCTTTTGAAAAATCTTGACAGAAACGAAGATGTGTATTTTTCCTATTTGAACTGACAGACAAACTCTGCAAAGCTTAAACCTGGTGCAATGACATGTCTGAAAACGATCAATGAATTCAAGTGTATGAGGTAATGAGATGTTTACAAGATGAAAGAGATGGACAGATGCTCATATGCTCTAACAAACATCTGTCGATCCACATCCATATGTTCATTATGTCAGGACTGAAGCCTCGTGTCTCACCTTGAGCAGTTCAGGCTCCCATGTGTCCAGCGTTAGAGATCTGACCTTAGAAAAATGGACTCCAAGACTCCTGACAAACCAAAAATATATTGTGTAATTATATGTATACAGTGGAAACCAGATATTTACATACACTTCAGAAAAAACACAAAAACTTTTTTTTCCTTTACGGTCATACTGTACATTAAATCAGAGTAAACTTTTTCTGTTTTAGATCAATAAATATTAATATATTTTTTGCATTTGTTAAATGTCAGAATCGAGTGAGGGCGAATTTTTATGTATTTTCTTTTATCACTTTCATCAAAGTCAGAAGTATACATACACTTCCTTAGTATTTGGTAGAATTGCCCCGAAACTGTTTCACTTGGGCCAAACATTTTGGGTATCCTTCCACAAGCTTTCTACAATAGTTTGCTGGAATTTTGGGCCACTCCTCTTTACAGAACTGGTGTAACTGGGTCAGGTTTGTAGGCCTTCTTGCTCGCACTTGCCTTTTCAGTGCCGCCCACAAATTTTCTATGGGATTGAGATCAGGGCTTTGTGATGGCCAATCCAATACCTTGATTTTGTTGTCCTTAAGCCACTTTGTAACTAATTTGGAGGTATGCTTGGTGTCATCGTCCATTTGGAAGACCCATTTGCGTCTCCAGAATTTAAGATTTTTGTCCCCATGTGCAGTTGCAAACTGTAGTCTGGCTTTTTTATGGTGGTTTTGAAGTAATGGCTTTCTCTTCCCAGAGTAACTTGTCAGCTCATGGTGGTACAGGACTCGTTTTACTGTGGATAATGACACTGTCTTGCCAGTTTCAGCCAGCATCTTCACAAGGTCTTTTGCTGTTGTCCTGGGGTTGATTCGCACATTTCGCACCAAAAAAAGTTCCTCTCTGGGAACCATCTCCTTCCTGAGCGGTATGATGGTTGTACATTCCCATGTTTTTTATACTTGCGTATTATTGTCTGTACGGATGAACGTGGGACCTTCAGGCATCTGGAAATTGCACCGAAGGATGAGCCACTCTTGTGGAGGTCCACAATTCTTTTCCTGATGTCTTGGTTGATTTGTCTTGATTTTCCCATGATGTCAAAGAAAGAGGCTCTGTGTTTGAGGTGTGCCTTTTTATGCATCCACAGGTGTGCCACCAATTAACTCAAATGGAATCAATTAACCTATCAGAAGCTTCTTCAGCACAGAATGGAATCATCTGGAGTTTCTTTTTGTTTAAAAGACACAATAAACTTTGTGTATGTATACTTCTGACATTGATGAAAGTGATAAGAAAAATACATAAAAATTCTCCCTCGCTCGATTCTGACATTTAACAAATGCAAAAAATATGTTAATATTTATTGATCTAAAACAGAAAAAGTTTACTCTGATTTAATGTATGACAGTAAAGAAAAAAAAGTTGTATTTTTTTCTGAAGTGTATGTAAATATCTGGTTTCAATACACACACAACCGATATTTCGGCAAAGCTAAGGCAATATATAGGCCGACAGTTGTCTTTTTTTAATTATTGTCTTTGTATGAAACATTTTTCTGTTTGGCCAATGTGTCAGCTCTGTGCTGTGCTATGATGCATATATATATGGTCAATATATTTAATCGACTAATTATGCCTGTTTATTGTGTAATATATAGATACATTTCTTTAACTGAAATTTGCTCAATCAACACCCTGCTGGCTTTTAACTGCTTTTATAGTTGCCCACTGACATATTCTTGTCATATTTACTGTGTGCTGTATGTAAAATTTGAACTTCCTTGTCTTTATTTGGAAAAAAAAACAAACAAAAAAACATGCTGCCTTCACGTGTTATCTGAATTATTGTAAATTGGACATGAATGCCCTCTCAAGTCGTATTTACCACTGGGAAGCTCAGGAATAATTTTGATACCCAAGTTCCCGAGTTGGGCAGGCCACAAATTTTAAACATTTGTATTGTATGTTTTATAGACAGTGAAAATAGCCTGTATTTGACCGAAATTCCAGAATTGTCAGCAGTCTGACTATCAAGAGAGTACGGTGAATGTTTATTTGGTTGTTAATGAATGGGACGCTAGATATCATTTTGGCTTTCATAAGATTTTCTGGCATGGGAACCCCAGGCTAGCAACCTTGTGTGCAGCACTCGCAAGAGGGAACCATTTAAGCTATGAATTATCAAGATGAGCAAAACCCCCAGAGACTCCTGAGAGGGGGGGAGGATGGAGACCCAGTGGGACAGTTACACCGGTAACGGCTAGGACAGAAAATAAGACTATAAGAAAGCTGGAGCAAACAACATTGACTGGAGAGGATTTCACAGCAAAATGCCATTGCAGCAAAATTTTCAAAAACATCAGAGGGCTCAAGATACACCAGAGCAAGTCCAGGTGAAGAACAACAGTGGCTCAAGTGCAGCACATGGATCTAGTGTCCAGAGAGACGAAGGAGAGCTCCAGCCAGAAAGCACACCACAGAGCTGAAGATCTCTTCGCACTCAAGTCGCCCCGACACCAGCGACTCAATCAAGTAAGCCACTCTCCAGTTTTCCCTATCCATTCACTGAGGAAAGAGAGGATCAAATGGCCAAGAGCCTCGGACAACACCACATGGACGCAGTTAGATGGCATTCTGGAAGCCGCTTCAATGGGCTCAGTCCACAGAAAAATCGACTCGCTCAAAACCATCACATACAACCTTGCCAAAGAATAATTTATCCCAATCAAGCAGAGAGAGCAGCCCCAACTACCTCAGCAACCAAACAGGAGGGAAAGGGAGATGCATCGTCTGAGGAAGGAAATATAAGCACTCAACAAACTGTTTAAAACCAGCTTGCTCGCTGAAAAGGAAGGTATAAAAGATTTAACAAGAAAGCTGTGGGAACAGCTGTGCAAGCTTCGTAGGGTAGAACACCTTCCACAGCAGAGGAAGATGAAAGAGAAGAGACGAGCACAGTTTGTAAAAGACCCGTATGTTTTCATATAAGTGGTATACCATACAGTATAAGGCATATAAGAAAAGCCCGAAATTCTGTGAAGGTTGTGGAAGAAGATTGAGGAAGGTTCAATTCCAGCAAGCTGGAAGCTGGCAGAGGGATGTTTTATCCCAAAAGAACAGGGTTCCTCCACAATCGCCCAGTTCAGGTCAATCTCCCTCCTGAGTGTGAAATGCAAAGTTTTTTCTCTGCGCTTGCAAGTTGACCACCTTCATGATGCAGAATAATTACATCAATACTTCCATCCAGAAAGGCGGTATCCCAGGCTTTTCAGGCTATCTGGAACACACATCAATGATCAGCCAGTTGATCTAAAAGGCCAAACAGAAGAAAGGCGATCTAACAGTGGTCTGGTTAGATCTAACGAACACCTATGAATCTATCCCACACAATCTCATCCAGCTTGGACTCAACCATTACCACATCCCATTTGCTATTCAAAAAATGATCACCAGCAATCTAGGAGGGATCAAACTGTGGTTTACATCAGCCCAGTGGAAAACCAATTGGCAGGATTTCCATAAGGGAATTCCAATGGGATGCACCATCTCCCTTACCCTCTTTATAATGGGCATTAACCTTCTAATAACAGCAGTGGAAAGCATAACCTACGGCAAAGTTGTCATTTAAGGCCAGAAAGTCCTGAAGGCTGGTGATCAGGAAGGGCAAAGTCACAAGTAAATTTGACCTCCAAGTTCAAGGTGAGGTCTTTCTATCCATTGAGGACAGCCATATAAAGTGCTTGGGAAAGTGGATCAATACATCATTGAAAGATGGTGCCAATATTGCAGAAGCTGTGAAGCAAACCGAAGAATGGTTGAGGAAGATCGACAGGTCCAGACTCCCCAGAAAATTCAAAACCTGGCTGTATCAGCTCGGCCTTCTACCCAGGCTTATTTGGCTCCTCACACTCTTATGAGTTCCCCATAACAGTGGTAGAAGGCATCAAGAGGAAAACCAACAAACACTGAGAGCTCTAATGAAATCCGAGAGCTCTCTGACCCCTCCACAGACAGCAATTTAAGTACCACTTTCAAGGCCCAGAAAGGTAGTAAAGACATCATTAAAATAGTCCATGTATCTACAGTGGTTCAACCTTAATTTTATGAAGCGATGAGAATACTTTTTGTGCGCAAAAACAAAACAAAAATAACGACTTTATTCAACAATTTCTTATCTTCCCTGTCATTCTGCTATGCTGTTTATGTTAAAGACACAGTGCATTGCTTCCAGGTTCTACGTCAGAATGGCAGTTCATTATTGGCCAGCTCCTGTGTCAGCATCACACGCATACGTTGTGCTGCTCACGTGAATGGCGTTGGCCAATACTGAGTTGCTGTTTTGACGTAGAACCTGGAAGCGATGCATTGTGTAGTCACATGTAAAATTTTAATGATGTCTTTACTACCTTTCTGAGCCTTGAAAGTGGTACTTAAATTGGGGTCAGAGAGCTCTCAGTTTTCAACAAAAATACATTAATTTGTGCTCTGAAGATGAATGAAGGTCTTACGGGTTTGGAACGACATGAGGGTGAGTAATTAATTACTGAAATTTCATTTTTGTGTGAACTAACCCTTTAATTCATTTTTGTTTTTTAACAATTTACTTATTTGTGAAAAATACGATAAGACTACAGAATCTCTCTTATTTTTACAGATTTATTTGGGATTTTTCAAATAATTAATTTTCTAATAATTAACTTCTAATTCAGTAAACATTACGTAAAATAAATATGAATTTCATTTTTAGCAATTGTTATGCAGGTGTTTATTATTATTATTTACATTTTTTTGTGATATATATATATATATATAAAAACACAAATATCAGCCACCATGCTCTCTAAAATATCAGCATCAACCATAAAAAACAAAAACACAAAAACAAAACAATATCGGTGAACCACTACTCTGAAGAATAACTGCAGTAAAGTGTTGGCAGACACACACCTGTGTATTCCAGAGCACTGTATGCAGAGAGTGATGCCCAGATTGATGCTCGCCCAGCGCGGGTCCGGCTGCCCACAATCACAGCAGCTGTTGTTTCCGGCTATGGCCATGACCCTTTGCAGCGCACTTTCACCCTTAAGAGACTTCTCCTTCGCATCGCCACCAGAGTCCAGACTGCCTGTAGATGTAGACGACTTTCTGTCCATCTTCTGCCAAGCACATTCCACTGTTATCAAAGCGCTGATGGTTGTCATAGCATCTCTAGCTTGGCATAAAGTAGGTGAATGAAATAGTAAGTGAGGTACCTCTACGTCCTCTGCTTTGTCCCTGAAGGCTGTAGCGATACTGTTTTGGACGGCTTTGATCCAGGCCTGCCTGAGTTTTTCAGAATCCGCTTGCATCATACAGCTCCTTTAGTAGAAAGAACATCAACTATCTGTACAGTTATGCACTGCAAAATAATCATACAAGAATCAGTATTTTGTCTTTTTTAGTGAAATATGATCTTTTATTTAAAAAAAAAAAAAAAAAAAAAAAAAAAAAAAAATCACAAAAATCTAACCTTTCACTTGAAGTAAAAGACTTAAAAGTAGAGGGAAAAAATTGCATTGTGAAATATATATATTTTTTCCCTCCAAAACAGAGCCACAATTATTGAAATTCTTTTTAGCACACCAGGGTCACTAGGAACATATTATCCAACTATGACTTCCTGTTTCAAAGGGTATAAATTTGAGGAAACACAAAGGCCAAATAAGGCCGAAGGCCTTAATCATCCATCACAAGGGGTAAAACCTTAACAGACAATTCAGGTGTTCAAAAAATAAACATGACTTTGTGTTCCATGCAAAAATAAAACTGATCAGAGTGATCATAATTGTGTTCTTATACTCACTTTGTTGGAGAAACAACTTCAAAACAGAATCTGCGCTCAATGTCCTCGCAGTGTTTGACGGTGCATAACCGCAAGTCTTCCACCACAACTGTAGGGTTATCCTGAAATATAATACCAAAACGACTGCTAAAAACACAGCCGAAGTTTGACATTTTTGTTTGTACTTTCATATTATCCAAGGATTACCTTAAATTTTTTTTGGTACACTAGCTGATTGTTCTGAATGGAGAACCATCGCCTGCAAAGAAAGTGCAAATAGCAACAATGAAAATGTTGTTGATGTGTATGTGATTAACTGGAAGTACCCACTAACCATTAGTTACTGCTGTAAGGAGACACAGTATGAATGCATGTCTTGTCACTGACCTGTTCCATGTTTTGAAGGCATTACTGGCCCTCTTGAACAGATATCCCTCCATGACAATCCCATTTTCTGCATCCACATTGTACTCCAGCTTAGTGTCGTCATTTGAGAAGTCCTGAGCAGAAAAGGCAAAAAAAAAAAAAAAGGAATTGAATTGAATCAGTCAATATCAATAAACATACTGTATAAACACTCCACACACATTTTGGCTGACAACACGATGCACACTCAATGTTTTGCTAATGGACGATAGATAGATGATAAAAGCACAAGATCACAAGAAGAACATTATACTTGAACTTAGTATCTGTCAAATCATGGAGTAACCCGAGGTTAAGTGGTTTGCTTGTAACAACAGCTAACACTTTAAAAGCCCAGGGGTCCGTTCTTCATACCTCGCTTAATACATCTTAGATGATTTAACAGATGGCAGAATGCAAGTTTTGCGACTGAAGGCAAAAGTACTGTTTTTTTTTTCTTCATTTTTTCATTGCATGCATTACTATTGAAATGACTGTATTTTGTCAGTGAAATTCAGCTGAGCAATTGTAAATGTGACAGCTTTACACTATACACTTGTTCAGAAACCAAAATGGCCAATTACAAATACCAATAATTAGATGTACGAATAGTGAATTTATTTACAGTGCACTAGGCATGACATCACAGCACTGTACGAAATCGTGATAAGCACTCTGACCACTCATTGTTGTTCACTTTAAGGATAATCTAAGATCCCTGCTTCCTGTAGATGTCATGTGAGCTGGGCTGAGCTCAGACTAGTTAAGTCAAGCCCAGCTGAGTTCAGACTAGCAAAGCCCCAGTAATACTAGAGCGTCACTGGATCCTGTGTTTTTGTCTGGCTGTTTTATCATGGAGTGAAACCTCAAACAACTGAAGACAGATAAGCGTGACATACTAGTAGATGAGGTTAGTTTACAGCCTGATCCGTATGTTGCGTGAATCCAGTTTGATCTGCTCTGGACCGCACTAGTCTTAGATACTCTTACGTCACATCTCCAGTGAACAGAACAGAACTCACAAATGGTAAGATACCCAAATCATCATCCATTTAGCAGACCCTTTTTTCAAAGTGACCTACAGACACTTAACCAGCGGGAGTTTTGGTTCATTTCAGGGGTTTGAGAGTGGTTAGCAAAAAGTTTGTCCGCTCTGAAATAATTCAGCCCCCCTTTTAAGTGTGCTTACAGCATGCATGAGAATGTAACAATTATTGTATTTTAATAATGTCAACACGAGAAATATCAAATATGTTTGCATTTTTACAGGCTACCATACAAAAGCAATGACACATTGACACATGATGAGCCATTTATACCGTTTTATGCAAATAACAAAACAAGGAGCGTATTTAAATAATAATAATAATAATAATAATAATAATAATAAAAAATTTATAATACTTTGCAGTTAAGGTTTAATTTGTTAAAAGCATTAGGTACCATTAAATAATTATGAACAATATTATAATCTATGTTACATTCTAGGTTGACTTTAAATATATAATAAGTATCATACATTTTCTATACAATCATACAGTTTCTATGCAAGTTCTATACATTAATACATTAAAGTTATATTAAATGTTTTTTGAACAAATATGAATTAACAAAAGCATATTTATACATTAACATTAATAAATTATGTAAAAATAATGCCGAATGCATTAATTAAAGTTCTATGTTGCAGAAATATATGAAAACTGCACCATTTAATTGTAATTAATTAATTAATTAAAAATTGTGTTTATTTTTGTTGTTTAAATGAATAAATATATAAACAAGAATAATAATATGAATATTAAAATTTACAATATTAATGCTCAGAGTGTGAATGGAAAGTGGACTGAGACCTGAAGTGGGCTAAAATGAGATCTGAATCCACTTTCAAGGCCAGTGACAGTGTGAACGATAACAGAACTGGGTTCTCTGTCACTTTTTGATCCACCTACAACAATCTACCTCTACATGACCTACAGACCATGGCATTCAGCATGACCCTTTGCTTGTATGTTTACAGTAGGACAAGCAAAATGGAAACAACAGCACCAACTGTTATTAAAAAGCAGATTTGGTTTCCATTTCTTAGTAACCTGATCAAGCCATGAGCTGATATGTGAGCCTGTCGGCTTAATATATACAGGGTGCCAGGACCAAAGAATAGGGCTACAGCTGTTACCAAAACCACAGAATAGCCTACTGAACCTGGAGCTCTTCCTTTAGCTCAGATATTCCAGATATAAATGAATTTAGCGATGTGAAAATATTATATTATATAATATTATATACACATGAATTTATCATACTTTTCCAATTTTTCATACCACTGTATTTTCTTGATGGTTACACAACTTGCCTTTTTTGAGCTATTAAAAGTAAATTATTTTTCAAAAAAATCATCTTTTCATCATAATGGACATCCATATTTGTCACTGACACAGCACAGCAGTACCAGCTATAAAAAAACTGATCACTAGATGCATAAAACAGTCATTTACAAAATAAAATTAGCCATGTAGCTTCAATGCAAACCTGTACTTATGTATATAACATAGCATTCATTATGAAAATCCCATCCTGAAGAACTAATGCTACATAATAAAAGAAAACACATCAAAACAAGAAAACCAAACAACAGATTACATAAGATGATGACCTGACGTCTAAATTAAAAAATGTCAGTATTTAGGCAAGATATCACACCAAGCTCCCAAGAGGCAATAAGAGACATTTGCTTTTAGCACATCTCAAAGTCAAAACAATAGTAAGATTAACTCACCAGATACCACACATAGTGGAACCTACTGAAGATCTTCATGCCGAAGACAACAGCGTGCGTGCGTGTGTGTTTCTATGTGTGTGTGTGTTTCAGCAGTGCATCTAACTTCCAAACATTATTGTAACAGTCCTGTCAGTATTGACTACGATCACCTGAACTGAAATGAGCCTCTACACACTGTACATAATGCGTGTTTGAGTGTGTACCTACATGTATACGAAGACTGAGACGGGCATAAGGCTTGGTAACCATTGCTAGCTCCTCCCCTTCAGGAAAGCTCTAGTATGTGTGTGCGTGTGTGTGGTCGATGAATGAATTAATTAACTGTGGCTCATGGGTTAGATTCACCAATCCAAGAAGAGCATTAAACATTTACACTGTCGGCAATGCACTTTGGTACAGCTCTGTTTTGAGTATTTTCTTCCAGAGTGCAAGTACAGTAGTATGATTAACTCTTTATTCTACAGTTACAACCACCATAAACAAACTTCAATGTGTTTTTGACAACTTGTCAATCATTTTTAAATGGGGCTGTCAATGTTAACACATTAACACGTGATTTATTAAAAATACTTAACGTGTTAAAATAATTTAATGCAAATAAATGAATTATTATTATTTTTTTTTTAAATCCAGTTTTTAATGTTGTTTATGTCTACATGGTGTTTTTAATATGCTTTAACACTTTTTTTGAAAATAGGCACATTTTTCAACTCCCCTAGAGTTAAACAGTTGAGTTTTATTGTTTTCGAATCCATTCAGCCAATCTCCAGGTCTGGCGGTACCACTTTTAGCATAGCTTAGCATAGTTCATTGAATCTGATTAGACTGTTAGCATCTCGCTCAAAAATGACCAAAGAGTTTCAATATTTTTCCTATTTCGGCTGAATGGATTCGAAAACGATAAAACTCAACTGTTTAACTCTAGGGGAGTTGGAAAATGAGCCTATTTTCAAAAAAAGTGGAGTGTTACTTTAAGGGAAACCACGTGCAAATTCATCAGTCGGTATTTTCTCCGTAAAACTGCAGTTTACCAAAGACAGTCTCAAAAACAATGTATGTCTGCAATCGATGCAATGATCGCACATTGTATGCACAGACTTCATTTAATTCACATTGTTTCCACATATTCAGGATAATGTTTTGATTTGTCATGTGTATGTTGCTGTGTTTAGTAATTCTGAATGGATCAGTGTACTGTAGTAGGTACATGCAGTCAGTTTATTTCTTTCTTTTTCTCTCTCATATCTCCATGTGGTTCTGTAAGGTATTGCAACTTGACATGTCTAAAACATAAACAAGCTCTAAAAAGCTCTTTGCTCTTGCACTGTAAACTGAATTCTGATTTTGTGTGTGTGTGTGTGTGTGTGTGTGTGTGCTTTTGTGTGCATAAATTTATGAATTATATGGCTTTCTTATATTGTTTGGTTATTAGGCGTTCTTGTGGAGTCTCCAAGTGTCCTTTTTTGGAAAGTCACCTATATTTACCTTTAGCTTGGAGAAAATAAAATTTTGTGAGAACTGAGAATCGCCCTTCAATCTGTTGGTTTACTTTGCTGGATAAAGCAAATGATGATAAACAAGATAAATGGTGTATGCATATGCGATTAAAAAATGTATTATACTGACAGCCCTATTATTAAATTATTAAATGCAGTTGCTAGGGTGTTCCTAATGGATTTTAACAAAATGCTATGTGGTTGCTAGAGTGCTCTGAATGGTTCCTTGGGCATTGTAATCGTTTCATGATCTTCTTTTTGCCTTAAAAGGGATAGTTCACCCAAAAATGAAATTTTGATGTTTATCTGCTTACCCCCAGCGCATCCAAGATGTAGGTGACTTTGTTTCTTCAATAGAACACAAATGATGATTTTTAACTCCAACCGTTGCTGTCTGTCAGTCTTATAATGCGAGTCAATGGGAACTTCTTTCATAAGAGTACATAAAACTTGCTTAGACAAATTCAAATGAAACCCTGCGGCTCATGACGACACATTGATGTCCTAAGACACGAAACGATCGGTTTGTGCGAGAAACCAAACAGTATTTATATAATTTTTACCTCTAATACACCACTGTGTCCAACTGCGTTCAGCACTCGCTTAGTGAGGTCTGATCGCGCTCTGACAACGGCAGTGATGTCTCGCGCATATACTTCAATGAGTGCTAGACATCACTTCCTCACTAAACGAGTGCTGAATGCAGTTGGACATAGTGGTGTTTTAGTGGTAAAAAATTATATAAATACTGTTCGGTTTCTCACACAAACCGATCGTTTCGTGTCTTAGGACATCAATGTGTCGCCACGAGCCGCAGGGTTTAATTTGGACTTGTCTATGCAAGTTTTATTTACTCTTATAGTAGAAGTTCCCATCCACTCGCATTATACCACTGACAGACGGCAACGGTTGGAGTTAAAAATCATAATTTGTGTTCTACTGAAGAAACAAAGTCACCTACATCTTGGATGCGCTGGGGGTAAGCAGATAAACATCAAATTTTCATTTTTGGGTGAACTATCCCTTTAATGACAGAAATTGTCGAATCACTAATATATTATTATTATTATTATTATTATTATTATTATAAAAAAAAAAATGGATCAAATAACAATACTTGTCTTTGATAACATATGAGCTACTGAAGTAAAACCATGTCTAATTACCATAATAAATGCAAGTATCTCTAATTTGTATAGTAACGTGATTCATGCAGCATTCAGATGGAAAAGACAGAAGGGACAGACTCACCTGCAGTGCGGCCTCATATGAGCAGTCAGAAAAGAAGAGAGAGCAGGTTAACAACTGCTGATACAGTGAATGAGAGAGAGGAGGAAGAAAAGAAAAATAGAGAGATCGAGTCACACTTGACATGAGCTCAAAGTCAAGCTGGGTTGTGGCACATGCGCATGAATCACATTACAGGACCAATATGGCTTGAAAGATGAACATACAGTGGTTCACGAAGTGCCCTCAGGTTACAATATGAAAAATATAGACTTTTAAAATGCCATTTTTCTTTTTTTTTCTAATTCTGATACTACTTTAATTCAGATAAGTGCATCTTAAGGTGGAGTCATGTTGGCAAAAAATTTCACAAGAGGCAAAGTAGGTCCACTGTCCATGTAGTGAAGCATGAAACTTCAAATCAAGCTGCTTCTATAGTCCTTATGTAGCCCCACCCATTTTCAGTGTTGCGCTCATTGTGTACTGCTCTTCCGGTTTGTATTCCACAGAATGAAGGAAGGTAAGATCTTACGGATTTATGAATGAACCACTTGTTTTTAAATTTTCCCGGTCTACTGACATTCAAACATTACATCTGCTTCAAACATTACAATGCTTATGATAACTTTCGTTAACTGTAAAATAAGTAAATCCACTTCACCAGCAAATTACTCTTTGACAGCAATGCCATAAAAAATATACAGAACCACTGCAAAAGCGGAAGTTCAAACACAAAATTCAAAAGATGGCTGCCTGATTGTTTTTCTGGTGCATAAGGTCTACAGACCAATGTGGCAAAAATTGAACAATTCAAAATCCACGTGGCAAGACTTTTTGCGAAATCAAGAATTTGATATGAGGGACTTCCAGTGGCAAAAAGTTTTTAAACTGCTGTGGTGACGAAACTGGTTAAGGAATAATAAAATGTCAGTGGGAATGGTATTGACTACTGATATGTTGATATCCTGACGACCTGACAACTACACAGAACGCACTTGCCCATGCCATGTGCAAGGATTCAGTTCAAATCTCCCATCATGCTCAGAGGTAATACCGAAAGATAAGCAGCTCTACTGTAACAACAGCAACTTTATTACTTTGAGTGTTTATTAATAAACCTGAGGACAGGATATCAGGCAAAAGCTTTGTTTAAACCATTTCTAAAGGTCAAAACCAAACAAGAGAAGAGTAGAGAAAGATGATCTGTTTCAAAAAGCATCAACAACATGATTTTGTTGCTTGGTTTAAGTTTTTACCTCATTGGTCAAATAGTTTCTGATTGGCCCTGTATAGAGCGAGATGGCTGGAGATTTGTGGGTCATTAATGTTTGGAGAAGCTTTTTTTTTTTACCTTCTGTTGAATAGTCGAGTGTTTCATCTCCATATCCTTCCTCTCTTTTGTGGAATCTATCACCAGCTGATCCAGCTGAAAGACAGACATTAAAAAAAATGAAAAATATTTGTATGTGTTAAGACAGTCGACCTATGAAGCAGGTGCATATTCAATTCTAAATTCTATGAGGAAAATAATGTTTTCAAGTGTTATAATTGTTTCAAGGCAGCGAGTGAGACACCGCCTTTACCCAACTGTACTGAACTTCATAAAACTGGAATTAAAGGCCTGGTCGCCAATGAGAAGCCACTTTAAACACAAAGTCATGTGATTTGAAGATGGTCTAGTTTCCTTCATCTGCAAGGAAAACCACTTTTGCCTCATTATTTTCTTATATTCCAAGATGATGGAGGAACAATACACTGCTTCACACTGCTTAACAAATTCAAGAATGCCTTTAACTGTAAAACTTAGCCATTCATAAACTTTCCAATCGCTAAATTCAAACTGAATCCAAATTAAGAGAATATTCCACTACACAGTTAAGGAATTAAGCATTCCAACTTCTAAGCTGTGGATTGTTCTACCAAATTTTAGGTAATTATATTATTGGATACTACTATTATCCTGTACATGAACTACTACCTGATGTGTGTAAAACTGGTGATTTTTTAAAAGTTTATTTCCAAATGAGAAATTCCTATCCTATACCATTCACTTCCTATTCTACTGCCTCATCAGATCTGCAGAAGATCAAATAAAAAGATCTGTAAAGACTGCAAAGTTGTACTGAAAATATAAAGAAATATAATAAATGTGAAAACCTGGATATACAGTATGAGGAAGTCTTATTTTTAAAAAGTGTGATTTACCTGAAAAGGTCATTTAAACTCCATATGCATTTTTATAATTAATATACATTTTTATAGTTATGTTAAGCCCTAAAATATTTTATTATAGGTGTTAAAAATCATTATCCAGTAGATGACTGGAATGACTGGAAAAAACATTCAGTGATTAAAAGAGTGGGAAGCATGAAGACCATTCATCTCTTAAAACTTAACACATAGGCAGCAACGTCATTGCACCTATCAAGGCCCAGAAAGGTAGCAAAGATATCGATAAAATAGTCCATGTGACTTAAGTCGTTATTTTTGTTTTGTATTTGAACCACTGTATTCAACAATTTCTTCTCTTCTCTGTCATTCTCCCATGCTGTTTACATTGTAGATACACTGCAGCCCTTCCGGGTTGCATCATTCCGACTCATCATTGGCTGGCTCCTGCGTCAACTTCACACGCATTCGTCGTGCTGCTCACATGTACAGCATCGGCCAATACTGAGTCTGCGTTCTGGCGTAAACACGGAAGCTCTGTACTGTGTCTACAATGTAAACAGTGTAGGAGAATGACAGGGAAAAGAAGAAATTGTTGAATACAGTTGTTATTTTTGTTTTGTTTTGTTTTTGCGCACAAAAAGTATTCTCGTCACTTCATAACCACTGTAGTCACATGGACTATTTTAACAATGTCCTTGCTACCTTTCTGGGCCTTGAAATGTACAATGGCATTGCTGCCTGTGTGTGGTTCAAATACCTCTTGGATTTCATTAAAATTTGTGTTCTAAAGATGAAGGTCTTACGGGTTTGGAATGACATGAGGGTGAGTAATTAATGACAGAAATTCATTTTTGGGTGAACTAACCATTTAATCTATATTATAAGTATTTTCTTGGTCATCTGAGGGTAAAGGATCTGATGAAGAGGCTCATGGTCATAATCAGGAACTCATTCAAATTACTTGTTTACATAAGTTTTTTTTCTTTTCTTTTGGTAAAAATTTAGGAACTTGCATAAAGTTTTTTCAAAAGGGTTTGTTCAAATCACTAAACATAAGCATAACCAATAGTACTAGTGAAACTTTCCATAGAAAACACCACTTATGCTTCTTTTCTGTAGGGGAAGCCGAGGAAAGGAAGTGAAATGTAATAGGAACTTAGTGGCCTTTATTTACTAAGATACAGCGATAAAGCGATCATCCATCACCTTGTACCGTGTATGGATCCATGTCACATAAAAGAACGCGTGCAGTATGTGGGTCGAACGCTTTGTTTTGATTCACCAGGAAAGAGGCGGGCAGATGCACCGCTGATAATATCAGATGGGAAATGTTTTTCTCCGTCACAGTCACAACCTCAAGTTTCCACTCTCGATAGGTGCTTCACAAAGACTGACCACCTGACAAATCCTGTGAGCATGAATCAACTATGAGCTGCATTAACCAATGTGACTAAAAGCTATACCTATAATACTGCTATTATTTCATTAGTAACTTTTATTTTACTATGAAAGCACATATTGGAAATGTACATAATCACTCCAGATCCAACAGAAATGTCCCATGTTCATCTTCATATTTCAGTACGGCTTGCACAAATTATGAAAATAATCTTAAACATTGAGTAAGTAACACTTACGAAGCACTTAAGCTTTACAAAACGATTTATTTTTATTTAATTATTATTGTTAAATAGTTTTTTTTTTTGGGTCACTATATAATTCCCATACATCTATTTGTGATAAGTAAAAATGAGTAGATGTGTCCAAACTGAAATGAAAATAGAATAACCAGTCCATGATGAACAAAAACACAAACCTGCGAGCAGCTCCTCCATATCTCTCGACATAAGTGCTCCACTCTCTTGAGCTT